>NC_090319.1:287058743-287368176 GCF_040869045.1 Eurosta solidaginis | reverse complement strand
TAGGATAAGGCACCAATAACCGATGCCAGTATACATATATCTATGGTTAAGTCAAAATATGTTTACGAATTGGGCGTTGTGAATATGGGAAGTTTTCTAGGGCTTTGAAGAGCTGATATTTTACCAAAATATGACTTTACTTTGGAAAAAGGTGTCGCTGAATGTGGCACAGCGCGCACTGAACTGTTTTGAAAACCCTCAGAAATCGGAGTCGCTATTAAAAAAAAATTGGCGCGATTTACCTCCGAGGAGATGTAAGCCTAAATTTCGCTTCCAATTTACGTTGTGCTTCTTTTTAGTTTTTTCTAAAAATCGGAGGGACGGGAACTACATGTTTAATGCCGACAGAAATACACTCGGAGTGTTTGCAAAACTACTGCCAAGGGGCGATCCCGCTTAGAAGAATATGTTTTCTAATTGAAACAACGTTTTTCTTAGTTGTTGATGTTGCCTTGCGCGAGACTTTAACGCAAGACCTTCAGGGTGTTTGGCGGAGCACGCTTCCACCATCCAAGCGAACACAATATCTAACGTGCATCTCTTATCGAAAAACTCAGAGTACTTGGTTATAATTCGATTAGAGAATGATTTAAGAAACAGTGAAATGTGATGCTGTCACAGTTATCAATTATTTGTAGGATATGATAGGCGAAAGTTGTGCGAAAATATTGGTAGCTGCAAATCAGTTTTTCATTTGTAATAATCAAAAGTAATAAGAGAAAATGAAAAAAAACAAGTGAGGAAGGTTAAGTTCGGGTGTAACTGAACATTAGATACTCAGTTGAGAGCTATGGTGACAACATAAGGGACAATAACCATGTAGGAAAATGAACCGAGGGAAACCCTGGAATGTGTTTGTATGACATGTGTATCAAATGAAAGGCATTAAAGAGTATTTTATGAGGGAGTGGGCCATAGTTCTATAGGTGGACGCCATTTAGGGATATAGCCATAAAGGTGGATCAGGGTTGACTCTAGAATGCGTTTGTGCGATATGGGTATCAAATGAAAGGTATTAATGAGTATTTTAAAAGAGCGTGGACCTAAGTTCTATAGATGGACGCCTTTTCGAGATATCGCCGTAAAGATGGACCAAGGGTGACTCTAGAATGCGTTTGTACGATATGGGTATCAAATGAAAGGTGTTAATGAGCATTTTAAAAGGGAGTAATCCTTGGTTCCATAGGTGGACGCCGTTTCGAGATATCGCCATAAAGGTGGACCAGGGGTGACCCTAGAATTTGTTTGCACAATATGGGCATCAAACGAAAGGTGTTAATGAGTATTTTAAAAGGGAGTGGGCCTTAGTTCTATAGGTGCACGCCGTTTCGAGATATCGCCATAAAGGTGGGCCAGGGGTGACTCTAGAATTCGTTTGTGCAATATGGGTATCAAACGAAAGGAGTTAATGAGTATTTTAAGAGGGAGTGGGCCTTTCTGGACCAGGGGTGACTGTAGACTTTGTTTGTACGATATGGGTATCAAATGAAAGGTGTTAATGGGTATTTTAAAGGGGAGTGGGCCTTAGTTCTATAGGTGGATGCCGTTTCGAAATATCGCCATAAAGGTGGACCAGGGGTGACTCTAGAATGTGTTTGTACGATATGGGTATCAAATTAAAGGTATTAATGAGGGTTTTAAAAGGGAGTGGTGGTTGTTGTATAGGTGGTCGCCTTTTCGAGATATCGCCATAAAGGTGGACCAGGGGTGACTCTAGAATGCGTTTGTACGATATGGGTATCAAATGAAAGGTGTTAATGAGTATTTTAAAAGGGAGTAATCCTTAGTTCCATAGGTGGACGCCGTTTCGAGATATCGCCACAAAGGTGGACCAGGGGTGACCCTAGAATTTGTTTGTTCAATATGGGCATCAAACGAATGGTTTTAAAAGGGAGTGGGCCTTAGTTCTATAGGCGGATGCCGTTTCGAAATATCGCTATAAAGGTGGACCAGGGGTGATTCTAGAATGTGTTTGTACGATATGGGTATCAAATTAAAGGTATTAATGAGGGTTTTAAAAGGGAGTGGTGGTTGTTGTATAGGTGGTCGCCGTTTCGAGATATCGCCATAAAGGTGGTCCAGGGGTGACTCTAGAATGCGTTTGTACGATATGGGTATCAAAAGAAAGGTGTTAATGAGTATTTTAAAAGGGAGTAATCCTTAGTTCCATAGGTGGACGCCGTTTCGAGATATCGCCATAAAGGTGGGCCAGGGGTGACTCTAGACTTTGTTTGTACGATATGGGTATCAAATGAAAGGTGTTAATGAGTATTTTAAAAGGGAGTAATCCTTAGTTCCATAGGTGGTCGCCGTTTCGAGATATCGCCATAAAGGTGGTCCAGGGGTGACTCTAGAATGCGTTTGTACGATATGGGTATCAAAAGAAAGGTGTTAATGAGTATTTTAAAAGGGAGTAATCCTTAGTTCCATAGGTGGACGCCTTTTCGAGATATCGCCATAAAGGTGGACCAGGGGTGACTTTAGAATATGTTTGTACGATATGGGTATCAAATTAAAGGTATTAATGAGAGTTTTAAAAGGGAGTGGTGGTAGTTATATATGTGAAGGCGTTTTCCAGATATCGACCAAAATGTAGACCAGGGTGACCCAGAACATCATCTGTTGGATACCGCTAATTTATTTATATATGTAGTACCTGCCAAGATTTTAAAGGTTTTTTATTTCGCCCTGCAGAACTTTTTCATTTTCTTTTACTTAATATGGTAGGTGTCACAACCATTTTATAAATTTTTTTCTAAAGTTATATTTCGCGTCAATAAAACAATCCAATTACCTTACCATATTTCATCCCTTTTTTCGTATTTGGTATAGAATTATGGCATTTTTTTCATTTTTCGTAATTTTCGATATCGAAAAAGTGGGCGTGGTCATAGTCGGATTTTGTTCATTTTTCATACCAAGATAAAGTGAGTTCAGATAAGTACGTGAACTGAGTTCAGTAAAGATATATCGATTTTTGCTCAAGTTATCGTGTTAACGGCCATGCGGAAGGACAGACGGACGACTGTGTATAAAAACTGGGCGTGACATCAACCGATTTCGCCCATTTTCACAGAAAACAGTTAGCGCCATAAAATCTATGCCCCTACCAAATTTCAAAAGGATTTGTTAATTTTTGTTCGACTTATGGCGTTAAAAGTATCCTAGACAAATTAAATGAAAAAGGGCGGAACCACGCCCATTTTTAAATTTTCTTTTATTTTTGTATTTTGTTGCACCATATCATTACTGGAGTTGAATCTTGACATAATTTACTTATATACTGTAAAGATATTAAATTTTTTGTTAAAATTTTACTTTAAAAAAATTTTTTTTTTAAAAGTGGGCGTGGTCCTTCTCCGATTTTGCTAATTTTTATTTAGCGTACATATAGTAATAAGAGTAAAGTTCCTTCCAAATTTCATCATGATATCTTCAACGACAGCCAAATTACAGCTTGCAAAAGTTTTAAATTACCTTCTTTTAAAAGTGGGCGGTGCCACGCCCATTGTCCAAAATTTTACTAATTTTCTATTTTGCGTCATAAGCTAAACTCATCTACCAAGTTTCGTCGCTTTATCGGTCTTTTGTAATGAATTATCGCACTTTTTCGTTTTTTCGAAATTTTCGATATCGAAAAAGTGGGCGTGGTTATAGTCCGATATCGTTCATTTTAAATAGCGATCTGAGATAAGTGCTCAGGAACCTACATACCAAATTTCATCAAGATACCTCAAAATTTACTCAAGTTATCGTGTTAACGGACGGACGGACGGACGGACGGACGGACATGGCTCAATCAAATTTTTTTTCGATCCTGATTATTTTGATATATGGAAGTCTATATCTATCTCGATTCCTTTATATATGTACAACCAACCGTTATCCAATCAAACTTAATATACTCTGTGAGCTCTGCTCAACTGAGTATAACAAGTAAAGGTGTCTAAGTTGGGGTGTAACCGAACATTATATACTCAGCGTGAGCTTCAATTGTACATTTCATTTCAGATAAATTACTTTTCTACATACCACGTAGCACAGCCCGGTTAAAAAAATGTCTCCCCATTTCCTCTTACAATAACACTTGATAATGGAAATATCATTGATTCAAAACTACTTTTTGCTAATTTATAGCTTATTATTCTAGTCTATGACCCTTTTAAACTTGTTTTATATCTAAGTTGCCGTGATCTTTAACCGATCCCGTCCATTTTTACTATAAATATTTTCTGCTATAAGGAAAATATGTGTACACAATTTCATTGCGATATGTTTATTTTTCTTCGAGTTATGGCTCCCGAAACATAGAAAATTGCTTAGTCATAAAAGGGGCGGTGCCACACCCATTTTCAAAAATTTTAGGTTTTCCAATTTAATGTTATAATCCAATTCAGAAAGTAAAATTCTATTCATACAAAGCTCTTTTTCGCTAAGATAAGCTTGTTATTTTGGTCTACAACCCTTTTAAAAATATTTTATATAAAAGTGGGCGTGGTCTTTAACCGATCTCGTCCATTTTTCCTAGAAATATTTCCTACAATAGGGAAAATTTGTGTACCCAATTTTATTATGATCCGTTAATTTTTCTTCGAGTTATGGCTCCCGAAACATAGAAAACTGCTTAGTCATAAAAGGGGTGGTGACACGCCCATTTTTTTTTTTTTCATTTGAGATTTTTCCTATTTTTTGTTATAAATCCACTTGGGAAATGAAATACTATTGATATAAAGCTCTTTTTTGCAAAGATGTAGCTTATTTTATTCGCACACGACCCTTTTAAAATTTTTTTATATAAAAGTGGGCGTGGTCATTAACCGATTTAGTTAATTTTTATTGAAAGCATTCCTTAGGGTAAAGGCAACCTCTCTACCGAATTTTGTTACGATAAGTTTAACGGTTTTTGATTTATGGTTAATAACATTTGTAAAATTGATTTTATCACAAGTGGGCGGTGCCACGCCCGTTTTAAAAAATGTTTCAAAACTTTTTTCAAGAGTCTCAATATCAGTCCACACGTCATGCTTGGTTTCGTTAGGCGAAATACTATAAAATTCTCAGATCCGTATACGATCAAGTTATTATTCACGGCCTTTGTTAGGTCGCGTTTGGAATATGCAGTTTTTATTTGGAGGCCAAGCCAGCAGACAGCTGTAAATAGAATAGAGCATATACAGAAGATCTTTCTTAAATATGCTCTTCGACCTTTAAACTTCTCTGAACCTATGCCTCCTTATTCTTCTCCTCTCTTGCTATTAAACCTTAAGACCTTGTTGGATCGTAGATCTATTATCTGCTTAAGTTTCGCTTATAACATTATTAATGGGTTTATTGACTGCCCGTACTTGCTGGAGCGGTTTCGATTTAATGTCCCTCAACGTTCTCTCCGAAATTTCTATCCCTTTTATGGTGATAATCTTAGAACTAATTATGCCTGTAATGCTCCTATTGCCCGTGCTATACGTGAGTTTAACTCACTGAGCGTTACGGTTTCATTGGATTTTTCACTACCAAGGTTTAAATTTTTAATTATTTTAAACTCTGCATTTTAAGTTCTCCGGTCCATATATGTATATAAGTTTCATACTTTTAGCTCTACATTGAATTTAAGAACTATTTAATATATTTAGTCTGTAAGGATTTATTCCATTGACTGCAAATAAATGAAATGAAATGAAATGAAATTTCAACATGCTAGATGTATTATTTACTAAATAATCAGGTTTTTGGTGTTTTCCAAAATGTTATATATATAAAAATTGGGGGTGGTTATCATCCGATTTCAATCACTTTCTGGGTCCAGATAAGCTCGTGTACCAAATTTGGTAAAAATATCTCAATATTTACTCAAGTTATCGTAACGGACAGACAGGCGGACGGACATGGCTCAATCGATTTTTTTTTTTCGATGCTGATGATTTTGATATATGAAGTCTATATCTATCTCGATTCCTTTATACCTGTACAACCAACCGTTATCCAATCAAAGTTAATATACTCTGTGTGCAAAGGACGCTGAGCATAATTAAAGCGGGAAAGTAAGCAAAATGTTGCTATTTGTCTGCCATTACGAGAAAAACGTGCCCTAATCCATAATGTAATGATGGAATGTGGAGGATGTTTTGACAGCTGTCAAATTGACCGCCCTTAACTCCAGGATGTATTTTGGAAGCACATGAGATTGGGGCATAAAAGAGGGCCCATTTTTGAAATTGTGCTTAAATTCCTACTTTTTCAATAATGATAAAATACGGAATGGAGTGTATTTGGCTTGATTTTTGCGCAATTTCGTCATAAAAATTATTAAATGAAGATTGCTATTTTCACCTTTATATTAAGTCGCTTTCATGTTTGTCCCCTCATTTCCATACTAATTTTTGACCCACGGAAAAGTCTTTTTAGCTAGACACTTGATACTTAGTACATAGTTCAGATCTGGGAGACATTACAATGCAAGTGAAAAAAAATCCGCTAGGTGGCGCACGGATTGAGATATTGAGAAAATTGATTTTAAAGTGGAAATTTTGCGAGCGAATTTTAATTAACTTCTCGATGATCCAGAGACTTGAAACTTTGTAAATAGTTTGCCGTGGGTCAGAACACGGTGAAAATGCAATATTTTATCAAAAAAATTCGCTAGGTGCCGCATGGAATGCGATATTAGAAAAATTAGTTTTAATTTGGGAATCTTTCAATCCATTTTTAACGAACTTCCCGGTTACATAGTACTTGTAACTTAGCACATGGTTCGAGACTCAGTGACAATAAAATTTACAAAAAACAAAATTCCGTTAGGTGGCGCCCTAAGTGAGATACTACAAATCCCTGAAAAAGGAGGGGAATCTTGCGATCGATTTTTGAGTAACTTGCTGGTGAGCTAGAGAATTGAAACTTGGGCCGTCGGTCAGAACCCGGTGGCAATGCAACATTTGATCAAAAAATAATCTCTAGGTGGTACGCGGATCGAGATAGTAAGAAAACAAATTTTAATTTGGGAATCTTTCAATCCATTTTTAACTAACTTCCCGATTACCCAGAGACTTGAAACTTTGCACTGAGTTAGAGGCCTAGTGACAATACAACTTACAGAAAACAAGGTTTCGCTAAGTGGTGCGCTAGTCAAGATAACTGCAAATCCTTTAAAAACGGGGGGAATCTTGCAATCGATTTTCGAGTAACTTCCCGATTAGCTAGAGACATGAAACTTGGGCCGTATGTCAGAACCCGGTGACAGTGCAATATTTTATCAAAAAAAATTTTAGGCGTACGCTACTTTCACCACGATTCTTTTAGACTTTCAGGCGTATGCGAATTTCACGACGATTTTCAGCTGTGCAAATGAAGTAGCTGACAAACGAGGTGGAATTCTCTTGTTATGATGCGAGGTGGAATTCTGTTGTTTTCGCCAGTATTGTCAGCGAAAATTCCACTATTCTATTAAATCTTGCTATTTTGAACAAATAAATAAAGATATGAATTTTCATTTAGGAATTACTAATCAAAATTGCAATTGCCTTTTTGTAGGCAGCACTAAAAAATTGAAAATAAAAAGATGATACAAAAATTATAAGGACTACTTTCATATAAATGGACCAAAAAATAGAAGGCAATTTTTCCTTTAATACAGACATAGTCTTGTTGAATTTTGACTAAAAAACTTTAACCGAAGCTCTTGTAAAATATTTTTGGGATTTAAAATTGTAAAGGTAGAGCACCTGTTTAAATTTTAAATAATCAATTAGTTAATCCCAAGTAATGGTTTGCCTTAAATTGAAGGATTGCGCTCCACCTTTATAGTTTCAAATCCCAAAATTCTTTTCCAAGAGCTATTGTTAAAGTTTTTTAGTCAAAATTCAACAAGACTTTGTCTGTATTAAAGGAAAATTGCCTTTTATTTTTTGGTCATTTATATAAAGGTAGTCCCTAAAATTTTCTTATCATCTTTATACTCAGTTGAGCAGAGCTCACAGAGTATATTAAGTTTGATTGGATAACGGTTGGTTGTACATATATAAAGGAATCGAGATAGATATAGACTTCCATATATCAAAATAATCAGGATCGAAAAAAAATTTGATTGAGCCATGTCCGACCGTCCGTCCGTCCGTCCGTCCGTTAACACGATAACTTGAGTAAATTTTGAGGTATCTTGATGAAATTTGGTATGTAGGTTCCTGAGCACTCATCTCAGATCGCTATTAAAAATGAACGATATCGGACTATAACCACGCCCACTTTTTCGATATCGAAAATTTCGAAAAACCGAAAAAGTGCGATAATTCATTACAAAAGACCGATAAAGCGACGAAACTTGGTAGATGAGTTGAATTTATGACGCAAAATAGAAAATTAGTAAAATTTTGGACAATGGGCGTGGCACCGCCCACTTTTAAAAGAAGGTAATTTAAAAGTTTTGCAAGCTGTAATTTGGCAGTCGTTGAAGATATCATGATGAAATTTGGCAGGAACGTTACACTTATTACTATATGTACGCTTAATAAAAATTAGCAAAATCGGAGAAGGACCACGCCCACTTTTAAAAAAAAAAATTTTTTTAAAAGTAAAATTTTAACAAAAAATTTAATATGTTTACAGTATATAAGTAAATTATGTAAACATTCAACTCCAGTGATGATGCGGTGCAATAAAATACAAAAATAAAAGAAAATTTCAAAATGGGCGTGGCTCCGCCCTTTTTTATTAAATTTGTCTAGGATACTTTTAACGCCATAAGTCGAACAAAAATTAACCAATCCTTTTGAAATTTGGTACGGGCATAGATTTTATGACGTTAAATGTTTTCTGTGAAAATGGGCGGAATCGGTTGATATCTAGCCTAGTTTTTATACACAGTCGTCCGTCTGTCCTTCCGCATGGCCGTTAACACGATAACTTGAGCAAAAATCGACATATCTTTAACGAAATTAGTTCACGTGCTTACTTGAACTCACTTTATCTTGGTTTGAAAAATGAACGAAATCCGACTATGACCACGCCCACTTTTTCGATATCGAAAATTACGAAAAATGAAAAAAATGCCATAATTCTATACCAAATACGAAAAAAGGGATGAAACATGGTAAGGTAATTGGATTGTTTTATTGACGCGATATATAACTTTAGAAAAAACTTTATAAAGTGGTTGTGACATCTATCATATTACGTCGAAGAAAATGAAAAAGTTCTGCAGGGCGAAATAAAAAGCCCTTAAAATCTTGGCAGGTATTACATATATAAATAAATTAGCGGTATCCAACAGATAATGTTCTGGGTCACCCTGGTCCACATTTTGGTCGATATCTGGAAAACGCCTTCACATATACAACTACCACCACTCCCTTTTAAAACTCTCATTAATGCCTTTAATTTGATACACATATCGTACAAACTCATTCTAGAGTCACCCCTGTCCACCTTTATGGCGATATCTCGAAAAGGCGTCCACCTATAGAACTAAGCCCCACGTCCTTTTAAAATACTCATTAACACCTTTCATTTGATACCCATATCGTACAAACGCACTATAGAGTCACCCCTGGTCCACCTTTATGGCGATATCTCGAAAAGGCGACCACCTATGGAACTAAGGATTACTCCCTTTTATAATACTCATTAACACCTTTTTTTTTATACCCATATTGTACAAACAAATTCTAGGGTAACCCCTGGTCCACCTTTATGGCGATATCTCGAAACGGCGTCCACCTATGGAACTAAGGATTACTCCCTTTTAAAATATTCATTAACACCTTTTATTTGATACCATATCGTACAAACGCAATCTAGAGTCACCCTTGGTCCACCTTTATGGCGATATCTCGAAAAGGCGATCACCTATACAACAACCACCACTCCCTTTTAAAACCCCCATTAATACCTTTAATTTGATACCCATATCGTACAAACACATTCTAGAGTCACCCCTGGTCCATCTTTATGGTGATATCTCGAAACGGCGTCCACCTATGGAACTAAGGATTACTCCCTTTTAAAATACTCATTAACACCTTTCTTTTGATACCCATATTGTACAAACAAATTCTAGGGTCACCCCTGGTCCACCTTTATGGCGATATCTCGAAACGGCGTCCACCTATGGAACTAACTCCCTTTTAAAATACTCATTAACACCTTTCATTTGATACCCATATCGTACAAACGCATTCTAGAGTCAACCCTGATCCACCTTTATGGCTATATCCCTAAATGGTGTCCACCTATAGAAATATGGCCCACTCCCTCATAAAATACTCTTTAATGCTTTTCATTTGATACGCATGTCATACAAACACATTCCAGGGTTTCCCTCGGTTCATTTTCCTACATGGTTGTCACCATAGCTCTCAACTGAGTATGTAATGTTCGGTTACACCCGAACTTAACCTTCCGTACTTGTTTTATTTAAATTTTGAAATGTTTGCAGTTTATAAATTTCTTTTGAATGCATCAATTTGCTCGTAATATTCTAGGACAGTGGTCGAATGCGAATAAACGACCAAAAATACCGGAGGTGGTGTCAAAAGATATGTTTTTTCTTCGGTATCATAACCTGAAAGATTTCACTAATGCCAAAAGATATTTGCAAAAAAAAAAAACACTTTAAAACTGTAGCCACAAAACTGTACTTAGATCCTACCCCCGCTTTTGGGGCGGCCGGGGTCATTGTTCAGATTATTGGTACCGATGTCAAAATGTGTCCTTTGAACACTCTTTCTTTGGACGTGTATTAATAGTATACTTCTCTTCCGGAGTATTAACTAAAGTAGTTTTTAATATATTACATGATTGAAGAAGTTATTCAACACACAACAGGAAGACGGACAAGGCAACAGTTTACTAATTTGGTGGAGTATTAATTGAGGTTCTGGCGTTAGTCTTGATCCCTTAAACATCAGATGTTTCAGCTGTGAGAAGATCCGTTTTTGCCACCTTACATTGAATTCGACGCTGCGGTGAACTGTAGCAGGGGCTCCGAAGCCGAAGAGATCTTTTAGACATCTGGCCAAGCCTTCGCTGACAGTAAAGAAACCAAGTGCGCTGCTACAACTTTTCAGATGCCCGTTCGGGACATCGTCATGTACATGTTCTAACGAGCATAACGTCTTCATTATATAGCGCACGTTGTTGCTTTAACGACAACAACACTCACCAAATGCTTTGGGGGAATGTGGGGTGTTGATAGTCCTTTTCCAGATATAGATCCGGCACGTTCCGGTAGCTAGTGCTATTAACGTATTAGCACGAATATCGCGGAAACGTGTTGATGTGACCAAGTTTATCCTTCTAGGTCATACCACCCCCTCCACACAAGTTTCTGATAGCCTTTCACCTGGAAATGACCATCATGGGTGGATGACTTGTACATCAATTGGGTTACTGTACAAAAGTGTAATATAATGTGCCCACCTCTCAATTGATCACCCGTTCACAGGAACATTGACGGCAACGAAAAATCGGTTCAGCAAAGGCCGGTGTATCGTTAGACATCTCTGAGGCAGCTACATTCATCAATAGTGACATACTTTCCAATCTCAAGCAAACCGCAATTGGTATACTACGGACTCGCATAAAATCAACAATCAAATTTTGTCTGATTACGGTTAGAAAATAACAGTTTCTTCGGATTATATTCAGAAAAGAGATATTCGGGATCACTTCTACAATCACAGGGCACAGACTGTTAAGCCTACACACGGAAGTATGAAAATCCCCTTCAACGCTAGGTGTAAGAGCTGTAGTGAGGACGGTTGATAGGAAACATTCACCCACATTCCCTGCGAGAGCTTATCCCCAGGAAGAATTAGGTCCTGAAAATAAGCCAGTTTTGTGCTATCCGATTTAAGGGCGGTATCAAAATGCTCCATAAAGGACATCAGGAGGTATATTAGTTAAACACTAACAGCGTATATCATGCAACCAAACAACCATAAAAGCCTCGGATACTGCCACTTTCGATGCTGACCACGGAAAACGTTTTAACACTTATAAACCTAAACTCACTTTATCTTGGTATAAAAAATGGCCGAAATCCGACTATAACCACGCCCACTTTTTCGATGTCGAAAATTACGAAAAATGAAAGAAATGCCATAATTCTATACCAAATGCTAAAAAAGGGATGAAACATGGTAATTTGATTGGTTTATTGACGCAAAATATAACTTTAGAAAAACTTTGTAAAATGGGTGTGACACCTACCATATTAAGTAGAAGAAAATGAAAAAGTTCTACAGGGCGTAATCAACAGCCCTTGGAATATTGGCAGGAATACTGTTCGTGGTATTGCATATATAAATAAATTAGCAGTACCCGACAGATGATTTTCTGGATCACCCTGGTCCACATTTTGGTCGATATCGCGAAAACGCCTTCACATATACATCTAAGGGCCACTCGCTTTTAAAACCCTCATTAATACATTTAATTTGATACTCATATCGTACAAACACATTCCAGAGTCACCCCTGGCCCACCTTTATGGCGATATATCGAAAACGCGTCCACCTATAGAACTAAGGATTACTCCCTTTTAAAATACTCATTACCACCTTTCATTTGATACCCATATCGTACAAACATATTCTAGAGTCACCCCTGGCCCACCCTAATGGCTATATCTCGAAAAGGCCTACACCTATAGACCAAATGCCCACTCCCTCTTAAAATGCTCAGTAACACCTTTCGTTTGATACCCATATCGTACAAACATTTCACCCTTGGTGCACCTTTATGGCGATATCTCGAAAAGGCGTCCACCTATAGAACTAAGGATTACTCCCTTTTAAAATACTCATCACCACCTTTCGTTTGATACCCATATCGTACAAACATTCTAGAGTCACCCTTGGTTCACCTTTATGGCGATATCTCGAAAAGGCGTCCACCTATAGAACTAAGGATCACTCCCTTTTAAAATACTCATTACCACCTTTCATTTGATACCCATATCATACAAACATATTCTAGAGTCGCCCCTGGCCCACCTTAATGGCAATATCTCGAAAAGGCGTCCACCGATAGACCTAAGGCGCACTCCCTCTTAAAATGGTCAGTAACACCTTTCATTTGATACCCATATCGTACAAACACATTCTAGAGTCACCCCTGGTCCACCTTTATGGCTATATCGCGAAAAGGCGTTCACCTATAGAACTAAGGCCCATTCCCTTTTAAAATGCTCGTTAACACCTTTCGTTTGATACCGATATCGTATAAGCACATTCTAGAGTCACCCCTGGCCCACCTTTATGGCGATATCTCGAAAAGGCGTCCACCGATAGACCTAAGGCGCACTCCCTCTTAAAATGGTCAGTAACACCTTTCATTTGATACCCATATCGTACAAACACATTCTAGAGTCACCCCTGGTCCAACTTTATGGCGATATCTCGAAAACGCCTTCACATATACAACTAAGGCACACTCCCTTTTAAAATACTCATTAACACTTTTCATTTGATACACATGTCATACAACCACATTCCAGGGTTACCCTGGGTTCATTTTCCTACATGGTGATTTTCCTTATTTTGTCTCCATAGCTCTCAACTGAGTATGTAATGTTCGGTTACATCCGAACTTAGCCTTCCTTACTTGCTTTTTTTTTTTGTTTTGTAATATTCATTATTGTATGTGCGGGTTTAAGTAAATCTATGGAAACAATTTTTATAGTATTATCATGTTGAATTTTGAATGTTTTATTTTGTCTGGAAATAACTTTAAATGGTCCCTAGTAAGGTGGTTGTAAATTATACTTATGAATAACTTTAAGAAAGACGTATTCACAAGTTCTAATGAGTTATTACTTGTTTGTTGTAGAACTGATCCAGTTGCAACATCTGATGCATCTACAGCAAGTGATAGTTGACCATTTTTATCAAAGTGAGTAGTGTTTTTGTGTAACATTTTCAAAAGCTGAAGTAGTTTTTTCTGTCCAATTTAATTCTTTAAATTTATTTTTGATAGCAAAATTTAACATTTCATGTAGTGAACTAAGTTCTTTTGCCAACATTTTAATATATCTATGATAATTATTCACCATACCTAAAAATGTTTGTAATTTATTAATTGAGAGAGGTTTTCCAAAATTAGAAGTTATTTCAACTTGTTCAAAAGAAGGTCTGATTCTTTCACTAGAAATTTCGTAACTTAGAAAGTCTAATTTTTCAACTCCAAAAATACATTTTGTAGGTTTAATATTTAAATTATATTCCTCAAGTCTTTTAAAAACTGTTTTTAAATGTTTTATATGTTCTTCCTCATTGTTACTAGCTACTAATATGTCGTCAATATAGACAAAAACAAAATCTAAACCTGAAAATACTTCGTTTACGATACGTTGAAATGTTTGAGCACTGTTTCGTAATCCAAATGGCATTCGTACGAATTCAAACATTCCAAAGGGAGTTGTTATAGCTGTTTTGTGAATATCTTCTTCTGCCATTGGTATTTGGTGATATGCACGAATGAGGTAAATTTTTGAAAATATCTTTTTATTTTTTAAATCTATGTTAAAATCATGAATATGAGGTAAGGGATACCTATCTGGTATTGTTATAAAATTAAGTCATCTGTAATCTCCACCAGGTCTCCAGTCATTTGGATCTTTCTTAGGGACTAGATGGAGTGGAGAAGCGATGTGAGAGAAGGTCTACATATACCAGTTTTGACTAAAAATTCAAATTCAGTTTTTGCTATTTTTAATTTTATAGGATCTAGACGACGAGGTTTAGAAAAAGGAGATACTCCTTTTATTTCTATTCGATTAACCGTTTTGGTTGTACTTTTTCAGTATAATTAGGTTCACACGTAATAAGAGGAAATTCATTTAAAATATTTGTAAATTTACTTTCTGAAATAGGAATCTAAAGAGAAAATATGTCGCAAAAACCAGAAGATGCAGAAATTTTTAATTTTGTTTTCAAATCTGTAATTTCTTTATTTTTAATATCTACCAAAATACCAAATTTTTCTAAAAAAACTTGTACCAATAATGGGAGTAGAAATATCTGCAAGAATGAAAGGGAATTCAAAATCCCTTCTAAGACCTAAATCAATTTTTAAGAGTGTTGTTCCGAAAGTTTCTATGTTAGATCCATTAGCTGCTGAAAGTGTAAGGTCAGAAAAACGTTTATATATTTAAAATTTTGAAGAAGGGACAACTGAAACTATAGCACCTGTATCAATTAAAAAATTTAATTTATTATATTTATCAAATATGAATAGACGGTTGGAAGATTGATTATTAACTCCATTATTACCCACAGTCATAACGGATTTGTTTAGTTTAAAGAGTTTGAGTTTAGATTATTTTTATTTGAATTAAAATTACACGGTTTAATACATTTGAACGCATTATGTTTAAATTTTCGATGATACCAACATATATTATTAGCATTATCCAAATTTCTAGGTGTAGAAAAATTTCTCAAGTTAGATCGATTTCTTTCTCTAGATCTGGATCGAATTTTTAATAAATTAATATCGGTAGTAATTTGATTTAAATTTTGAAAAATTGTAATAGTTAAATCAGTTAAATTTTTTATACATTGTGTAAGAACATTGTTTTCAATACTAGCTATTGAAGAAATTTTAGAGGAATTTGGTTTATTAATTAAATCAAAAAGTTTGTCTGCAAGTGAAATTATGTGAGTAATATTTTGAACATTACTTGAAGTTAAATGTATTTGAATATCTTGTGGTAATTTTCTGATCCATAATTTAAAAAGTAACTCCTGACTAAAAATAGATGAGGAACTTGTTAGTGACTTCATGTATCTAAAAAGTACAGATGGAGATCGATTTCCCAATTCAGTATTTGAAAATAATTTTTCAAGTCTTTTTTCATCATTTAGAAAAAATCTTTCACAAAGAATTTTTTTAATTATATTATATTTGTTAGTAGAAGGAGGAGGATTGATAATATCAATAATTTGGGTATGATTTCTTGTTGAAGTGTAATAAGAACATTTTGAAATTTGATGTTATCATCAATAATGTTATTTATTTCAAATTGTCCTTAAATAAGTAAAAACCATGTTTCAGGACAATCAGACCAATATTGTGGCAATTTAAGGGATTTATTTGAATGGAATCTAAAGTTATCTCCTTTTGTAGAATTGTCTGAATGTGTGTATGGAGTAGTATTAATATTTGTATTTTGTGTTTGATTTAGAGACATTGTGTTATTATTTAAATTCTCTGAGGATGTAAAGGAACGAGTTTGTATTGGTGAACGTAAAACCATTAAAATTAAAAAATGTAATTGTTCTCTGGAAAGGAAGTTAACAAGATAAAAACTAATACTTAAATGTGAAATAAAATTAAAATATTAAAATTTTATAATAAATTAAAATAATTTGTTTATAAACAAATATATATATAAATTTTATATTATTTAATCTTGATTAAAAATTTTATTTATATAAAAATATATATTTATATTCGTATTCACATACAATGACCTTTTTAATTATTTATAATTAAATTTTAGTAAAAAATTTGTATTGTTGATTGTTGATATTGCCATGAAAATGCTGTTGCTGTTTAAGTATCTTCAATGATGTTGCAATGGCTTTATAAAGATGCCTAATAAATGGTTAAAGGAAGTATTAAGTGTTGTTGAAGTATCTTCAATGATGCTCTGTATGAGACTATCCACATTAAAAATCAGCTTTTATTGAGGTGTAGATGATACGTCGACGTTGCGTACAATTAATTAACAAAAATTACAGTAAGTACACGTAGTAACAGGAACAGTAAAAATACTTAATATTTGAATAAATAAGACGTTTAGAGAATATATATATATTGAGAGTGACGTAGTGCTATTGCTATACTTCATCGTTGATACCACTATTATGTGCAAATAATTTTAAAGTAGCCACATATAATCTTTTTATTATTCCGGCAAAAAGCAGATTTTCTTCTATTTAATATATAAGTAAGGTATTTATGTATGTATATTATTTATTTATCTATATAAATATATCTATTTTATATCTGTATCTTTGGACTCGATCGAAAATTATACATATAAAGATATACAGATTTTGACTTGTAAAAATTTGCATTGTCACATAATAATAAAGTAGGTCTGTATATGTTCCACTTCATCCATTTAATCTTGAAAGTATGCACATTTTAGATTACACGTTGTTCACAATGGTGTTGCACTTACATATATATACAGCAGGATATTTGTAGGAAACAGAGCAAAATTTATGTGTTGTTGATTTAAAAGTTCTTCTTTCCAAAATGTTATTATTGAAAGTATATACATATATGTATAATTTTATTTCAAGTTGAATTTATTTGCAAATATTAGTTGTAGCAGTTTGTTTGAAAAGCGTTGATGTAGAGTTAACTCTTTTGACTAATGTAGCACACGATAGCTGCTTAATATAGCATAGATCTATTGTTATTTAATTATATTAGTGTGGCAAGATCGCCATTATAACAACTACTTTATAAATCTGTATATTCATTTATTTTAAATGTTTATTCAACCAAAATTATTTGCTTGATATATTATTTTCTTTTTTTGATTAATATAAAAATTTTCATTTAAAAAAGGTAACTTAATTATTTTAAAAAAACTTAAAATATCACAAGTAAGAAACAGGTAAAAATATTAACATGAATATAATAAATAACTAAATATAGACCGTACAATTGCAAAATTCCAATATATTGCATTGAAATCTTCGGAGATACATGAAACCGACCAAATATGTATAAAGGAAGAAAAAATTAACTCTAACTTTATTTTGTACCGAAAAAGCATCAAAGAAGCGCCCTCGCCAAGTTTTCCACATTGCATTAAGGAAACCGTTTACGCTGCGATATTTTGCTGTAACCACTAAAAATTGCGAGGGCTCTTACGCGCCAATTAAGACAAATAAAAACCTAAGGAAGTAATAAGAGCATGCGGTGCATTGGTTAGAGTGATAGACGAACGTTGCTGAGGACTTGAGCTGAATACAATTTTTTTCCGAAAATGTTTATCAAAATCCCTAGGAACTTGGGACACAAATATATATATATATATATATGTATTTAATTTTTTTAGCACTCATCTTTTTTTATTTAGTATTTAATTTAACTTCATTCCTTCAGTGCGTCATCTATTTCACATATAACAAATTTGAATTTCTTAATAGCTAATACCACGTCCGCATCGGTAATCTGTTGGTATAAAACAATTCTTGCGACGTGCCAATCACGTGAACTCACCTTTAACGAAATTCCTTCACCTTTTACTGGCGTGCATACCCTGACGGCCAATTCTTCTGCTGTCACTTTCGCGCAACGCTGAGAAAATTCATTGGCCCCATATTTCGGATTCGTTAGACGAATCAGTAAAATGTTGCTGTGAACATTGGTTAAGTCGACGGTTACATTGGGGCTTTCCATACTGAATATGGCTAGAAAAAATAAAGTAGTGAATAAAATAAAGCGGTAAGTAAAATGTTATGTAAATATAGCAAGAAAACATAAGCGGCTGAACAATCATCGCCTTTTGTAATGAGAGCGGATTTACATATATTTCTAAATTATGAGTTACCTTCCGCAATACGTTGAGTTTTTTGATGATCATTTTGTAGGAGGGGAACTATAGTATCCAAGGCAACAATCCCCGCAGCAGCTAATATACCTGCTTGACGCATACCACCACCCAAAGCTTTCCGTAGCCGACGAGCTCTTAAAAAGTTCGATAAGTTTAAGGAATTTCACAAAACAATTTTTCACTTACTGTCTAATGAAAGTCTTCGATCCAACCAATATGGAACCCACTGGCGCCGATAAGCCTTTGCTTAAGCAAAAATTAACCGAATCGAAATCTCGTGCAATACGTGCCACTGGCACTTGCAGTGCTGTAGCAGCATTAAATATACGAGCTCCATCCATGTGCAAGGCAATTCTTTTGCCATCTGGTTGTAATTCTTTGTTATTGTTGAGTAATGCTACTAGTTTATCAATCCACTCCAGTGGTATCACCTTGCCTCCGCATATATTATGGGTATTCTCAACAATTACTAAAGCAGTAATTGGCTCATGATCATCAACCAAACGTACTTTGCGACGCAAAGCTTCAAGGCAAAAAGTGCCATCTTCTTTGTTTGGGAGGGTAGCTAGTTGTATGCCTCCAATATGGGCAGCACCACCTAATGCAAGGAATAAATGTACAGTACAATGTCTCCTCTAAGCCTGCTAGAGAAACGTACCTTGCTCGTAGAGATACACATGAGATAAATCGCCAACAATCGCTTCCGTACCACGCCGATGACAGTGGACCATACCTGAAATGGTTGAGATTTGTACTAATGTGTACGTAAGGATAGAAATTCAGATTTTTTCATTATTTCACAATTTATTTCAAAAACGTCCTATCTCAAAAGAAGAACGCTCTATTTCGGGATTTTGTTTCAAAAACGACCCATCTGATCTCAATTTCAATATATTTTGACATTAGCTGGGACGTTTTTGAAACAAATTCTGAAATAGGGCGTACTTCAACCGAATCATGAGATAGGGCGTTTTCGAAATGGCATCCAAGATAGAGTGATAGTCCACTTAGCAATCGATATGTAAATACATTTTTGATAATGTCGGAGTAAACGGGCACAAAGTAAAGTTTGTTGGTTTGTTGTTTGTTGTTGTTCTCAAACCTACACCATTCATCTAAAGTTATTCAAATCAGATCGGAGAGTAAGTTCACTAGTAAAAATTAAAAACAAAACAGGCCAAGAAGCTACCTTGCGGCACGCCATATGTAGCATTAATTAAGAGAGATAAATAGACGGTAGGATCGAGTGAAAAACTTTATGCCATGGTTAAGTCTGTGCATATAGACAGCTGACGGCAAGTTATTCTTAAATCTGCTGGAGACATAAGTAGTGAATTTTAAGCAAGTTCCGCACAGTGGACTTTCCACTGCAAAAACCATGTTGAGTTAACTTATGGGAAACCGAATAAAGTAATTTATCTGAAATAAAGAATAATTAGGTAAAGAATTATCATACCCAGCTATAATTCCTTCCAGATTCCAGAAAATATCGCCTGTCTTAAACAAAAATTTTACAAATATTATTGATCAAAAACCCAAGGTAACATTAGCTTTAATTGCCCGGTCAATAGAGACCTCGTATACCTTAGACCTAAATGTGACGACCAAACGGAAAAATTTAATTAGGTACAAGAACTTATGTTATAAAATAACTCCGTATTCTTGACATATACTAGAAGTTTTCTGGGACCTAGCTTAATTGTTGCCTCGAGATTAGACAAATCTGCCGCTTCTATTAGCTGGAGCATTAACCTCGTGAGCGCAAGACTCGAACATAAATCATGCTCAACTGTTTCTTCCTATATCTGCTGTTATTGACAAGACCTAATTTATAAGCATGTGATGCCAGAAGGCGATGTCTTGTAAACTATGCTTGGGGAGCGTAGGGAAAAGTGTATTTTCTTTTTTAATTGTTAGTAATAATTTTATCAAATAGTATGTGAAATGTGCTCTAGAAGAAAAGCTATGCAAAACAAGTAAGGAAGTCTAAGTTCGGGTGAAACCGAACATTACATACCCAGCTGTACACTTGAAATGCTGTTGTTGTTTGTTTAGTGTGCTTAATAGTGTTACAAGGCTGCGCATTAAAAAACATACATATGGTTCTATTCTGAACTAATTTTCGCTTAAAATAAGCAAAAAGGATACAGAGGCTAACACCAATGAACTTGAGCGGGCAATAATGCAGTTTTCCTTCAAATATGGGGATTCCAATGCTGTTTATTTTAAAATAAAAATATAACAGAACAATAAACATAAACACACAAACAAGTGCCATTGTACAAAAAGTGTTATTCCAAAAAAAGGGAGGGTCATTAACGAACTTTTACTAGAAATAGCTTAGTACCTGCATCTACGCACTTTTACAAAATCGTTTATATAAAAGAAAATATTTCCTGTTAAACACCAAATTTTTCGTCGAGTTATGGCTCCTGAAACGTTGAAAATTGCTTAGACAAAAAAGGGGCGGTGCCACACCCATTTTTAAAAATTTTATTGTTTTCCAATTTAATGTTATAATTCAATTTAGAAAGTAAAATTCTATTGATACAAAGCTCTTTTTCGTTAAGATATAGTTTATTATTTTCGTCTACGACCCTTTTAAAAATCTTTTATCTAAAAGTGGGCGTGGTATTTAACCAATCTCGTCCATTTTTTCTATAAACATTTCCTGCTATAGAGAAAATTTGTCCACTCAATTTTATTACGATCCGTTAATTTTTCTTCGAGTTATGGCTCCCGAAATATAGAAAGTTGCTTAGTCAGAAAAGGAGCGGTGCCACGCCAATTTTTTAAAATTTGAAGTTTCTTCCTATTTATTGTTATAAATGCACTTGGGAAATGAAATGCCACTGATATAAAGCTCTTTTTTACAAATGTATAGCTTATTTTATTCGTCCACGGCCCTTTTAAAAATCTTTTATATAAAAGTGGGCGTGGTCCTTAACCGATTTCGTAAATTTTTTTTTCTTCAAAGCATTCCTTATAGTAAAGGCCTCTCTGCCGAATTTTGTTACGATAGGTTTAACATTTTTTTGATTTATGATTAACAATATTTGTAAAATTGGTTTTATCACAAGTGGGCGGTGCCACGGCCATTTTAAAAAATGTTTTAAAATTTTTATCAAGAGTCTCAATATCAGTCCACAAGTTAAACTTCAACATTCTAGGTGTAATATTTACTAAATAATCAGGTTTTTTGTGATTTCCAAAATGTTATATATATAAAAAGTGGGCGTGGTTATCATCCGATTTCGCTCATTTTAAATACCAATCTATTCTGGGTCCAGATAAGCTCGTGTACCAAATTTGGTGAGGATATCTCAATATTTATTCAAGGATTCTTGTTAACGGACAGACGGACGGACATGGATCAATCAAATTTTTTTCGACCTGATGATTTTGATATATGGAAGTCTATATCTATCTTGATTCCTTTATACCTGTACAACCAACCGTTATCCAATCAAAGTTATAATACGCTCTGTACAAGTACAGCTGGGCATAAAAATAAAGCTAATTGAAATCAGAGATTTAGTAGAGCAGTTATAAAAGAAACTTCAACTTCACGGTTTAACGTCGTTCTGAAAAAATATTCGAATCTGGGGGCAATATTCTCATTTGTTTCCAGTGTATAACCAAATACAAATGGCATAACTGAAAACTGTGCATAGAATACGAAATGAGTAGCATTAAATGCAGAATCTAACTTAAGTATAGTACTTACATGCCAACAAATTGCCCATAGTGCCACTTGGTACAAAAAGTCCCGCCTCTTTTTCAAACAATTTAGCTGCTTTTTGTTCCAATGCATTTACTGTCGGATCCTCACCATAAACATCGTCACCGACAACAGCTTCAAACATGGCTTGGCGCATTTCCGCCGTCGGTTTACTAACCGTATCAGAGCGTAAATCGATAATGTAATCAGTCATATTTATTTACGTTACTTTTGTTATTACTGTTTGTTCAGCTTCTTGCAATACTGCAACCTAAATGAAATAAAAATGTAAATAGTAAAATATAATTTCTGTGCATACACTTTTGTATTAAATATAATGATATAGGGTGCCTAATGATGATAACGACAAAATAGTAAAATAGTCACTCAAAATCAATAAAGTATATTTACATACATACTAAAGATGCCAAATTTTTTTTGATTTTCATGATCCCGGTATTTTCGGAATCTCCTTGCTACAATTCCAGAATCCCGGGATCAGTTACGGCATTAAGATATTCAGTAATTTCTAACACCTTAGCTTGAAAGACGTAGATTAAACTGCTTGTGTTACCCCCCAACTGCAAAATAAATAATAAGAAACGTTTTTTTTTTTGTACTTTTTATACCTTTCATGAAAATGAAATGGTATATTAATTTTGTCACGAATCTGAAAATTGTAAATCTTTAAAGGAAAAGAGATAAGCCCACCAATCATTATACCGAAATGAACGAAGAGCTAGTTGATTTAGTCATGTCCGCGGTCCCTTCTGTCCGTCTGTCTGTTTGTATGCAAACTAGTCTCTCACTTTTTAAAATATCTTAATAAAATTTGGTGAGCGGGTGTATTTGCGAATACCCATTTATCGGAACCTGCCAGATCAGATCACTATAGCATACATATATCTCCCATACAACCGATTTTTCAGAATTGAGGATTTTTGTCATATCTTCCTCAATTTATCAGATTGAAGCTTCAAACTTCACCATATGCTTTCATATATTACACATATTGTTGTCTGAAAAAATTAACAAGATCGGTCATATATATAGCATATATTCCTGTTGTTGTTGTTGTAGCAATGCTCGCCCCACCTAATAGCCGCGACCGATCACAAATTGTCATCAATATCCACTAACGGGAGTCCAAGGAAACTTGCCGTTTCAACAGGGGTGGACCATAAGGAAAGGGGTGTTAGAGGCGTTGGTTCCACATTACAATTAAAGAGATGGTTGGTGTCATGTGGGGACACATTGCAAGCAGGGCATACATTTTGTATGTCGGGGTTGATTCTGGATAGGTAAGAGTTTAACCTGTTACAGTATCCAGAACGAAGTTGAGCAAGAGTGACACGCGTTTCCCTGGGGAGTATGCGTTCCTCTTCTGCGAGTTCTGGATATTTTTCTTCAAGTACTGGATTCACCTGGCAATTCCCGACATAAAGGTCCGACGCCTGTCTATGGAGTTCACCAAGGACCTGCTTGTGTTTTTCCGCTTCATACGGCTGGGTTCCCAGGTGCCGTATTTCCTCAAAATGCTTACGGAGATGACTCCTTAGGCCCCTAGGCGGTGCTGGTTCGTCAATCAGATGTCTGTTGGGATGCCCAGGTTTCTGTTTGGTCAGCATCTCATTTCTCTCCCTGATGGGGAGTATTCTCGCCTCATTATGCAGATGGTGTTCTGGGGACATAAGAAGACAGCCCGTGGCTATTCTGAGAGCAGTATTTTGGCAGGCCTGTAGTTTCTTCCAGTGGGTGGTTTTTAGGCTTGGCGACCATATGGGTGACGCGTAGCACGTAATCGGCTGGCTAATTGCTGTGCAAAATGACGTTGAGCAACACCATCAGCTCAATCAGAATTGGGAAGGACCTCTCCGAGCCGTTCGAAACTAAACGAGGTTTCAGACAGGGTGACCCCCTATCGTGCGATTTCTTTAATTTGATGCTGGAGAAAATATACTAGCTGCAGAACTTAACCGGACTGGAACAATATACTATAAAAGCGTGCAATTACTGGCATATGCTGATGACATTGATATCATCGGCCTAAACACCCGCGCTGTTAGTTCTGCTTACTCCAAGCTGGAAAAAGAAGCGGTAAAGATGGGTTTGATGGTGAATGAGGACAAAACGAAGTACCTGCTGTCATCGAGCAAAGAGTTAGCGCATATGCGCCTTGGCAACCACGCTACTGTTGGCAGCCATAATTTCGAAATAGTAAAAGACTTCGTTTATTTGGGAACCAGCATCAACACTAGCAACAACATCAGCACTGAAATCCAGCGAAGAATCAATCTTGCCAATAAATGCTACTTTGGACTAGGTAGGCAATTGAAAAGTAAAGTCCTCTCTCGTCGAACGAAAATCATACTCTACAAGTCACTTATCGTACCCGTCCTGCTATATGGGGCAGAAGCATGGACCATGACAACAGCAGATGAAGCGGCTTTGGGAGTGTTCGAGAGAAAAGTTCTTCGAAAGATTTATGGACCTCTACGCGTTGGCGATGGCGAGTACCGAAGAAGATTTAATGATGAGCTGTACGAGCTATACGCAGACATCAACATAGTCCAGCGAATTAAAATGCAGCGGCTGCGCTGGCTAGGCCATGTTATGCGAATGAAAGATGATGCTCCGGCCAAGAAAGTGTTTCTATCAGAACCCGCCTATGGAAGCAGAGGTAGAGGGCGGCCCCCACTCCGTTGGAAGGACCAGGTGGAAAACGATTTAAACTCCCTTGGTGTGACCAATTGGCGCCGGTTGGCGGAGCGAAGGAGCGACTGGCGCGCCTTGTTGGACGGCCATAACCGTTTAGACGGTTAAGCGCCAATTAAGTAAGTAAGTAAGTAAGAAGACCAGGCAGACGTTGTCGTGCCCTAAATTTGACCTATCTGCATACATTTTAATAAGCTTTTTCCGTCTGACTCTGCCCTCCCCCCTCTTCACTTTTTCCTAATCCTTTTATTCACTCCCCCCTCCGTCTTTTTCGCTTCATCTATCTCCATCTTCGTCTCATTCTATCTCTTTCTCAATCTCCTTCTCTCTTTTTTTTCTCTCAATTCCTTCTCATTCTTCTGCATCCCTTATTGCCTGTACCAGAGGGTGGTATGTATTTTATTCCAGTCCCAGTCCCACTCCGAGTCTCAGTCCCAGTCCTAGTCCTAATCCGAGTCCCAGTCCATCTCTGGATAATATATTACTCTGTACTAAAGCACTCATCAACAGCTTTCATTTGATATCCATATTGTATAAACACTGTCTAGGCATTCACTGGCCCACGTTTTGGCCTATATCTCGAGACCCTAGTCACCCAGGGGTATGAAAATTACCCTCTACTAAAGCACTCATCAACAGCTTTCATTTGCTCTCCATATTCTATAAACACATTCTAGGGGTACTCGGGTCCACGTTTCGGCCTATATCTCGAGACCCTGTACGTCGATCGCAACCAAACCTATGTAGTAACCACCGCGTGAGGTTTACGCAACTTGTGTGAAAGTTTGAACAAAATCGACCGACGCATCTCTTCAAACACCGGCAACCAACTAACACACATTTTAGCCTTTCTTTTTATATATATAGATTTTTATTTTTCACACTTCACTAAAATATTATAACGAAATGCAGATTTTCGTTGCTTTTGAAATTCGGCTTAAAAATTGCACATGGAACAACTAAAGACTCTCCTGAATTAAAAAAAAATGTCATAGTACCTCTAAATCGCGGGCCCCCTCAGAAAACCCCCACCCTCTCGGCGGGCCTGGTGATGTGCTATTCTTGATATCATTCGCTATAATATTTTTATTAATAAGCACGTTGTTTAATTAAACACCAACCAATTACACGGAAGTATATCCGCACCCCTGAAAATTTGAGTGCCGGTGCGTAAACGTAACATTTTATTATTACGTATAAACAAATAAAAAAATTTGCAATAAAATAATATTGCAACTATAAACTGAAATATATTTCAAGTTAGATCAGACTACACACGGGGTGCAAAACAAATTCAAAATCGGTTCAGTAGTTTAGGAGTCCATCGCGGCCAAAGACTGTGACACGTGATTTTTATATATTAAGACTTATCTTAAAATTCGCTTAGGTATGTACATCTGTTCACTATATATTTCATATCTTAAATAGCCGATTATTTGGATATAACGAATGGGATAAGATTATTGTTCAGCCCCATTCATGAAAGGTATGAAGAAGGAATATAAGGCACATACTGCAAAGCAAGATAGGTGCAAGAAAGGTAAGGTTAGATTGAACTGACCGGTCAATAAAGGCCTGAATGAATGTGCTCAACCGTTTCTTCATGTAGCTGCACTTCTTACACATGCTGCTACTGATGAGGCCTTACTTAAAAAGTCCAGTTCATATGTCCATCGTAAGACTTAAGTCTTCTCTCTCTTCAGAGACAGAGATACTTTGTGAGTGATTGTATGCTTTGCACATAATCCTAGAAATGTTGCAGCCCCGCGCTTTTGTTCACGCCTTTCCTGCTTGATGGATCATATGCAACTGCTGTCTTCCTTGGATTTCTGCCAAACGGATTGGGACGTCTGTCGTTGATTCAGCGAGTATCGCACCCATTTTTGCCAACTCTTTGGCCTTTTAGTTACCTTGTATCCCTTTGTGACCGAGAACCCAGTATAGGTGTGTGTACCAGCCTGAGTGAAGTTTTACCAATGCTTCTTTGCATTAGGTGTAAGAAAGTTTAAAGTTCAAGATATTTGCATGCCAACCTTAGATGTATAAACTTTTGAATTTTTGTACAATGAAACGAAAACCTAAACAGGAGAAACCTGCTTATTATTTGTACTGGTTTAAAATTATACTTAAAATTTTTTGTATACTTATAAGACAGTTTCGATGATTTTTTACATAAAAAATCTCAAATGCTTTGCAAGAAAAGAATTTATTAAAAATCGGAGAAAATTTTCTACAGCTTAGAGTTTTCATTTTGAAATTCAGTTGATAATAACTAAATACATGAAAATGACATAAGAATTCTGAATAAAAAGTTTTGTAATGTTGCTTCTTTGCTAGGAAAGAGTACTTTTGTACCTCAATTTAATGCCACTGATCCCGAAAATCACGAATTTATTACATAAAAGTCCCGGGATTTTCGAAACTTAAAAAAGGACCGGTTATCCGGGATTTCCATTCCTAATACATAGCCATAGATACGGTCTCTCTATAAAATATTACCGCAGGCATATTTGCATTAGCAACAAATTGTTCGAAAAAGGGAAATAATGTTCATTTAAATTTTTTAATTTTAATTCAGATTCTGAATTGTATTTTAAACGTATTCATAAATCGTGTCTAATATTTAAGATTTCCATATCTAATATCTAATCTAATATATATTATAACTAATATATATTATAAATGGCAAAGTTTGGATGTGAAGATGTTTGGATGTTTGGATGTTTGGATGTTTGTCCAGACGTTTGTCTTTGTGACTCAATCACGCAAGAACGGCTGGACCGATTTGGATGAAATTTTGCACACATATAGCCAATAGTCTAGAAGGATCTACTAACTATATATTTTTGAAAAGGGGCGTGGTCCCCGACCCCTAGGAACAGTTATAATTTAATTATTATATTTTTTCGTCTTTGCGACTGAATCACGCCAGAATGGCTACACGGATTTTGATGAAATTTGGGACACAGACAGTAGTCTACTAGCGAAATTTTTTTCGAACATGGAAAGAGGAGTGGGGGTCCCACGACCCCTTCGAGAAATTATTTTTCAATAATTTTTACACATTATAACTTTACGTATACTGGCCTTCACCAATATCACAGACTCAAGGGGTCAAATAAGTCGAGGGCTTACAAAGTAAGCAGTGACACCCTCCGCCCGCCCACCCCCCTTTATCTCCCCCTCTGGTGTAAAATCTATAAATTGTTATAACTCAATCTAAATTTTCTCCTAAATCAATAGTTTTTGGTATCTGGTACATACAGAACGAGATCTAGACAATTTTGGAGGAACGATCAGTGGTCCTCTCCTCTACTCCCGCCATCCGCCCTCCATCAATTGTTTTTATTAGCACGCTTTTATTAGTTTTACCTGTATGTTTCTATCTAACTTTTTATTCGCTCCAATGCGCCTGCTGCGTTATTAACATGGTTTTATAATTAGCTTCACCTTATTTGTAATCCCGTAAGGGTCATATCGAGACCCTTCCGGGATCATTTCTGGATGGTTTTCGGGATCGGTCCGGGATTACGCCGGGGTAATTTCGGGACTTTTTCGGGACTATTTCGGGATCATTTTGGGACCCTTCCGGGATCATTTCTGTATAGTTTACGGGATCCGTCCGGTATCCCGTCGGGGTTATTTTGGAACATTTTCGGGGCTCTTCCGGCATCATTTCTGGATGGTTTTCGGGATCCGTCCGGGATCTCGTCGGGGTCATTTGGGGACTTTTTCGGGATCATTTTGGGGCTCATCCGGCATCATTTCTGGATGGTTTTCGGGATCCGTCCGGGATCCCGTCGGGGTCATTTCGGGACTTTTTCGCGACTAATACGGGATCATTTGGGAACCCTTTCGGCATCATTTCTGGATGGTTTTCGGGATCCGTCCGGGATCCCGTCGGGGTCATTTCGGGACTTTTTCGCGACTAATACGGGATCATTTGGGAACCCTTTCGGCATCATTTCTGGATGGTTTTCGGGATCCGCCCGGGATCCCATTAGGGTAATTTCGGGACTATTAGGGGATCATTTGGGAACCTTTCCGGCATCATTTCTGGATAATTTTCGGGATCCGTCCGGGATACCGACGAGGTCATTTCGGGACTATTTCGGGATCATTTGGGATACCTACCGGCATCATTTCTGGATGGTTTTTGGGATTCGTCCGGGATCCCGTCGTGGTCCTTTCGGGACTTTTTTTCGACTAATACGGGATCATTTGCGGACCCTTTCGGCATCACATCTGGATAGTTGTCGGGATCCCGTCACGGTCATTTCGGGACTATTAAGGGATCATTTGAGGACCTTTCCGGCATCATTTCTGTATTGTTTTCGGAATCCTTTCGGGATCCCGTCAAGGTCATTTTGGGACTTTTTTGGGGCTAATACGGGATCATTTGGGGATCCTCTAGGGGTCGTTTCGTGACTTTTTCTGTTTTATTTCGGGATCATTTGGGGACCCTTCCGGCATAATTTCTTGATGGTTTGCCGGATCCATCAGGGTCATTTCGGGACCATTTTGGGATCATTTGGGACCCTTCCGAGATCATTTCTGGATCCGTCCGGGATGCCGTAGGAGCCATTTCGGGATTTTTTGTTACTTTTCCGGGATAGTTTTTGGACCCTTCCGGGATCATTTCTGGATCTGTGCGGGATCCCATCTGGGTCATTTCCGGACTATTTCGGGATCATTTTGGGATCCTTCCGGAATCATTTCTGTATGGTTTTCGCGATCCGTCGTTGATTCCCTCGGAGCCATTTCGGAACCTTTTCTGGAGTATGTCGGGGTCATTTGGGGACTTTTTCGGGATCATTTGGGGCTCTTCCGGCATCATTTCTGGATGGTTTTCGGGATCCGTGCGGGATCTCGTTGGAGTCATTTGGGGACTTTTTCGGGATCATTTGGGGGCTCTTCCGGCATCATTTCTGGATGGTTTTCGGGATCCGTCCGGGATATCGTCGGGGTCATTTGGGGACTTTTCCGGGATCATTTGGGGGCTCTTCCGGCATCATTTCTGGATGGTTTTCGGGATCCGTCCGGGATCCCATCAGGGTAATTTCGGGACTATTAGGGGATCATTTGTGGACCTTTCCGGCATCATTTCTGGATAATTTTCGGTATCCGTCCGGGATGCCGACGAGGTCATTTCGGGATTATTTCGGGATCATTTGGGATACCTACCGGCATCATTTCTGGATGGTTTTTGGGATTCGTCCGGGATCCCGTCGGGGTCATTTCGGGACTTTTTCTCGACTAATACGGGATCATTTGCGGACCCTTTCGGCATAATTTCTGGATAGTTGTCGGGATCCGTTCGGGATCATTTGAGGACCTTTCCGGCATCATTTCTGGATAGTTTTTGGAATCCTTTCGGGATCCCGTCAGGGTCATTTCGGGGCTTTTTCGGGATCATTTAAGGATGGCTTTCAGGATTCGTCCGGGAACCCGTCAGGGTAATTTCTGGACTTTTCCGAAACTATTTCGGGATCATTTTGGGACCTTCCCAAGATCATTTCTGGATGGATTTCGGGATTTGTCCGGGATGCCCTCAGGGTCATTTTGGGACTATTAGGTGAGCATTTGAGGACCGTTCCGGCATCACTTCTGGATGTTTTTCGGTATCCGTTCAGATTCCCGTCGGAATAATTGCGGGACTTTTTCGGGATCATTGGGGTCCCTTCCAAAATCATTTCTGGATGGTTTTTGGGATTCGTCCGGCATCCCGTCGGGGTCATTTCGGGACTTTTTCTCGACTAATACGGGATCATTTGCGGGCCCTTTCGGTATCATTTCTGGATAGTTGTCGGGATCCGTTCGGGATCCCGTCAGGGTCTTTTCGGAACTATTGGGAGATCATTTGAGGACCTTTCCGGCATCATTTCTGGTTAGTTTTCGGGATCCTTTCCGGGTCCCATCAGGGTCATTTCGGGACTTTTTCGGCATCATTTAAGATTGGTTTTCAGGATTCGTCCGGTATCCGTCAGGGTAATTTCTGGACTTTTCCCAGACTATTTCGGGATAATTTTGGGACCCTCCCAAGATCATTTCTGGATGGATTTAGGGATCTGTCCGGGATGCCGTCAGGGTCATTTTGGGACTATTAGGTGATCATTTGAGGACCTTTTCGGCATCACTTCTGGATGGTTTTCGGTATCCGCTCAGGATCCCGTCGGAATTATTGCGGGACTTTTTCGGGATCATTTGGTGTCCCTTCCGGCATCATTTCTGGCTGGTTTTTGGGATTCGTCCGGCATACCGTCGGGTTCATTTCGGGACTTTTTCTCGACTAATACGGGATCATTTGGGGGCCCTTTCGGCATCATTTCTAGACAGTTGTCGGGATCCGTTCGGGATCCCGTCAGGGTCTTTTCGGAACTATTAGGTGATCATTTGAGGACATTTCCGGCATCATTTCTGGATAGTTTTCGGGATCCTTTCGGGGTCCAGTCAGGGTCATTTCGGGACTTTTTCGGGATCATTTAGAGATGGCTTTCAAGATTTGTCCGGGAACCCGTCAGGGTAATTTCTGAACTTTTCCGAGACTATTTCGGGATACTTTTGGGACCTTCCCAAGATCATTTCTGGATGGATTTTGGGATCAGTCCGGGATGCCGTCAGGGTCATTTTGGTATTAGGTGATCATTTGAGGACCTTTCCGGCATCACTTCTGGATGGTTATCGGTATCCGATCAGGATCCCCTCGGAATCATTGCGGGACTTTTTCGGGATCATTTGGGGTCCCTCCCAAGATCATTTCTGGATGGATTTCGGGATCTATCCGGGATCCCGTCAGGGTCATTTAGGGGTGCGTTCGAGATCCCGTCAGGGTCATTTCGGGACTTCTTCGGGAATATATCGGGATCATTTCTGGATGGTTTATGGGATCCGTCCATGACCCCTTAAGGGTCATTTCGGGACTATTAGCTGATCATTTGAGGACCTTTCCGGCATCACTTCTGAATGATTTTCGATATCCGTTCGGGATCCCGTCGGAATCAATGCGGGACTTTTACGGAATCATTTGGGATTCCTTCCGGCATCATTTCTGGATGGTTTTCGGGATTTGTCCGGGATCCCATCGGGGTTATTTCGGGACCTTTTCGGGGCTAATACGGGATCATTTGGGGATCCTCTAGGGGTCGTTTCGTGACTTTTTCTGTATTATTTCGGGATCATTTTGGGACCCTTTCGGTATAATTTCTTGATGGTTTGCCGGATCCATCAGGGTCATTTCGGGACCATTTTGGGATCATTTGGAGACCCTTCCGAGATTATTTCTGGATCCGTCCGGGATGCCGTAGGAGCCATTTCGGGATTTTTTGTTACTTTTCCGGGATAGTTTTTGTACCCTTCCGGGATCATTTCTGGATCTGTGCGGGATCCCATCTGGGTCAATTCCGGACTATTTCGGGATCATTTTGGAATCCTTCCGGAATCATTTCTGTATGGTTTTCGCGATCCATCGTGGATCCCCTCGGAGCCATTTCGGAACTTTTTCTGGAGTTAGTCGGGATAATTTAGGGACCCTTCCTGGATATTTTCTGGATGGTTTCTGAGATCCGTCCGGGAGCCCGTCAGGGTAATTTCGGAACTTTTTCGGGACTATTTCGGGATCAATTTGGTACCCTTCAGGCATCATTTCTGTGTGGTTATCTGGATAAGTCTAGAATCGTGTCGTTGTCATTTCGGGTTTTTTGGGACTATTCCGGGAACTTTTGGAGACCCTTCTGTGGCATTTCTAGATGGTTTTCGGGATCCGTCCGCGATAGCGTCGGGGTCATTTCGTGGCTTTTTCTGGATAATTTCGTTATCATTTTGGGATCCTATCAGGTTATCAGCTCATAAAGTTCTTTTTTTTACTCAATTACAAAAATAAAATGCATTAGACAGAAAAAAAATTTTAAACAGATAACTTTATAAGCAGGCTAACGTGAATAGCCCACATATTTCATTTTCTCCTTGCGGACGGGGCCGCGGGTAAAGGCTAGTATATATTATAAATGGCAAAGTTTGGATGTGAAGATGTTTGGATGTTTGGATGTTTGGATGTTTGTCCAGACGTTTGTCTTTGTGACTCAATCACGCAAGAACGGCTGGACCGATTTGGATGAAATTTTGCACACATATAGCCAATAGTCTAGAAGGATCTACTAACTATATATTTTTGAAAAGGGGCGTGGTCCCCGACCCCTAGGAACAGTTATAATTTAATTATTATATTTTTTCGTCTTTGCGACTGAATCACGCCAGAATGGCTACACGGATTTTGATGAAATTTGGGACACAGACAGTAGTCTACTAGCGAAATTTTTTTCGAACATGGAAAGAGGAGTGGGGGTCCCACGACCCCTTCGAGAAATTATTTTTCAATAATTTTTACACATTATAACTTTACGTATACTGGCCTTCACCAATATCACAGACTCAAGGGGTCAAATAAGTCGAGGGCTTACAAAGTAAGCAGTGACACCCTCCGCCCGCCCACCCCCCTTTATCTCCCCCTCTGGTGTAAAATCTATAAATTGTTATAACTCAATATAAATTTTCTCCTAAATCAATAGTTTTTGGTATCTGGTACATACAGAACGAGATCTAGACAATTTTGGAGGAACGATCAATGGTCCTCTCCTCTACTCCCGCCATCCGCCCTCCATCAATTGTTTTTATTAGCACGCTTTTATTAGCTTTACCTGTATGTTTCTATGTAACTTTTTATTCGCTCCAATGCGCCTGCTGCCTTATTAACATGGTTTTATAATTAGCTTCACCTTATTTGTAATCCCGTAAGGGCCATATCGAGACCCTCCGGGATCATTTCTGGATGGTTTTCGGGATCGGTCCGGAATTACGCCGGGGTAATTTCGGGACTTTTTCGGGACTATTTCGGGATCATTTTGGGACCCTTCCGGGATCATTTCTGTATAGTTTTCGGGATCCGTCCGGGATCCCGTCGGGGTTATTTTGGGACATTTTCGAGACTATTCCGGAATCATTTCAGGACTATTTCGCGATCATTTGGGCACCCTTCCGGCATCATTTCTGGATGGTTTTCGGGATCCGTCCGGGATCCCGTCGGGGTACTTTCGGGATCATTTGCGTACCTTCGAGAGATAAATTCTTGATGGTTTCCGTGATCATTACGGGACTTTTTCGGGGTCAGTTTGGGTCCTTTCCGTAATCATTCCTGGATGGTTTTAGGGATCCGCCCGGATTCCCGTCGGCGTCATTTTGGGACTTTTGCGCGATCATTTGGGGCCTCTTCCGGCATCATTTCTGGATGGTTTACGGGATCCGTCCGGGATCCTGTCGGGGTCATTTTGGGACTTTTGCGGGATCATTTGGGGTCTCTTCCGGCATCATTTCTGGATGGTTTACCGGATCCGTCCGGGATCCTGTCGGGGTCATTTTGGGACTTTTGCGGGATCATTTGGGGTCTCTTCCGGCATCATTTCTGGATGATTTACGGGATCCGTCCGGGACCCCGTCGGCGTCATTTTGGGACTTTTGCGGGATCATTTGGGGTCTCTTCCGCCATCATTTCTGGATGGTTTACGGGATCCGTCCAGGATCCTGTCGGGGTCATTTTGGGACTTTTGCGGGATCATTTGGGGTCTCTTCCGGCATCATTTCTGGATGGTTTACGGGCTCCGTCCGGGACCCTGTCGGGGTCATTCTGGGACTTTAGCGGGATCATTTGGGGTCTCCTCCGGCATCATTTCTGGATGGTTTACGGGATCCGTCCGGAATCCTGTCGGGGTCATTTTGGGACTTTTGCGGGATCATTTGGGGTCTCTTCCAGCATCATTTCTGGATGGTTTTCGGGATCCGTCCGGGATCCTGTCGGGGTCATTTTGAGACTTTTGCGGGATCATTTGGGGTCTCCTCCGGCATCATTTCTGGATGGTTTACGGGATCCGTCCGGGATCCTGTCGGGGTCATTTTGGGACTTTTGCGGGATCATTTGGGGTCTCTTCCGGCATCATTTCTGGATGGTTTACGGGATCCGTCCGGGATCCTGTCGGGGTCATTTTGGGACTTTTGCGGGATCATTTGGGGTCTCTTCCGGCATCATTTCTGGATGGTTTACGGGATCCGTCCGGGACCCTGTCGGGGTCATTTTGGCTCTTTAGCGGGATCATTTGGGGTCTCCTCCGGCATCATTTCTGGATGGTTTTCGGGATCCGTCCGGGATCCCGTCGATGTCATTTCGGGACTATTTCGGCATCATTTGGGGTACCTTCCGGTATCAATTCTAGATGGTTTTCGGGATCCGTCCGGGATCCCGTCGGAGTCATTTCGGAATTTTTTCTCGACTAATACAGGATCATTTGGGGACCTTATCGGCATCATTTCTGGATGGTTTTCGGAATCCGTCCGCGATCCCGTCAGGGTCATTTCGGGACTATTTCGGGATAATTTGGGGTACCTGCCGGCATCATTTCTGGATGGTTTTCGGTATCCGTCCGGGATCCCTTCGGTGTCATTTCGGGACCATTTGGGGTCCATTCCGGCATCATTTCTGGATAGTTTCCGGGATCCTTCGGGGATCCCGTCAGGGTCATTTCGGAAACCGCGACTAATGCGGGATCATTTGGGGACCCTTTCGCCATCATATCCGGATGGTTTTCGTGATCCGTCCGGGATACCGTCAGGGTAATTTCGGGACTATTTGGGGATAACTTGGGAACCTTTCCGGCATCATTTCTGGATAGTTTCCGGGATCCGTCGGGAATCCCGTCAGGATCATTTCGGAACTATAAGAGGATCATTTAATTTTTCAGCTTTCTTTAAGGGGATCATTTCACCTTCCAGCATAATTTCTGTATACTTTTGGGGATCCGTCCGGGATCGCGACGGGGTCATTTCTGGCCTATTTCGGGATCATTTTGGGGTACCAACCGGCATCATTTCTGGATGGTCCGGGATCCGTCCGGGATCCCATCGGGGGAATTTCGGGAATTTTTCGAGATCATTTGGGGTCCCTTCCGGCATCATTTCTGGATCGTTTTCGGGATCCGTCCGAGATCCCGTCGGGTTTATTTTTTTACTTTTTCGGGAAAATGTCAGGGAGTTTCGAGACTGTTCTTGGATCATTTGGGGATCCTTCAGGGATAATTTCTGGATGGTTTTCGGGATCCCGTCGGGGTAATTTCGGGACTTTTTCACGACTATTTCGGGGTCAGTTGCCCTTAAAAATCATTTCTGGGTGGTTTTCGGGATCCGTCCGGGATCCCGTCAGGGTTATTTCGCGCCTTTTCGGGACTATTTCGGGATCATTTTGGGACCCTTCCGGGATAATTTCTCTATGATTTTCGGGATCTGTTCGGGATCCCTTCGTAGTTTTTTCGCGACTTTATCTGGGATAAATTGCGGACCCTTTAGAGATCAATTCTGGATGGTTTTCGGTATCGGCCTGGGATCCCCTCAAGGTCATTTCGGGACTTTTCGGGACTATTTCGGAATCATTTTGGGACCCCTCCGGCATAATTTCTGGGTGATTTTCGGGATCTGTCCGGAATCCCGACGGAGTTTTTTCGGGACTTTTTCCGGACTATTTCTGGATTATTTGGGGACGTTTCAGAGCTCAGTTCTGGATGATTTTCGGGATCTGTCCGGGATCCCGTCAGAGTTATTTCGGGGTAATTTTGGGACCCTTCCAGGATGATTTCTTCATGATTTTCGGGATGGGTCTGAGTTTTTCGTGACTTTCGGGACTATTTCGGGATCATTTGCGGAACCTTCAGAGATCAATTCTGGATGGTTTGTGGACTTTTCCGGGATCATTTGGGGATCCCTCCAGAGTCATTTTTGGATGGTTTTCGGGATCCCGTCAGGGTCATTTCAGCCCTTTTTCGTGACTACTATTTCGGAATCTTTTTGAGACTCCTCCGGGATAATTTCTGGGCGATTTTCGGGATTTGTCCGGGATCCCGTCAGAGTTTTTTCGGGACTTTTTCGGACTATATCGGGATCATTTGCGGACCGTTCAGGAATCAAATCTGGATGGTTTTCGGGATCCGTCCGGGATCCCGTCAGGGTCATTTCGGGACTTTTCGTGACTACTTCGGGATTATTTTGGGACCCTTCCGGCATCATTTCTGGATAGTTTTCGAGATTTGTCCAGGATCCCGTCGGCATCATTTCGTGACTATTTGGTGTCATTTAGGGACACTTGCGGGATCATTTTAGGTCTCTTCGAAACCGGTAATTCAGCACACATGGCCGTGGATTTACGGCAAATTATTCGTAATTAAAATTCGGTATGTTTTATCTTTAATATATCACAGCTTTTTCGTTCTATTTTTAAATGAATCCTGTAACGAACTATTACAACTATAATTAAAATTTTTGTAATATTTTAGCCAACTAAATACCCGAAAAAGCAACATTGCTTTCATTTAAAAACTTCTTTTTGGTTTTAGCTAATTGTAGTTTCACTCCTTTGTTCTATGAGTAGTAATTCTTTCACCCCTGTCATATCAATTAATTTAACTTAGAAACAAAATGTATTTTTTTTAATTCGGAAAAAGTGTATTGTACTATTCATCTAAGCGTGCCCATCAGCTCAGTTAGTTCTTTTTTTTACTGTATTAAAAAATAAAATACATTGACAGAAAAAATTTTTAAACAGACAACTTGATAAGCAGGCTAACGTGAATAGCACATATATTTTATTTTCTCCTTGCGGACGGGGCCGCGGGAAAAGGCTAGTATGTAATATTTACATCACTTAATCTTTGAAGTATGTTAATTTTGAAAATTTAAAAAATTTTTTTTATTATATTCTGTCACTTGAATAAAAATTAAAGTTTTCTTACAAGTTACTCCTTTTTCATGTTTAATTTCATCACCGATGAAAGGGCAAAGCCGCACTTAATTTGTTTGCATTACGGTCTGTCTTTTTTTTTTTTTTTTGTTTTATTTTTATGTCTAATTTTTCTCTTTGTGTCACAAGATTATACTTTTTCCACAGAATAAGCCATCGTACAGTAGACTTTGGAGAATGTTTGACTTTTGACGTTAATTTTGAAATATGGCGCTGAAGATGTAGCCCACCACTTAAAACCTCATCCAAAGAAAGGTGTCCCTGGATTCTTATCTGATAAAAACCAGGCCGTTTCTACCTCATATTTCCATCGTTGCCATGGAGTACAATAAAAATGCTTTATAATTTAGTGAATTGTTTGTTCTACCTGAAGAAGCAACACCTAAAATTTGGAAAACAGTTTCTTCAATTAGAAAAAGTTTTTCTAAGCGGAGTTGCCCGTCGGCAGTGGTTTGGAAATTTATCTGTCTTGCAGATGCGGTTCCGAATCGGCATTAAATGTACATATGGTACATTAGAGGTTTGCGCCGATCACTTTATCGGTGGCGGCGGCGTAGGCTCTATTATATACCGGCGGCGGCGGCGTGGGCGGCGCGCCGATGTTCTTCCTTTAAAAAGCTAGAATTTTCTATTTAAAAAAATAACATTTAGGAAAGGTTTGTTTATATGTGTTAATGGAAATCAACGTTTTGGTCATTTCGGAAAGATCCGGGCTTTTTGCTTCAAAATCTCGCAGATCGTTCAAAAAATTTCAGGAGTAGCTCCTTGCGGAGGGATTTTCCCTCGTTCACTTACTACAGAGAGGCTTCGAACCTAACCCCGGTCTTTGGAATTGGTACTGCTGTGTCTGTAGAAAATATATAGAGATACATAAAGTGGTCACACTTTTGTCTTGTATATCTCGTACAAAGCGTAGTTTCACGTGGGGTTAACTCCTAATATTCGTTCCGAACACAATTTCTTTAAATCATTTGTGGCTCCTTGGGGGTCACGCACAAAGGCGACTTACGGTTGCTATTAATAATCATGACTTTCGTGGCAAAGGGCGCCTCCAGTTTTTTCGGCTGTTTTTAAGAGCTACAATTCCCGATGTAAGAACAGTAGCAATCCCGACCACCAGTCGCTACCACGGCTGCTGATCCTTACACGATATGCCAGCAGAGAAGCTATAGGATCGGGACTTCGAACTAATACCTTCGCCGACGTCACTTTCCTAGAAGCTTTAGGTGTAGCTCCGAAGACTTTCTAACGGATGTTTTTGTCGCGCTATGCTGCCGAGCTACACCATAGAAACACCTTCAAACCTTAGGGAGTGATTATTCGGCCAAGAATGCCGCCCTCGAAATCATAAGCAGTCTAAGTGGATGTCATTGCGTATCTCATGGGTGAAAATCGTAAAATCCTCCTCGCATCTACATAATCAAAATTTTACAAGGACCCTGGATAAAATTTTTAAAATGTAGACCAAAGTTTGCAAACGTTTATGTTCACAACATTCATTTCAATAGTCTTCGTTAAATCAAAACAATATTTTAGAATGAAAGTTGACCGATTTTAAGTTGAAAGATGTTTACTGCTGTTTTACCGCCTTATGAGATAAGAGCTTATTATGGATGGCCGCGTAGCTTCAGTTTTCAGACTAGCTAGACTGTCCAATACATTAGGTTAGTAGCACACACGGCCATTAGTTCGACTGTCTTGGGAAAGTTTTTGCTTCACCACTTTGAGTGTTCTTGCGAAGGTAAATTTATATGACTGCGTATTCACATTTGTGACAGGAGCCGCCACGTGTAGGCCATATTTAAACATGGTTGATAGTATATATCCAATGTGATTCACCCCAAGGGACTAGTTTTGGATAGGGCCGCCAACTTTAGGAAATGTCAAACCGAGAGACTTGGGTGTTGAATGATGAAGTGTGAAAATCAAAATTAACATTCAGAGGCTATTGCATAGTTTCGCAAATAAACAACAGATGGTTGAATGTAAGCCCCAGTGATTTTTCAAACCCTTCTCATACGTACATATATCCTCAACTTAAGTATGAGGTAAGAATCATTTCAAAGGAGTGTTTATGCCCCTAGAACCTATAAAGGATTTTGCATCACTGATTTCGTTCCTTTTTTTCAGCCAATCGTAAAATAAAATTTAAAAAAGTCGGCACCTTTTTTGGGTAATCTGTTTTTTCTTAACAACTTTTTTGAAAAAAATATGCAAAGTGAGCATATAAATTTATTATATAACTTTTCTTTTAGTGGTTTGTTTTAATAACTTGGTGAATTGGGTGATGCAAAGTCCGTGTTAAGCTGACATCGAAAGCGTCTGTTTTTTTAAATAACTTTTGAAAGGTTAGAAAGAGTTAAATTTCGCAATTAGTTTCTTATAACTGGCAGTGATGCGCATCCGTTGATACCACTTTCGACCATATCCGACCAATTTTGGACATGAACAATAAATGGCCTAAACAGTCTTAAACGAGTACAAAATATAAACGCGCCGGACCCCGCCGCCGCCGCACCGATATTTTTGACATTCGGCGGCGGCGTGCGAAAAACAACCGAAATCGGCGGCGGCGGCGGCGTATATCTCTCATATACATAGCCTCAGTCCCGCCAATTTGCAGGAAAAATGAAAAAGAAGCAGGACGCAAATTGGAAGAGAAGCTCGCCCTAAATCTGCTTGGAGGTAAATCGCGCCAGGTACTTATACTAGGTTCAAACACGCACCAAATTGGCAATTTATACTGTTTGGGCAATTTATTACGCAATTTGTCATATAATAAATTGTAATAATAAATTGCCAATTTAAAAAAAAAAAATGCGTAATAAATTGTTCCAACCTGCAAATGCAACATTGGAAAGTGTGTTTATTGAGTATATTTAAACGTCACTTACGCATGGCTGAACTATATGGTTGGCTCATTTCATCAGCTGATTTTATGTCTTTCATTTCACTGGAGTAGGGACTGTCAAAAGAAGATGGCAAAATCAAAATGAAAACAAAACATTGAACACATTTTCTTACAACACACAAAAATGTAAAAGTTTTATGTTTTCATTCCATTTCATTCACCTAATACCAACACGCACATTTTGACAGTCTCAACAAAGATATGTTGTTACTGTAGAGATGAGCCAACCAGCTATCAAATTACTATTGTGTAAGCTAAATAGAGTTGTATGAACACCACTCAATTTAAATCGAAATAGCCTCCATTTATTTTTCTGTTTGAACATAGTATTACTTTTTTAATTTTTATATTAGCTCTATCAGCTAAATATTTTTATTTATTTGGTAAATATTGATTTTTTTTGGCACACCCTAATCTAAATACGCTGGATTTATATAATTTATAGCATGTGATCATGAGTTGTATGTTTAGTTACAATTGTCGTTACTAAGATGTCGATATAAATTAATAAATTTATGAATAATTGAATTCCCTTTATTATAATATAACACAAAGCAGTGATATACGAATTATGTTTCTTACGGATCACTCAATTACTGCGAATTTAAAATGGAAACGAGAAAAAAGCCGGCGTTCAATGAGTGCGTATACTAAACGGCGCAAATACTCAGTAACTACTAAACCATTCATAGCTTTTTCAAATGACTTCTTGCCATTAGTTCTCCAAAGTATGATTAGATTCTAATCGTTAGAACGATCGCTCTACGCACTCCCTCGGCATGTGGTCACTTTGGAAAATTAATTGTTTATAACGTATTATATATTTACTATCGCTCAGCTGAGAGAAATTTGAATTAATGCGTCTGTTAATCAGCGCTGCCACTCACATATTTTTTTTCGTAACAAAAAACGTGCCAAAATGCTTTTGAGAGTACCAACAAAATTTTTCGCAGTAATAAAAGACAAATAGTTTTTTATCATTTATTATTTTCAATAAAGAAACAAAACATATACAACTTAAATTAACTTCATTAAATATATGTATATATAATTTAAGGAAAAATGATTTAGCATATTAAAGCTTGAAATGCAAAAATTAAAAGAAACTATAATTTCAATACTGAGTTCAAAAATGAACATTTTCTTACATATATCAGATATTTTCATGTTTTTTCTTGTAGCATGAACTAACTATTTTATAAGTTTATGGTCTCTTTCAGCAGACCATACATAATGCATTTCATTTCTAACTAACTCCTTACAAACCATAATATTATGGATGGTCTTAACTCCTAAATTATTTCTAAGTTTTGTTTTATAACCAGCACTGAAATATATTTTCAGGTACAAAAATGCACAAACATTTACGTCTCAGGCAAACTTTCTTCATTAGAAGCATCTTGAAATGAACTATTGCAAATTTCTTTTTGTCTTTTGATCACGAACCTGCAAACAAGCCACAAATTTAGTCAACTTATTGCACTTTGAATTAGTTAAGCGTTCCTTCTTATCCATCACCATGATTCAATCAGAAGAGGTTTGCTCGACAGACGAATTTTTTGACAATTGCAGCCATTTTGCTCCCAAATCGAATTGACATCCGTTAACAGTGTTGTTTCTTTGCACTTTTTCGAAAAATATTAGTAGTAGACATAGGAAGCAATCAGTTTACAAATCCCCGATAAGTACTGAAGTGCATAATTCCTTAGAACATTTATTTTAATTTTATGATGAATTTATTAACTATGCCATGATCTATTAGTGTGGCTGAACATAGGTAATTTTTGAAAAGTACGGACATCAAGGAATCGTGCACTTTCGTAAACCTATGAACAGACGAAGCCTAAACCACTTCAAAATTCATCGTTCAACGTCAAAAACTCGACTAGTAAATCGATTTACGTAAAAATGTAATTAGTAAATATCGGAGATGCCATAACGAAATGTACTCATTGAGCATGTTAACTTATTCATTCCGTACGTTCGGAAAATTCGTCACCATTTAAGAATTTGGGGAATCGGTTTATATTTGGAATATTATGTAGTATATACTTATTTGATATATTCGGACTTCGTGAGGTAGTATGAAACGAACGTGTTCCGAATATTCTAAATTAACGGAAGACTTCCATGAATACTCAACGTAAAGGAGCTTTCCGAAATTTCAGAGTAAAAAGGTGAATACTCCCTGTGTAGCAGGCCGCATAAAGGCTGAACTCTTCTGTCAAAGTCAAGACCGGAATATAAAGTTCTAAGACAATAAGCCATTTTCTTTTACATTTTTTTTTGGCAGACCATGTCGGCTGCCTTTTAAATATAGTCCTATAGCAAAACATTTTTCAAAAACTTTCCATTTCATGATTTGTCACAAAAACGCCCTATTTTAGAATTAGATTGAAGAACGCCTCAGAATGATTTTCATTAACTCCCCCTTATGTTAAAATGCATTGAACTTATGCTCATATAGGGAGTTTTTGAAACAAATTGTGATAGTGTATTTTTGAATAAAATTCTAAACCAACATAGCTTTTTATAAATTCATGAAATATTTAGTAGAAAATTAATTATTTCCTCCAAAACCTGTTGCCATTTACAAATTTTTTATCACTACTAATATACTACTAAAGGTACTTTTGTACTACAATTTTCGCTAAAGTGGATTGAATTATTACCCGTTTTCCTTACTTCGTAAAAGCAACCCGTCCAGATTTTTCAATTTGGGAGTGTCAAAGTTCTGCCGTCATTGAAGAACAAACCTCTAGTAATTGAATCATGATCCATCACTATATTTCTACGAAATGCTTGCTGTGTTCTACAAATGCTTATTTATTGCGTAGTGAAAAACAATTGTAGAGATGCGCAGTTCGCACTGAGAGTCGATGTTTTTGAACATCGATAGCTTTGCGATAATTTTGAAAGTGTTGTCAGTTTAATTGTGTAAATGTTCCAGTTTACATGTCAGTACTTCTAATTGACTAACAAAAGTAATGAATGAAAAATAGATTAAAATAAGTAAATATTCGCTTTCTAGGAAAAAGTACCAAAATCAAAAACAACGTACCAACGTACCAAATCGTTTTTAAAGGACCAATTACGGCAGCCTGCTGATAATCTTTAGAAACTGGGTGGCAGAGGGAGAGAGAGAAAGAGAGTGAGAGTGAGAGAGAGTGTGTGGGGGAGTGGTTATTATTGTATTGCAAATTTCTTTTAATATTATTCTGAGAGCAGATTTTAAATTCAATTTTCAAGCAATCAAATCTAGCTCAGTCCGAGTAATGAACTAACACTCAACTATTTCATCTCCGATGTTGCATTATAAATACATGGGGAATTCCATATTAATTTGTCCACGTTCGTGAAAATAGTTGAAGTGTCACCTAATGCTTCATACAAACTGACAAAAATTAGTATCACAAAATGGGTTCAAGTCTTCTTCCGCCAGTCTCCCCTTTTAAGTGGAGGTACCCCTCCTCCTGTTAAACACAGGCGTATATAGAATGGCTTCATGAACCCGAGTGTCTGCATTTATTCGGATAACATGACATGGCCAGCAAAGCACTTACGCTTTAAGCTCAAATAAATTACAATAATATTAACAGTAACACTACTCGATATTTTCGCTTGTACCGGATCTGCATCCGGCAAAGGACCATCAATATCGATAACACTCCCCAAGGCCTTCGGGGAGTATCCTTATCGCTACAATAGGGGGACTCATGATAGCATATAAACTTATAAGGTGTAAAATTATATCCATTTACACACGCGGTTATATGAACGCTATAACGAAGCTTTTTCGTGCCCCGTTGCTTCTTTGATATTTGCTGGGGTATACTCGCCGTGCCCAGGGTTCGTTTACAATAAATTTGTATTAAAGGGGCACCTTGCAAATGGATTTAATATAAAAACTTCACTCTCTTTATTGGTTCTAAATTCTATAATATAAAATAAAACGTGTTTGTATACTTCATTTTCAATTTCACTTGGATTATCTTGCGGTATCCTTGATTGCGGTGGCGGGCCTTAGCGGTCCGGCCGTATTCGTTAGCTGGGTCCCGTTAGTATGTGACGTCGGTACCTTGACGCGCCTTATGACGGCGTCTCTCTCTGCTGCGGTGCTCTGTCGCGCCTTACGTCGGCGTCTACTTGTATTGCTGAGGCGATGCTCTGTCGCCGTGTTCCGTTAGACGGATCCCGTTAGTATGTGCCGTCGGTGCCTTGACGCGCCTTACGTCGGCGTTTACTTGTATTACTCTACTGCGCCTTGCTTCGGCGTCTATTTGTATTGCTGGTTGCTGGGTGATTCTCTGCCACGCCTTGCGTCGGCGTCTACTCGTATTTGCTGGGCGATACTCTGTCGCGCCCTACGTCGGCGTTTACTTGTATTGCTGAGGCGATGCTCTGTCGCGCCCTACGTCGGCGCTTACGTGTATTACTCTGTCGGTGTACTCTGCTGCGTTCTGCCGCCGCGCTTGGCGCTGGCTTACCCTGGCTGCGCTATGCGTCGCCGCGTCTACTTGTATTGCTGGTTGCTGGGTGATTCTCTGCCACGCCTTGCGTCGGCGTCTACTCGTATTTGCTGGGCGATACTCTGTCGCGCCCTACGTCGGCGTTCACTTGTATTGCTGAGGCGATGCTCTGTCGCCGTGTTCCGTTAGACGGATCCCGTTAGTATGTGGCGTCGGTGCCTTGACGCGCCTTACGTCGGCGTTTACTTGTATTGCTAAGGTGAGCGGGTGTCACCTGTCGCGGTTGCGCGTTATTGTGGCGGGGCCTTTGGTCTCTGGGGGTGATGCGTAGAGAAGATCAACCGCAATCACCATTCCACGACTCGCTCCTATGAAGTGGATTCCTATTGCATAGAGAAGGTCAACTGCAATAGGGATATACTTCGCTAGTAGCTCTGGTCACGACCACAGCTCCGTGCTGACTGACTGCTGTGCTGCTGTGTCGCTCCTTTTTGGCTGTTGTGGTTGGTGTTGCTAGCTCAAATGGTTGCGTGCGCTCGTTGTGTTGCTGAGATTTGTTGGTTGGTCATGTTGCTGTTAAATGTTGCGACCGCTCGTTGTGTTGCTGAGACTTGTTTGTTGATCGTGTTGCTAGAGCCTTTTGTGGCCCCTTGTTGTGTTACTGTCGTGTCAAATATGTTGTGGGGTCGTTTTGTGTGGGCCAAATTAATGAGGATTTATTTGGTCCTCACACTCCCCCCCCCCCCCCCCCCCCCACTTCAGAAATTTAGCCCTCGGTGCCCAGTATTCGTATGCGGGCCCTGCCTTTTACCACCGTGACGGTGTATTCCCGTGTACGAAATTTTACGCGGGAGCGTCCTTTGCCTTTTGCGATGCGTCGGAAAATGTCTCGCACGCTTTCTGCAATTTTCGGGAATTGGTTTAGCGTTGGTCCATCCGCGTCGTGGGCCTCGATTATCACCTCTTGGTGGCCTGCTGTTGTTTGCTGTCGCTCTGTTTCGGCGTCTGGTGCTACCGGTTCAGTGTTGTCTTCCCATCCTTGATATTAATTAGATTATTTTTCCTGAATTTATTTTAATTTCCCCCGATGGTCTCTGCTGCATGATATGGCTTTAGCTCCCTAATATTGACCGTTTTCTCCTTCCCGCCGTTGGTTTTTCGTACTTTGAGTATCACTGGTGATACATATCCTAGGATCTGGTAGGGTCCGTCATATTTGGGGGCCAACTTTGCCGCGAAATTTTCGCCGGCCTTGGAGAGATGGTGTTGCTTTGCGAGCACTAGTTCGCCGACTACGGGGGTCCATTTTCTCCGCCGTAAATTGTAGTGCCGTGCTTGATCTGCCGCCGCTCGTTCCATGTTCTGTCTCACTATTCTGAATGCCTCTTGCATTCTGTCAGATTTCTCTTCTGCCGTTGTGGTAGCTGTGCCCGTCCCCAGGTTAACCTCGTCAAACAATGCCCCTGGTAGTCGCGGTTCCCGTCCTTTTACGAGGAAGGCTGGACTGTATCCTGTGGACGCGGTCACACTGGTGTTGATGGCCAGCTCGATTTCTGGGAAACGGTCGTCCCATCTGTTGTGCTGTGATCTGGTGAGTTGTGCTATGATTCTCTTGATTGTCCTGTTCGCCCGTTCCGTCGGGTTTTCTTGCGGGGTGTAGGGCGCCGTGAATTGTTGTCGTATCCCCATTTCCCTGAGGTAACGCTGCCACATTGTGCTGGTGAACTGGATGCCGTTGTCCGATATCAGTATCTTGGGAGCACCAAATCTTGCGAGGATGAGTTCTCTGAACGCACGGCGTAGGCCTTCTGCTGTCGCACGCCTCATGGGGACCAGTTCTACCCATTTGCTGAAGCGGTCGAAAAATACTAGTAGCATCGTGTTCCCGTGTGTGGATCGTGGGAGTGGTCCAACGAAATCGACGCATACCGTGGCGAATGGTTCTTGGGCCACTTGTGTGAGCATCTTTCCGGCCGGCTTTTGCTGTGTTTCCTTGTACTTCTGGCAAGACTCGCACTGTCGTACGTATCGACTGATGTCCCGAAACATGCCGGGCCAGTAGTACCGGTTGGCAATCCGCGCTACTGTCCGGCGGATGCCCATGTGTCCAGCGCTTGGTATATTGTGATTTTCTTCTAATACTCGTTGTCGCAGTGGTGTGGGTACACAAAGTTTCCAAGGTACCGCTTCCTCATCTTGTGTCCGGCAGGAATATGGTGGTACAGTTGCCCATCTTGTATCATGTAGTCAGAATATTTCTCGGGGTTAGTGCGCACTTCATTCACGCGCTTGTGCCACCACTTGCATGGTCGCTCTGTTGTCGTTGCCAGTCGTAGGGTCTCCAGTGGCTGTCGTGATAGTGCATCCGCTACCAGGTTCAGCTTTCCTTTCCTGTACTCTATGTCGAAGGTGTGCTGCTGAAGTTCCAAGGCCCATCCTGCTATACGGCCGGAGGGACTCTCGATGGAGTTCAGCCACTTTAGAGACATATGGTCCGTTTGCAAGGTGACGGTCTTGTTGAAGTCCGGACAGGCAAGTGTCGGTGCTTCCGTTAGTTTTTGCTTTAAGACCTCGAAGGCTTCCTGTTGTTCGGCTCCCCACTTCCAGTGTTTGCCCTTTTTCAGCAGGGTTGTGAGTGGCTGGCTGATCGTCGCGAAGTCGGGCACGAATCGTCGGTACCAAGAGGCTATACCGAGATATTGACGCACCTCTTTCGCGTTCGTTGGTGGTTTCAGGTCTTTGATGGCTGCAACTTTCTCGGGGTCGGTGTGAATTCCCCTGTCGCTTACTACGTGTCCTAGGTATCGAATTTCTTTCTTGAAAAATTCGCATTTCTCCGGATTTATTCTGAGGTTGGCGCGCTGTAGTCGTAGCATCACTTCTTTCAGGTTGCGAATGTGCTCCTCCAAGGTGGATCCTATGATGATTATGTCATCGAGGTAAGCGAAAGCGTAGGGTTCCATCTCCGGTCCAATAACCTGATCTAGTGCTCTTTGAAACGTTGCAGGTGCGGAGCGTAGGCCGAACGGCATAACGCGCCAGTGGAATAACCCGCGTCCCGGTACCGTGAAAGCTGTGTAGGGACGGATCTGGGGCTCCAGTGGTATTTGCCAGTAGCCATTTTTCAAATCCAAACTGCTGATATACTTCGCCCGTCGTAGCTTGTCCAATATATGTTGTATTCTGGGTAAGGGGTACGCGTCGGGTACGGATCGGGCGTTAAGCTGCCGATAGTCCACGCATAACCTCCACTTCCCGTTTTTCTTCTTGGCTAGTACGATTGGTGCGCTGTGTGGGCTACAGGATGGCTCGATGCATCCTTTCTGAAGTAATTCGTCAATTTCGTTGTTGATGATGGTCTGCATAGATGGGTTGCGTGGGAAGTAACGTTGCTTGATAGGGCGGTCGTCCGTCAGGATAATCCTGTGCTCGGCTATTGTCGTCACTCCACTCATGCTCTCGAATTTTCGGAGTTCCTTTGCTAGAAAACCGCGCACTCGTTCCGCTTCTTCTTGTATGCCGTCGTCGTTGTTTTGCATAATGCCGTCGTGCTTGAAGTCACTGCTGCTCGGTGCTGTTATACTCTGAATGGTTCCAGATGAGGCTCCAGGGGTGTCCTACCCGGCGTTACCCTTTCTCGCTCGTGTTATACCCTGATTAGTCCCCGGGGTGTCGTACCTGGCGATACCCGTTCTTGATGATGTTGAATTTTGAATAGTCCCAGGGCTGTCGTACCTGGCGATATCCGTTCTGGCTGATGGTGTACTTTGAATAGTCCCAGGGCTGTCGTACCTGGCGATATCCGTTCTTGATGATGTTGAATTTTGAATAGTCCCAGGGCTGTTGTACCTGGCGATATCCGTTCTGGCTGATGGTGTACTTTAAATAGTCCCAGGGCTGTCGTACCTGGCGATATCCGTTCTTAATGATGTTGAATTTTGAATAGTCCCAGGGCTGTCGTACCTGGCGATATCCGTTCTGGCTGATGGTGTACTTTGAATAGTCCCCGGGCTGTCGTACCTGGCGATATCCTTTCTTGATGATATTGAACTTGGAATAGTCCCAGGGCTGTCGTACCTGGCGATATTCGTTCTTGCTGGCGTTGTTCTCTGACTAGTTTCTGGCGCGGCTCCCGGATTCGGTGTGTGCTGGGCAAGGGGTCTGGTTAGCACGAGGTGGCCTTCTCCACATTGATGTCGTCGATCGCTCCGGGCATGACGTGTAAAACTGTGTGGAGTGACGCTTCTCCGAGGCGTACCTCAGTCCTTATGGCGTCGAAGATGGTAGTGCTAGTCCCGTTTGCCATCGTTATTTTGATGGCCACTCTCACCATTTCTCCGCTTCCCGAGTTCACCACACGTTCTGCTAAGCTGCTCGAGACGAAACTTCTTGATGCCCCTGTGTCGATGACCGCCTCGGCTGATTCCGCGCCGAGCTTGGCTACGGCGTAGAGGCGACCATGCTCTTGGTACATTGTTACTGCCGTTTCAGCGCTGGGTTCCTTGGGTATCGTTACTGCCGTTTCGGCACTAGGTCCCTTGGGCTCACGGCGCCTTCTTCTTCGTGGAGCCCTCTGTCGTTTTCCTGACGTCGGCGGCAGCATTGGATGGTTCGCATGTCGTTGCGGCCACATTCCCAGCAAACAATTTTCTGTGGGTTTCGGCACCTATTGGTGGCATGTCCTCGTTCGCCGCATCTCCTGCATACGCCGTTGGGGTCGTATCTCTGATTGCTTGGAGGCGTGCGGTTCGTTAGGTTCGGTGGTGGTTGTGTTTCAGGTTTTGATGGTGACACCCGGGTTGTGTTACTGGCGATGTGCCGCGTAACTTCGCGGTGATGTCCGCCTGATTATCTTCGATAGTCCTCGCGTATGTTCTCGTATTCTTCGGCGAGTGTTAGGAGCTCTGCGAGATTAGTGAAGTCCCTCCGACGGATGTAAAGTTGGTAATCGGGGTGGCTGTTACGGAAGATTCGTTCCAGCCGCTGTTCGCTGGTGTACCCTGCGTGTCTCATCAAGCTCTGGATTCCTAGTACGTAGTCCTTATACCTCTCCTTGTTGTGCTGCCTTCGTTGGCGTATGTCGTCGTCGAGCCGCTCGAAGTACCTGACTGGTGGGAAGAAACGTAAAAAATCCCCTTTGAAGCTTGTCCACTCTCCCCAGTGCGCATTGTTATTGCGGTACCATTGTAGCGCGGCGCCCCCTAGTAGCTCGGGCATGGCTTTTGGCAGGAGGTCCACGTTTAGCGCGTATACTTCGGTTAACTCCTCTAACCGTTCGATGAACGCTAACGGGTCCCGTCCACCTTCATGCTTTACGGACCACTTTCTTACCTGGTCGATGATGGGCGCGAACACCCCGGTCGGTGCTTGAGTTACCTGGCGTATATATTTCATGGCTGGTGCCGTCATTCCCGCTGGTAAGTACGGTTGCGTGGGTTGAGATGTGCCGGATGATGATGCCGTAATTTCTGATGGTACGTGCTGTTGTGTGGGTACTGTACTCCAGGGAGGTGCCTGAGATGTACCGTTGGGTGGTACCGCTATTCCTTATGGTACGTACTGTTGTGTGGGTACTGTACTCATGGGAGGAAACGCGAATTGAGTTCGTCCTACTGTTGTAACGGCGACCTTCGGTGTGCCTCCTCCGTTCGACGGAGTCGGTGTCTTAACCTCATTTACGTCGCTCATGTGCGTAGTTTCCTTGTAGGTGGCTTGTAGGGATAAAAACTTTTCTTGGATTTCCGAGTCCGTATTTGCCTTTGAAGCCAGTGCTGCTATGCGCTTTCGGATTTCTCGGGTGGTACCTGTCTGCTCAATACCCAATTCCTGTGTGATGGATATCAGCTGCTCCTTTGAAATTGTGTCTAACCACGTGGTATCGATCTGGTCGACCATTTTGTGGTTAGGTTTCTCGTCAGGAATGTTCCTTCTGACGCGCTAACGATTTGCAGGGTCCCTGCTCGGGCGCCAATTGTAACGAAGCTTTTTCGTACCCCGTTGCTTCTTTGATATTTGCTGGGGTATACTCGCCGTGCCCAGGGTTCGTTTACAATAAATTTGTATTAAAGGGGCACCTTGCAAATGGATTTAATATAAAAACTTCACTCTCTTTATTGGTTCTAAATTCTATAATATAAAATAAAACGTGTTTGTATACTTCATTTTCAATTTCACTTGGATTATCTTGCGGTATCCTTGATTGCGGTGGCGGGCCTTAGCGGTCCGGCCGTATTCGTTAGCTGGGTCCCGTTAGTATGTGACGTCGGTACCTTGACGCGCCTTATGACGGCGTCTCTCTCTGCTGCGGTGCTCTGTCGCGCCTTACGTCGGCGTCTACTTGTATTGCTGAGGCGATGCTCTGTCGCCGTGTTCCGTTAGACGGATCCCGTTAGTATGTGCCGTCGGTGCCTTGACGCGCCTTACGTCGGCGTTTACTTGTATTACTCTACTGCGCCTTGCGTCGGCGTCTATTTGTATTGCTGGTTGCTGGGTGATTCTCTGCCACGCCTTGCGTCGGCGTCTACTCGTATTTGCTGGGCGATACTCTGTCGCGCCCTACGTCGGCGTTTACTTGTATTGCTGAGGCGATGCTCTGTCGCGCCCTACGTCGGCGCTTACGTGTATTACTCTGTCGGTGTACTCTGCTGCGTTCTGCCGCCGCGCTTGGCGCTGGCTTACCCTGGCTGCGCTATGCGTCGCCGCGTCTACTTGTATTGCTGGTTGCTGGGTGATTCTCTGCCACGCCTTGCGTCGGCGTCTACTCGTATTTGCTGGGCGATACTCTGTCGCGCCCTACGTCGGCGTTCACTTGTATTGCTGAGGCGATGCTCTGTCGCCGTGTTCCGTTAGACGGATCCCGTTAGTATGTGGCGTCGGTGCCTTGACGCGCCTTACGTCGGCGTTTACTTGTATTGCTAAGGTGAGCGGGTGTCACCTGTCGCGGTTGCGCGTTATTGTGGCGGGGCCTTTGGTCTCTGGGGGTGATGCGTAGAGAAGATCAACCGCAATCACCATTCCACGACTCGCTCCTATGAAGTGGATTCCTATTGCATAGAGAAGGTCAACTGCAATAGGGATATACTTCGCTAGTAGCTCTGGTCACGACCACAGCTCCGTGCTAACTGACTGCTGTGCTGCTGTGTCGCTCCTTTTTGGCTGTTGTGTTTGGTGTTGCTAGCTCAAATGGTTGCGTGCGCTCGTTGTTTTGCTGAGATTTGTTGGTTGGTCATGTTGCTGTTAAATGTTGCGACCGCTCGTTGTGTTGCTGAGACTTGTTTGTTGATCGTGTTGCTAGAGCCTTTTGTGGCCCCTTGTTGTGTTACTGTCGTGTCAAATATGTTGTGGGGTCGTTTTGTGTGGGCCAAATTAATGAGGATTTATTTGGTCCTCACACTCCCCCCCCCCCCCCCCCCCCCACTTCAGAAATTTAGCCCTCGGTGCCCAGTATTCGTATGCGGGCCCTGCCTTTTACCACCGTGACGGTGTATTCCCGTGTACGAAATTTTACGCGGGAGCGTCCTTTGCCTTTTGCGATGCGTCGGAAAATGTCTCGCACGCTTTCTGCAATTTTCGGGAATTGGTTTAGCGTTGGTCCATCCGCGTCGTGGGCCTCGATTATCACCTCTTGGTGGCCTGCTGTTGTTTGCTGTCGCTCTGTTTCGGCGTCTGGTGCTACCGGTTCAGTGTTGTCTTCCCATCCTTGATATTAATTAGATTATTTTTCCTGAATTTATTTTAATTTCCCCCGATGGTCTCTGCTGCATGATATGGCTTTAGCTCCCTAATATTGACCGTTTTCTCCTTCCCGCCGTTGGTTTTTCGTACTTTGAGTATCACTGGTGATACATATCCTAGGATCTGGTAGGGTCCGTCATATTTGGGGGCCAACTTTGCCGCGAAATTTTCGCCGGCCTTGGAGAGATGGTGTTGCTTTGCGAGCACTAGTTCGCCGACTACGGGGGTCCATTTTCTCCGCCGTAAATTGTAGTGCCGTGCTTGATCTGCCGCCGCTCGTTCCATGTTCTGTCTCACTATTCTGAATGCCTCTTGCATTCTGTCAGATTTCTCTTCTGCCGTTGTGGTAGCTGTGCCCGTCCCCAGGTTAACCTCGTCAAACAATGCCCCTGGTAGTCGCGGTTCCCGTCCTTTTACGAGGAAGGCTGGACTGTATCCTGTGGACGCGGTCACACTGGTGTTGATGGCCAGCTCGATTTCTGGGAAACGGTCGTCCCATCTGTTGTGCTGTGATCTGGTGAGTTGTGCTATGATTCTCTTGATTGTCCTGTTCGCCCGTTCCGTCGGGTTTTCTTGCGGGGTGTAGGGCGCCGTGAATTGTTGTCGTATCCCCATTTCCCTGAGGTAACGCTGCCACATTGTGCTGGTGAACTGGATGCCGTTGTCCGATATCAGTATCTTGGGAGCACCAAATCTTGCGAGGATGAGTTCTCTGAACGCACGGCGTAGGCCTTCTGCTGTCGCACGCCTCATGGGGACCAGTTCTACCCATTTGCTGAAGCGGTCGAAAAATACTAGTAGCATCGTGTTCCCGTGTGTGGATCGTGGGAGTGGTCCAACGAAATCGACGCATACCGTGGCGAATGGTTCTTGGGCCACTTGTGTGAGCATCTTTCCGGCCGGCTTTTGCTGTGTTTCCTTGTACTTCTGGCAAGACTCGCACTGTCGTACGTATCGACTGATGTCCCGAAACATGCCGGGCCAGTAGTACCGGTTGGCAATCCGCGCTACTGTCCGGCGGATGCCCATGTGTCCAGCGCTTGGTATATTGTGATTTTCTTCTAATACTCGTTGTCGCAGTGGTGTGGGTACACAAAGTTTCCAAGGTACCGCTTCCTCATCTTGTGTCCGGCAGGAATATGGTGGTACAGTTGCCCATCTTGTATCATGTAGTCAGAATATTTCTCGGGGTTAGTGCGCACTTCATTCACGCGCTTGTGCCACCACTTGCATGGTCGCTCTGTTGTCGTTTCCAGTCGTAGGGTCTCCAGTGGCTGTCGTGATAGTGCATCCGCTACCAGGTTCAGCTTTCCTTTCCTGTACTCTATGTCGAAGGTGTGCTGCTGAAGTTCCAAGGCCCATCCTGCTATACGGCCGGAGGGACTCTCGATGGAGTTCAGCCACTTTAGAGACATATGGTCCGTTTGCAAGGTGAAGGTCTTGTTGAAGTCCGGACAGGCAAGTGTCGGTGCTTCCGTTAGTTTTTGCTTTAAGACCTCGAAGGCTTCCTGTTGTTCGGCTCCCCACTTCCAGTGTTTGCCCTTTTTCAGCAGGGTTGTGAGTGGCTGGCTGATCGTCGCGAAGTCGGGCACGAATCGTCGGTACCAAGAGGCTATACCGAGATATTGACGCACCTCTTTCGCGTTCGTTGGTGGTTTCAGGTCTTTGATGGCTGCAACTTTCTCGGGGTCGGTGTGAATTCCCCTGTCGCTTACTACGTGTCCTAGGTATCGAATTTCTTTCTTGAAAAATTCGCATTTCTCCGGATTTATTCTGAGGTTGGCGCGCTGTAGTCGTAGCATCACTTCTTTCAGGTTGCGAATGTGCTCCTCCAAGGTGGATCCTATGATGATTATGTCATCGAGGTAAGCGAAAGCGTAGGGTTCCATCTCCGGTCCAATAACCTGATCTAGTGCTCTTTGAAACGTTGCAGGTGCGGAGCGTAGGCCGAACGGCATAACGCGCCAGTGGAATAACCCGCGTCCCGGTACCGTGAAAGCTGTGTAGGGACGGATCTGGGGCTCCAGTGGTATTTGCCAGTAGCCATTTTTCAAATCCAAACTGCTGATATACTTCGCCCGTCGTAGCTTGTCCAATATATGTTGTATTCTGGGTAAGGGGTACGCGTCGGGTACGGATCGGGCGTTAAGCTGCCGATAGTCCACGCATAACCTCCACTTCCCGTTTTTCTTCTTGGCTAGTACGATTGGTGCGCTGTGTGGGCTACAGGATGGCTCGATGCATCCTTTCTGAAGTAATTCGTCAATTTCGTTGTTGATGATGGTCTGCATAGATGGGTTGCGTGGGAAGTAACGTTGCTTGATAGGGCGGTCGTCCGTCAGGATAATCCTGTGCTCGGCTATTGTCGTCACTCCACTCATGCTCTCGAATTTTCGGAGTTCCTTTGCTAGAAAACCGCGCACTCGTTCCGCTTCTTCTTGTATGCCGTCGTCGTTGTTTTGCATAATGCCGTCGTGCTTGAAGTCACTGCTGCTCGGTGCTGTTATACTCTGAATGGTTCCAGATGAGGCTCCAGGGGTGTCGTACCCGGCGTTACCCTTTCTCGCTCGTGTTATACCCTGATTAGTCCCCGGGGTGTCGTACCTGGCGATACCCGTTCTTGATGATGTTGAATTTTGAATAGTCCCAGGGCTGTCGTACCTGGCGATATCCGTTCTGGCTGATGGTGTACTTTGAATAGTCCCAGGGCTGTCGTACCTGGCGATATCCGTTCTTGATGATGTTGAATTTTGAATAGTCCCAGGGCTGTTGTACCTGGCGATATCCGTTCTGGCTGATGGTGTACTTTAAATAGTCCCAGGGCTGTCGTACCTGGCGATATCCGTTCTTAATTATGTTGAATTTTGAATAGTCCCAGGGCTGTCGTACCTGGCGATATCCGTTCTGGCTGATGGTGTACTTTGAATAGTCCCCGGGCTGTCGTACCTGGCGATATCCTTTCTTGATGATATTGAACTTGGAATAGTCCCAGGGCTGTCGTACCTGGCGATATTCGTTCTTGCTGGCGTTGTTCTCTGACTAGTTTCTGGCGCGGCTCCCGGATTCGGTGTGTGCTGGGCAAGGGGTCTGGTTAGCACGAGGTGGCCTTCTCCACATTGATGTCGTCGATCGCTCCGGGCATGACGTGTAAAACTGTGTGGAGTGACGCTTCTCCGAGGCGTACCTCAGTCCTTATGGCGTCGAAGATGGTAGTGCTAGTCCCGTTTGCCATCGTTATTTTGATGGCCACTCTCACCATTTCTCCGCTTCCCGAGTTCACCACACGTTCTGCTAAGCTGCTCGAGACGAAACTTCTTGATGCCCCTGTGTCGATGACCGCCTCGGCTGATTCCGCGCCGAGCTTGGCTACGGCGTAGAGGCGACCATGCTCTTGGTACATTGTTACTGCCGTTTCAGCGCTGGGTTCCTTGGGTATCGTTACTGCCGTTTCGGCACTAGGTCCCTTGGGCTCAAGGCGCCTTCTTCTTCGTGGAGCCCTCTGTCGTTTTCCTGACGTCGGCGGCAGCATTGGATGGTTCGCATGTCGTTGCGGCCACATTCCCAGCAAACAATTTTCTGTGGGTTTCGGCACCTATTGGTGGCATGTCCTCGTTCGCCGCATCTCCTGCATACGCCGTTGGGGTCGTATCTCTGATTGCTTGGAGGCGTGCGGTTCGTTAGGTTCGGTGGTGGTTGTGTTTCAGGTTTTGATGGTGACACCCGGGTTGTGTTACTGGCGATGTGCCGCGTAACTTCGCGGTGATGTCCGCCTGATGATCTTCGATAGTCCTCGCGTATGTTCTCGTATTCTTCGGCGAGTGTTAGGAGCTCTGCGAGATTAGTGAAGTCCCTCCGACGGATGTAAAGTTGGTAATCGGGGTGGCTGTTACGGAAGATTCGTTCCAGCCGCTGTTCGCTGGTGTACCCTGCGTGTCTCATCAAGCTCTGGATTCCTAGTACGTAGTCCTTATACCTCTCCTTGTTGTGCTGCCTTCGTTGGCGTATGTCGTCGTCGAGCCGCTCGAAGTACCTGACTGGTGGGAAGAAACGTAAAAAATCCCCTTTGAAGCTTGTCCACTCTCCCCAGTGCGCATTGTTATTGCGGTACCATTGTAGCGCGGCGCCCCCTAGTAGCTCGGGCATGGCTTTTGGCAGGAGGTCCACGTTTAGCGCGTATACTTCGGTTAACTCCTCTAACCGTTCGATGAACGCTAACGGGTCCCGTCCACCTTCATACTTTACGGACCACTTTCTTACCTGGTCGATGATGGGCGCGAACACCCCGGTCGGTGCTTGAGTTACCTGGCGTGTATATTTCATGGCTGGTGCCGTCATTCCCGCTGGTAAGTACGGTTGCGTGGGTTGAGATGTGCCGGATGATGATGCCGTAATTTCTGATGGTACGTGCTGTTGTGTGGGTACTGTACTCCAGGGAGGTGCCTGAGATGTACCGTTGGGTGGTACCGCTATTCCTGATGGTACGTACTGTTGTGTGGGTACTGTACTCATGGGAGGAAACGCGAATTGAGTTCGTCCTACTGTTGTAACGGCGACCTTCGGTGTGCCTCCTCCGTTCGACGGAGTCGGTGTCTTAACCTCATTTACGTCGCTCATGTGCGTAGTTTCCTTGTAGGTGGCTTGTAGGGATAAAAACTTTTCGTGGATTTCCGAGTCCGTATTTGCCTTTGAAGCCAGTGCTGCTATGCGCTTTCGGATTTCTCGGGTGGTACCTGTCTGCTCAATACCCAATTCCTGTGTGATGGATATCAGCTGCTCCTTTGAAATTGTGTCTAACCACGTGGTATCGATCTGGTCGACCATTTTGTGGTTAGGTTTCTCGTCAGGAATGTTCCTTCTGACGCGCTAACGATTTGCAGGGTCCCTGCTCGGGCGCCAATTGTAACGAAGCTTTTTCGTACCCCGTTGCTTCTTTGATATTTGCTGGGGTATACTCGCCGTGCTCAGGGTTCGTTTACAATAAATTTGTATTAAAGGGGCACCTTGCAAATCGATTTAATATAAAAACTTCACTCTCTTTATTGGTTCTAAATTCTATAATATAAAATAAAACGTGTTTGTATACTTCATTTTCAATTTCACTTGGATTATCTTGCGGTATCCTTGATTGCGGTGGCGGGCCTTAGCGGTCCGGCCGTATTCCGTTAGCTGGGTCCCGTTAGTATGTGGCGTCGGTGCCTTGACGCGCCTTACGTCGGCGTTTACTTGTATTACTCTGCTGCGCCTTGCGTCGGCGTCTATTTGTATTGCTGGTTGCTGGGTGATTCTCTGCCACGCCTTGCGTCGGCGTCTACTCGTATTTGCTGGGCGATACTCTGTCGCGCCCTACGTCGGCGCTTACGTGTATTACTCTGTCGGTGTACCTCTGCTGCGCTCTGCCGCCGCGCTTGGCGCTGGCTTACCCTGGCTGCGCTATGCGTCGCCGCGTCTACTTGTATTGCTGGTTGCTGGGTGATTCTCTGCCACGCCTTGCGTCGGCGTCTACTCGTATTTGCTGCGCGATACTCTGTCGCGCCCTACGTCGGCGTTCACTTGTATTGCTGAGGCGATGCTCTGTCGCCTTGTTCCGTTAGACGGTTCCCGTTAGTATGTGGCGTCGGTGCCTTGACGCGCCTTACGTCGGCGTTTACTTGTATTGCTGAGGTGAGCGGGTGTCACCTGTCGCGGTTGCGCGTTACTGTGGCGGGGCCTTTGGTCTCTGGGGGTGATGCGTAGAGAAGATCAACCGCAATCACCATTCCACGACTCGCTCCTATGAAGTGGATTCCTATTGCATAGAGAAGGTCAACTGCAATAGGGATATACTTCGCTAGTAGCTCTGGTCACGACCACAGCTCCGTGCTGACTGACTTTGCTGCCGCGCTCTGCGCTGGTTTACGTGCGTTGCCGCTCAGTTGCGGCCTCTGCCGGCGTACTTCTACTGACGGTGGTGAGCGGGTGTCACCTGTCGCGGTTGCGCGTTACTGTGGCGGGACCTTTGGTCTCTGGGGGTGATGCGTAGAGAAGATCAACCGCAATCACCATTCCACGACTCGCTCCTATGAAGTGGATTCCTATTGCTTAGAGAAGGTCAACTGCAATAGGGATCTACTTCGCTAGTAGCTCTGGTCACGATCACAGCTCTGTGCTGACTGACTTTGCTGCCGCGCTCTGCGCTGGTTTACGTGCGTTGACGCTCAGTTGCGGCCTCTGCCGGCGTACTTCTGCTGACGGAGGTGAGCGGGTGTCACCTGCCGCGGTTGCGCGTTACTGTGGCGGGGCCTTTGGTCTCTGGGGGTGATGCGTAGAGAAGATCAACCGCAATCACCATTCCACGACTCGCTCCTATGAAGTAGATTCCTATTGCATAGAGAAGGTCAACTGCAATAGGGATATACTTCGCTAGTAGCTCTGGTCACGACCACAGCTCCGTGCTGACTGACTGCTGTGCTGCTGCGTCGCTCCTTTTATGGCTGTTGTGTTTGGTGTTGCTAGCTCAAATGGTTGCGTGCGCTCGTTGTGTTGCTGAGATTTGTTGGTTGGCCGTGTTGCTGTTAAATGTTGCGACCGCTCGTTGTGTTGCTGAGACTTGTTGGTTGATCGTGTTGCTAGAGCCTTTTGTGGCCCCTTGTTGTGTTAATGTCGTGTCAAATATGTTGTGGGGTCGTTTTGTGTGGGCCAAATTAATGAGGATTTATTTGGTCCTCACAACGCACCTAGTAATACTCTTGATAAACTTGATTGTTTTTCAGCTGTATTATTTCCAAAAAAAATTTTTTGATTGTTATACAAATTAAAAAATGCCAAGATTAAGTGAAAAATCAAAACTAAAACGCCTTTACTTGCTGATGTTGGATATTTTTCATGAAAATGCCGTCTGTAATGTCTGCAAGGTTGCATTCCTTTGAGTTTACCGCGTTTACACAATGAAATGTGCGCGTAAATTTATGCAAATTGTGTAAATGATTTTTCATACAAAATTTGACAGCTCGTGCGTAAACTATATAAATTTATACGTTTACACACTTTATAAGGCATTTATACGGTTACATGAGTCCCCCTAATGACAACTACATATTTTCGATAGCTTCAAATATGCTTTCGATAGTTTTAGACAGTACTGTGTACTATCGTATTGGAAGTTCAACTCCGAACAAAATGTGTTTAATATATACATTAGGGTGATTCTTATCAGTGGCATAGTAATAGGGGGGAACACAAACATTGAAGATTACAACTAAGAAAATATATAATTATTTTGCTGGTCCTATATCTCTCGAGACTCCTTCTTCTAATGATGGTCACTGAAAATAATTAGTAAGACTTCAGAGGAATTCTGGTAACCAAAAAATTGTAGCAAAATTTGCTTCAAATTTGTCGCATCTTACATGAGCTCAGATATTCAAAATAAACGCACCGCAATTTTTCGGAAAATAATTCTTGAAAAGATTGTTGCAAAAATTAATGGAAGCGAATGCTGCACTATACTAGCAGATGAGACAACCGACATTAATGGCGTTGAAGAATACTCATAACGTTATCTGAAAAAACTGCAGATGGAACTATTTTGAGAGATTATTTTCTGCAGTTCAGCCTGGCCGAAGATTGAATTTTTTAGAGGAATTGTTTCGTTATTGATAGAAATTTCAAAGATGTTGGAGATCAACCTGGGGGTTTTTGGTTTATCAAGGATACGTTGCACAAGTCATGCGTTTGGTGAAGCGTGCTTTCTTTCTCTCGTAAGAAACTGTATTGGGCTCACAAAGCAGATCATTTTTTTCTTCAGACATTCTGCAAAATGTGAAGCTGTTTTAAGCATGCTATCGAGACTTTAAGGTGTCCAACAATGAAAGAACGTTTGAAACGATTATGCGAAACAAGTTGGACGGAGAGACTGGATGCTGTGATCTGCTTCAAGGAAATTTTTACTCCCATTTGTGAGGTGGGTTTGGTCAAAGGCTGAGGTATGCTCAAGTCAATCCAGAGTCGGATGGAGGTCCCACTTCCCCCACCTAAATAAATACACAGTAAATTAGTGTTTTGATTTCGAACACACACACACCCGCGGCTCTCGGGCTAAAATATCCACAACCTTGAATCCAGAAGAGAGAGAGAGAGAGAGATGTTCACTAAGTAGTATCGCTTATATTATAATCCAAGGACGACGGCTCTCCGCCGAGAGAGACGTAGAGTGCTAGCTAGCGGTAGCCGAGATGGTGGAGACGACGGTGGCTCTCGCTAAGGGGTGCTAACGGCGGTAGTAATGACGGCGGTAGTTAGGCTCATGCCCGAAAGAGAGTACTGAGTGACGGTGGCTCTCACCAAATAGCTATGACGACGGTGGTGGCTAGACTTCGGGATGGGATGTCCAAGGATCGGGATGGCGATGATGTTGTACCTACGGCGAAGTGTGTATTAGTATGAGGCTAACTAACTACAATATATTGGCTCGGGTATTCGGCTAGGGTAGTAGGGGAGTTTGTCCCGCCGCAGGCGTTGGGAAGTGTTCCCCTCTTACCTGAGCCGTATATCCGTGCATTACCCTTCCTCTGAGTAATAGGGGGGGTGAGTCCCGTCTTACTCAGAGGAGATGATAGCAAAATATTAGGGTTGCCCAATAGGCCGGGGGGGAAGTACCATCGGCAGAACCGACCTTGTAACTTTATCCCCCCTCGACCTAAAGGGAGTCCCTGGAATATGGGTAAGGCTGCCCAATAGGCCTGGGGGGAAGTACCATCGGCAGAACCGACCTTGTAACTTTACCCCCCTCGACCCAAAGGGAGTCCCTACAATGTATTTATATTGGCTCGAGCAGTCTACTAGAGTAGTGGGGAAATCCGCCCCGCCAATGGCGTTGGGACGGGTTTCCTTCCTACCCGAGAAGGCTGATCGTGCATTACCTTTCCGATGAGTAATAAGGGGTGTGAATCCCGTCTTACTCACCGGAAATGTGGGTAAACCTGCGGGGTGTCCGATAAGCAGGGGGGCGTACCATCGGTGGAACCGACCTTGTAACGCACCCTCCTAACCCAAAGGGCACCCCTTGTCGACCGCCAGTGGCGGCCAACACGCACTTCACTTACCTACGGCGAAGTGTGCCTGGTGTATTCCGGCCAATCATCTTATTCATAGGTAACTATGAACACGTTGGGAATTATGCTCGCATTGTCGCGCACAGCGCGCCATGAATGAAAATTCCCAAGCATTGTGCGTTCACCATCGCTGGCTTGCTTTGTGCTTGCGCGATGGTTGCTGGGCCGGTATGTATGTATATATGTATGTCGGTACATACACTACTAGGGGTGGGCAGTAAATGGAAAATATGATGTTAGGGGTGGGCGCTAAATAGAAAATAGATATTGTGGCGTAGCATTTGCTACGTTACAGTCCCCCTCCTACTTCGGCGGACGAAAGGTTGTGGTATTCCAGGGTTTTTGCGCGGAGGCCTGAACTACCATGGGCAGAGCCCAGGTTTGTTTTATCATCGGTTGAATCCGATGGCTCGGCCGACATGTGTGTATATGTGTTCGTTGATGTTTTTATTATTATGATTGATTTTTTTTCGTCTTTTTTTTCAACAATAATGTGTACATTTCATTTGTGTTTAAATTTACATTGCAAGTACGAAATTAATTTTAAATTTACATTTCAAGATTAAGGTAGATACATATGTACATTTTTGTATTACATTTTAAATTTACATTTCAAAATTAAGGTATTTACATATGTACATTTTTATATTACAATTTCAATTTACATTTCAAAATTAAGGTATTTACATTTCATGTATAGAAAACTTATCAAACTAGGTCGGATCTTGCCTCTCCTCAGCCAGCGAATCGTACCATCTTGTAGTGTTCTTTCAGCTTGATTATGGCGTGATCTTCTTCCACCCTACGCGCCGTGTTACACCCTTTTTGCGATTTAGCCATAGTCCGTGCAAAGAAGTCTGGGCGTGGTTTCCATTAATAGTATCGTGTGGCTCTCGGTTTGATGCATACGGTATAGTGTCACCAGCGGTTGGTTTCTTGCATACGATGGCGTTTAGATGGCCGGCTATTAATGGCGGGCCGCAGAATATCTTAGCGTCCAGTATTCGTGGCTTATTTGCGGGCCACGGTACTGCGTCGAATGGAGGCGGTTCTTCGGGCATGGCATATTTTGTTCGTGCTTCTCTCGGCCCAACGAATTTGCGGTTAAAATTTATTTCGGCGGTTGATTTGTGTTGGGTCGTATTTATGGCGAACGCTTTTTCTGGTAATTCCCGTTGCCAGTTCCGATGGTCTTGTTTCGTACGTTGTGCCACCCTTGTTTTGATAACGCGATTAACGCGTTCGGTAGGATTTTTGTGGGGGGCACACGGTTTGGTAAATCGGTGGGTGATGTTATGATCCTTCAGGATCGTTGCCGGAGCGTTCGTGACGATTTGCTCACCATTGTTGCTGAGGAGGATGGCCGGGTAATAACTTTGTTTTAGTGTTGTGCTGTGGATGTGTTCTGCGGCAGTGTTTGGCCCTTTTAGGTGTGTGGGTGCTTTTTGATGTGTTTCTATGTGCTCTAGGTGTTCTATTTTTCGCTCTTCGTTGAGGTGTTCCGCTTCTCTTATGTAATGCAGGGTTACGGGTGCGTTTGCTTTGGTTGCACCGGCTGTGGTAAGGGGCTTTCCATCCAGTGAGACGGTAACGTTGCGCTTTGCCAAAAAGTCCATACCCAGGATAACACTCTCGGCTAAATTAGGGATAACAGACACCAACGTACTGGCTGTTTGATCATTGTATTTGACCTTGACCGGGTAGGAGTGGGTGCTCGCAATGCATGATTGGTCGGCGAGTTGCACGTTGCGACGATTGGATAACGGTGGAATCTTTCGTCGTTCCAGATGCCTTCTCACGGCTTCATTGATGTATGTCACGGTGGCCCCAGTATCGATCAGGGCGCGGCACATCAATCCTTCGATGGACACCGGTATGTAAAAACGTCCGTCGTTCCCCTTCCCTTTGGCTACGGATGATAATAGTGCGGGTGTTATCGGATTACTTTGGTTCATTCCGTAGCATGCACAATCCCTGGAGAGCGTTCCGTCTCGGCCGCATCTAGAACAAAAAAGTCGTCTTTTGTTGGTGCATTGGAAGCGGCGGTGGCCGCGTTTCTTGCATCGCCAGCAGGTGTTTCTTGCATCGTAACGGTCAGTGAGTGTGGACAGGGAGTACGTTCTTTGAGCATTCTGCTCCTCCAGCTCCTCGATTACTACTGTTCTTAAGCTATGTGCTAACAGTCGGCTCTGTTTGGCTTCTTCGCTTCGCAGCAGTTCGTACTCGTCGGTGAGCTCCATAAGCTGCTCTATTGTTTGGAACTCGCCCCGCCTCACAAAAAGTCGATACTCCACCCGTAGTCCGTCATATATGCGTTCTAGATGATCTTCTTTGCACAAAGTCGGGTGGTGGCGAATCATCGTCTGGAGGGCGAGGATATAGTCCTTGGCCTTTTCGCTGCTCGTCTGTTTTCTTTGGAGGATAGCGTCCTCTAGCTGGCTAATGTGTCGCTTCGGCAAAAAGAATTTTCCGGCTTCGGAGCGGAAGTCAGCCCATGTGTGTAGTTGTTGTTTTCGCAGGCGGGCGCCTGCTGAAGGGCTTTGCCACGCAGTATCTCTGGAAGGGTTGGGAGGAGTTGATCTGGCTTAATCAGATAGCATTCTGCCAGTTCCTCAATCCTTCCCAGGAAGTCGTATAATGTGTCGCCTCCAGCGTAATGTACATCCCAGCGGCGGACTGTATTCATGACCTCCGTGTTACTTATGCCGCTCTGCTCGCGCTGGGGGGATATTGTTTTGATTGTGACGGCCGGGGTGGTGTTTTGCGTAGATGTGACTGGCCGGGCCTCTTCGGCGGCGATCTGCATCTCTACCTCTCTCAAAAGATTTTCTGTTGACTTACGCTTTCGTTGGTCTCGGACGTATGCGCTGAGTGTGCTGCGCAATTCGGCGACGGTATGTCCTTCGGCGTAGATTCGGTAGCGTTTGCATTCTTCGATTAGCCTCTCCTTCTTCAGCAGGTAAATCCAGCCTAGAGAGTCGACGTTGAGCGTGGTGGTGGTGTTTTCGCTTATCTTTGTGTCAATTGTTGGTGGTGTGTTCGGTGAACCCGTTCCGACAGTGTTGGTGCTCTCGTTGGTTTTGGCACAGTCGCCTGAGGAGACGGGTCCCTGCTCGGGCGCCATTTATGAGGTGGGTTTGGTCAAAGGCTGAGGTATGCTCAAGTCAATCCAGAGTCGGATGGAGGTCCCACTTCCCCCACCTAAATAAATACACAGTAAATTAGTGTTTTGATTTCGAACACACACACACCCGCGGATCTCGGGCTAAAATATCCACAACCTTGAATCCAGAAGAGAGAGAGAGAGAGAGATGTTCACTAAGTAGTATCGCTTATATTATAATCCAAGGACGACGGCTCTCCGCCGAGAGAGAGGTAGAGTGCTAGCTAGCGGTAGCCGAGATGGTGGAGACGACGGTGGCTCTCGCTAAGGGGTGCTAACGGCGGTAGTAATGACGGCGGTAGTAATGACGGCGGTAGTTAGGCTCACGCCCGAAGAGAGAGTACTGAGTGACGGTGGCTCTCACCAAATAGCTATGACGACGGTGGTGGCTAGACTTCGGGATGGGATGTCCAAGGATCGGGATGGCGATGATGTTGTACCTACGGCGAAGTGTCTATTAGTATGAGGCTAACTAACTACAATATATTGGCTCGGGTATTCGGCTAGGGTAGTAGGGGAGTTTGTCCCGCCGCAGGCGCTGGGAAGTGTTCCCCTCTTACCTGAGCCGTATATCCGTGCATTACCCTTCCTCTGAGTAATAGGGGGGGGTGAGTCCCGTCTTACTCAGAGGAGATGATAGCAAAATATTAGGGTTGCCCAATAGGCCGGGGGGGAAGTACCATCGGCAGAACCGACCTTGTAACTTTATCCCCCTCGACCTAAAGGGAGTCCCTGGAATATGGGTAAGGCTGCCCAATAGGCCTAGGGGGAAGTACCATCGGCAGAACCGACCTTGTAACTTTACCCCCCTCGACCCAAAGGGAGTCCCTACAATGTATTTATATTGGCTCGAGCAGTCTACTAGAGTAGTGGGGAAATCCGCCCCGCCAATGGCGTTGGGACGGGTTTCCTTCCTACCCGAGAAGGCTGATCGTGCATTACCTTTCCGATGAGTAATAAGGGGTGTGAATCCCGTCTTACTCACCGGAAATGTGGGTAAACCTGCGGGGTGTCCGATAAGCAGGGGGGCGTACCATCGGTGGAACCGACCTTGTAACGCACCCTCCTAACCCAAAAGGCATCCCTTGTCGACCGCCAGTGGCGGCCAACACGCACTTCACTTACCTACGGCGAAGTGTGCCTGGTGTATTCCGGCCAATCATCTTATTCATAGGTAACTATGAACACGTTGGGAATTATGCTCGCATTGTCGCGCACAGCGCGCAACGAATGAAAATTCCCAAGCATTGTGCGTTCACCATCGCTGGCTTGCTTTGTGCTTGCGCGATGGTTGCTGGGCCGGTATGTATGTATATATGTATGTCGGTACATACACTACTAGGGGTGGGCAGTAAATGGAAAATACGATGTTAGGGGTGGGCGCTAAATAGAAAATAGATATTGTGGCGTAGCATTTGCTACGTTACACATTTATTTAAATTTCCAACAAATTCAACCTGTGGAAACGCTGAAAGTTCTGGAATTTTTTTTTTTTTTTAATACAAAGTTTCGCAGGACTTTCACCTGACTGACTGTAACCACAAAATCCAGCGATTTTTTGCTGTTTCGTACAAACGCATGCTTATTTGGGATTTATCAAACACATATACAAATATTTCAAGAGAATGTTTCTATTTTTTATTCATACATGTACTACACAATATTAATGCACTAAATGGTTTGTCTAAAAAATTTATAGATGTTAGTGAAAAAAGCAGTATGAGCATGTCTGGCTAATTAAATACAGACCGAATATTGATATGATAGTTAACAGAGAAGTACTGCTAATAAAAGCAATATTATAAAAATCCAATGTTACTAAGCTCTTAAGCGCGCCTATAAATTTTCCACACAATTAGAATTAAAAAGCATATAGAATTAGTATGTACCTAAATAGTGAATAAAGGAATAGTAACAAAAAGGCAATACTTAGAGAACAATTGCAAAGCGAGCACCAGGGCATTCATATGGCTGAGTGGACAAAGGTATCTGCCTTTACATTAGTATAAAGTATGAATGTTGGAGATTTCGAGTTCAATACTCAGCTCTCGAAAAGCTAGCTGATGAAGAAGTGAAATTCAGAAACATGTCCTAGTGACCATCGCCGTTTGTAAACTTTGCAATTTTTCTGTAATATCAATAACAAAAACAATTGTATAAAGCAATATGAGCATGTCTCGCTAATTAAATACAGATGATAAAAAAGTTATAGTTTTTCTTTAGTTAATGAAAAATTTTACCCGGACTTGAAACCTTCTGTCTTTCGGAGAATTTTTGGTAACATTTAAAGTTTTTCCTATACTCTGTGCCATATTTTTTAATTGGATATGTGACATGTAGCTTTATGGATCTTTCAATGCTTATACTTTGAACTGGATATGACAACATATCGGGAAACAACCAAGTCGATCATAATTAATATCAAAGCTGAGTAAATATATTTTTATGATGCTAATGATCTCAAACTTGTAGGTGTGTCCTAATAAAAATTTGCTCCCTTTAGTCGCGGTCACAAAAAGTTTTTCTTAACGACAAATAAGCTCATACTCCTGTAGATGTGGCAAATTTGTTTGCCGACTTCTTCAAGTCTAATTTTTGTAACAATTATTCTGACTCAGACCGCGATTTCAATTTTCTTCTGATGCAAATTTATCTTCAGGTTTCGGGTCGCTTCTTCTCACATATGAAGATGTTGCTAATGGTATTTCGAAATTGAAACCTTCCTCACGTACTGACGTAGATGGAATATCTGCAGTGTTAGTAAGGAATTGTCCAGCTTTGACATTCCCTTTACTAACTATTTTTAACAGATCGCTATACACGGGTGTCTTTATAGATGCTTGGAAATTGGCATCCATAACACCGCTTTTTAAAAGCGGTAGCAAAAACAATGTAAGCAATTATAGACCAATTTCCAAACTATCTACTGTTTCAAAGCTACTTGAATGTATTATTAAGGACAAAATGTATTTTTCAGTCAAAAGTTTAATTGTTCCAAACCAGCATGGTTTTATTACAGGGCTCTCTACTGTTTCAAATTTTGCAGTGTTTAGTGAGTATTGTCTATCGGCTTTTTCTAGCAGATGTCAGGTAGACTGTGTCTACACGGACTTTTCGAAAGCCTTTGACAAAGTGTCTCATAGGATCCTGATTGCGAAGCTTGAGTGTCTTGGCTTTCATTCTGGATTTTTGATATGGCTTAAGTCGTACTTACGTCATAGACAATGCATGGTTATGGTTGATAATGCCTCCTCTTATTCGTATGTTGCGACATCGGGTGTCCCACAGGGTAGCATTCTTGGTCCATTGCTCTTTGTGTTGTTTATAAATGATATTTCCTCATGCCTTAAGTTCAGTTACTTTTTGCTATATGCCGATGGCTTGAAGATATTTTTGAAAGTTACCAATTTAACTGACGTCGCTAAAATTCAATTAGACCTTCATAATTGATACTTGTGGTGCCTAAAGTCGCACCTTTCGCTTAATACCAGCAAATGTTTTCATGTTTCTTTTTCAAAATCTAATAATCTTTTAGCATCATCTTACAGTATTTCAGCTCATACTCTGCAGATATCCAGTGAAATAAAGGATCTTGGTGTTATTTTTGATGCCAAGCTCTCTCTCAACAGCCACATTGATTTTATAGTATCGAAGTCATATGCTATGCTAGGTTTTCTTAGAATAAATAGTTCTGAGTTCTCAAATCCCTATACATTAAAGTTGCTTTACACCACTTTCGTACGTCCCTATCTGGAGTATGCAGCCTTTACTTGGCGTCCATTTCATCAGTTTAGGATAGTCAGGATAGAACGTGTTCAAAAAGTGTTTCTTAAATACGCTGTGCTTTGCCTTCGCTTCCCGAAACCAGTTCCCTTCTACAGGTCTCGATCACTGTTAATAAATCTTAAATCTTTAGAAGAAAGAAGGTATGTCCTCTCGTTAACTTTTGTATTTGACATTATACAAGGAACTGTTGACTGTACTTACCTTCTGGAGTGCATTTATCTTAATGTCCCGCAAATGACACTGCGATATTCAAATATGTTTTACGGCGAAAACTTTAAGACAAACTATCTTCGGAACGTCCCTTTGTCAAGGGCTGTTAATGAATTCAATATAATTTCTAATTCTAACGATATTGATTTTTCGGTCTCGAAATCATATTTTCTGTATACTTTAAACTTAATATAATCTATTAATTTGCTAAATTTTAATTTACTCATAGTCTGTAAGAATATTTTTCATGTTCGTAGACTAATTCAAATAAATAAATAAATATTGAATTTCATGTCATTCTTTAAATGAAAGTTATTGTAAAAAAACATGTGATGATGACCCGTCGGACAAATAGGCTGACGGATAGAACAATGAATGGATGAGCAATGCTAACTTAAAAAATTTTTTTTCGTTTGAGGCTACCGAATTTTTCGATTGACTTAAATAGATTATCAAAAAAATGGCTAGGCCCTACCCACCGATAAAGTCGATAGTGGCTATCGAAAAAATCGGAATTTTTCTTGAAAACACCAAAGCTGGTAGCAACTTATAAATATTTGCCACACAACATCGATGAGTACTTGACTACAATACCTGTTTCAGATATCTTAAACGAGCTGGATTTAGGGAATCAATTCTATGAGGGAAAGTCATAATCGACCTTATCAGTTTAATAGCTGAATTGGGAGTTGAAAATGCATACGCGCGGCATTTTATTAGGTAGGTGCCCACACAAACTGACAAGAACACTTAAAATTAATTAATTAATTGATATTATTATTCTTGCTATGGAGAAAGAAGAGCGTTGTGGTTTTTATTGTTTCAGCGATAAAAACACTTGCCAATGGTTTTAGAGGTGTGTTGTCGTAATTTTCTTTTCAATAGTCCTTTACTCCGATATGTTCTTGAACTAGCGCCTTAAGGTAATCGCCAGTCTATCTCGGGAACGATTTGAAGTGAACACATTAAGACAAAGTTTTACGTTTAACTACCCCTAGAGTATAAAAGGACAGAGATTGACATGAGCGGAAGCATGACCTTTGTGACTTTTTAAAATATAAATGGAACTTGTTCAGGGATGGTCACTGTAAGTCAGACCGAAAGTTCCTCTGCAACTTCAGTTGAACGATAATTGGCAGTTTAGCGAATTTTCGAAATTTTTGAAAACTGTTTTGAATTGGTTTGCATAGTATCAACTACAAGATTCGCAGAAGTTTTTTCTTAAATTATCGAAGACAAAATAAAAAAAATTTAATTGACGAAATTTGATAATAAATTGCCACTCCTATTTTCGTTTTCGCTGCTGTAAGTTAAAAAAAATGTTCAGGTTCGATACAACAAAAGAAACAATCAATTAATTTTTTTATATTTTTATTGATTTTCAAATTAGTTTTTTTCATGATTTTTATTTTTATATAGGTATGTAGTATGTACAAGAATGTCTGAGGAAAAAATCTGTCTTAAGAATTTTTTTTACAATTCTTTGGTATTTTTTTCTTTTTGTCTAGTTTTTAATTTTTAGTACTTATTCTACTAGGCTCACAATTACTTTCAAATTGTTTATATACAATATTTACTAAAGATTGCACTTTCTATTAAGTGCATAACATTTCATTAGATAACTTAATAAATTTAACAAACATTATTAACTATTTATATTTATGTATTTCGCACATTAAATGAATGCAAAAAAATATATAGAAGTCATCATACAAATATGACATACAGCAGTGAACAGAATAAGAGCAGTAACAATTTTCATTAAATTTCGTCAATATATTTTTTTTTGTTTATTTGAAAGTTCTATGATATTTATAAACGAAATTATGCAACCAAGCTTTAAAATAATTTCGAAAAAACTCGAAATTTCGAGTAAAATTTATGAAAATTTCGAATTTTTTTTAGGAGTCCGCTAAATTTTTTTGAAAATGTAGTTTTGTAGGTCAATCAGTTCAAAGTACCAACTATAGGTCTCTCAAAATTCGCATTGATTTTGGAAAACAATTTCCTCCGTACAAAGTGTAAAGGTTTTTTTTATATCGGAGAAAATCTGAAACATCCCTCGGGAAAAAACTTTCAATAATCAAAGCGAAATTTGAGAGGTATATAAAATGTACTTTGTTGCACTAAAATTGGTTGGGCTATAAAACTGTATACTCAAAAAAATTCAGAGAACTCCAGATAACAGATTCGAAAATTTCATAAACATTTTTCGATTTTTCGACATTATTTTTGAAATTGGTTTGCATGGTTTCAGTTACAAAATTTATAAAAGTTTTTTCCTAAAATATCAAAAATAAATAAAAATAAGAATTTAGTTGAAGAAAGTTCAAAAAATTGAAACTGCTTTTTTTCTTTTCGCTGCTGTACATATGCGTGTACTTTATGTATTATATATAGTTTTTGTGTTTGAGGATGTTTTTAAAACAATTCAAGTACATGAATGCACAGCATTTTTATTCAACTAATGAGATATGTGTGTATGTACGTATAGTTGAAAATAAAAAACATTTACAGGAGGATGTAATGAAATCGAAAAGTTTTGAAAAAGGGGCTAGATTTAGCACGTATGAACGTTGAAATGTACACTTTTATGTATGAAGATGATTGATGAGATAATAGTTATAAGTGCGTTTGTCAAGTTCATTTAATGTCGCTCTTCTTTTCTAGATGAACTGGTCTGGAATCAATAAAGTCTTATATAAACATAATAAATGAACAAGCCAAAATGCAAACAATCGTGTGGGAGTGAAACAAAATAACTTCGAAAACAAAATAATTCCAAATACTATACAAAATAAAGCTAGACATATTTCGTTCTTGTTCTAACCAAGGCGAATCTATACAAGGTGCTGGCAAAGCGCATTCAATCAATTCGCTGTGCAGAAGAATTTCAAGACAAAAGAAAATGTTCGTCAATACAAGGCCGTGTATGGAAAATAATCAAGAAGAAGCAATCAGTTGCTGGGATAAAAACAGCTGATACTGGATTCGCCTCGGTTCTTACTAAATTTTAGCAAATGCGCAGCTTTTTAAATGGGTTTATTTATGTTGGTCAATGGATAGAATCAATTTATTTCAATTTCAATGAAAATTTGTTGAAATTTTACTTTCACCTTTTCAAAAAATTCTGCTCAAGCAAATCTTATAGAGGCGTTTTTCAATAAAGCCGTTTTCTTCTTTCAATTTCAATGAACATTTGTTGAAACTTTACTTTCACCTTTTCAAAAAATTCTGTTCAAGCAAATTTTATAGAGGCGTTTTTCAATAAAGCCGTTTTTATACAAACTCCTCCATGAGATATTACCAAAACTATACAAAGGTGGACCAGCATTTTAGACTAAGGTTAGATAAAGTAATACTAAGTATATAGCATTTTCAGGTCAATGAAAACTTAAATGAAATTTCTTTTCAAATAAAGTTCAACTTTCCAGATTTCAAATTAAACTTTTGTTCAAGTTAAATGAAACTTTTTTTTTTATAAAATTAAACTTTACACACATCAAATGAAACTTTTTTTTCAAATAATTTTAAACTTTATACATTTCAAATTAAACTTTTGTTCAAGGCAAATTAATCTTTTTATACTCAGTTGAGCAGAGCTCACAGAGTATATTAAGTTTGATTGGATAACGGTTGGTTGTACATATATAAAGGAATCGAGATAGATAAAGACTTCCATATATCAAAATAATCAGGATCGAAAAAAAATTTGATTGAGCCATGTCCGTCCGTCCGTCCGTCCGTCCGTCCGTCCGTCCGTCCGTCCGTCCGTCCGTCCGTCCGTTAACACGATAACTTGAGTAAATTTTGAGGTATCTTGATGAAATTTGGTATGTAGGTTCCTGAGCACTCATCTCAGATCGCTATTTAAAATGAACGATATCGGACTATAACCACGCCCACTTTTTCGATATCGAAAATTTCGAAAAACCGAAAAAGTGCGATAACTCATTACAAAAGACAGATAAAGCGACGAAACTTGGTAGATGGGTTGACGTTATGACGCAGAATAGAAAATTAGTAAGATTTTGGACAATGGGCGTGGCACCGCCCACTTTTACAAGAAGGTAATTTAAAAGTTTTGCAAGCTGTAATTTGGCAGTCGTTGAAGATATCATGATGAAATTTGGCAGGAACGTTACTACTATTACTCTATATGTGCTAAATAAAAATTAGCAAAATTGGATGAAGAACACGCCCACTTTTTAAAAAAAAATTTTTTTAAATTCAAATTTTAACAAAAAATTTAATATCTTTACTGTATATAAGTAAATTAAGTCAAAATTCAACTCCAGTAATGATATGATACAACAAAATACAAAAATAAAAGAAAAATTCAAAATGGGCGTGGCTCCGCCCATTTTCATTTAGTTTGTCTAGAATACTTTTATTGCCATAAGTCGAACAAAAATTTACCAATCCTTCTCAAATTTGGTAGGAGCATAGATTCTATGACTGTAACTGTTCTCTGTGAAAATGGGCGAAATCGGTGGAAGCCACGCCCAGTTTTTATACACAGTCCACCGTCTGTCCTTCCGCTCGGCCATTAACACAATAACTTGAGCAAAATCCGATATATCTTTACTAAACTTAGCCCACGTACTTACCTGAGCTCACATTTTCTTGGTATAAAAAATGGGCGAAATCTGACCATAACCACGCCCACTTTATCGATATCGAAAATTACGAAAAATGAAAAAAATGCCATAATTCTATACCAAATACGAAAAAAGGGATGAAACATGGTAACTGGATTGGTTTATTGACGCAAAATATAACTTTGGAAAAACTTTGTAAAATGGGTGTGACACCTACCATATTAAGTAGAAGAAAATGAAAAAGTTCTACAAGGCGAAATCAACAGCCCTTGGAATCTTGGCAGGAATACTGTTAGTGGTATTGCATATATAAATAAATTAGCAGTACCCGACAGATGATTTTCTGGATCACCTGGTCCACATTTTGGTCGATATCGCGAGAACGCCTTCACATATACATCTAAGGGCCACTCGCTTTTAAAACCCTCATTAATACCTTTAATTTGATATCCATATCGTACAAAAACATACCAGAGTCACCCCTGTCCCACCCTAATGGCGATATCTCGAAAAGGCGTCCACCTATAGACCTAATGCCCCCTCCCTCTTAAAATGCTCAGTAACACCTTTCGTTTGATACCCATATCGTACAAACATTCTAGAGTCACCCCTGGCCCACCCTAATGGCGATATCTCGAAAAGGCGTCCACCTATACACCTAGTGTCCACTCCCTCTTAAAATGCTCAGTAACACCTTTCGTTTGATTCCCATATCGTACAAACATTCTAGAGTCACCCCAGGCCCACCCTAATGGCGATATCTCGAAAAGGCGTCCACCTATAGACCTAATGCCCACTCCCTCTTAAAGTGCTCAGAAACAGCTTTCGTTTGATACCCATATCGTACAAACATTCTAGAGTTACACCTGGCCCACCCTAATGGCGATATTTCGAAAAGGCGTCCACCTATAGAACTAAGGATTACTTCCTTTTAAAATACTCATTACCACCTTTCATTTGATACCCATATCGTACAAACACATTCTAGAGTCACCCTGGCCCACCCTAATGACGATATCTCGAAAAGGCGTCCACCTATAGATCTAAAGTCCACTCCCTCTTAAAATGCTCAGTAACACCTTTCGTTTGATACCCATATCGTACAAACATCTAGAGTCACCCCTGGCCCACCCTAATGGCGATATCTCGAAAAGGCGTCCACCTATAGACCTAATGTCCACTCCCTCTTAAAATGCTCAGTAACACCTTTCGTTTGATACCCATATCGTACAAACATTCTAGAGTCACCCCTGTCCCACCCTAATGGCGATATCTCGAAAAGGCGTCCACCTATAGACCTAATGCCCACTCCCTCTTAAAATGCTCAGTAACACCTTTGGTTTGATACCCATATCGTACAAACATTCTAGAGTCACACCTGGCCCACCCTAATGGCGATATCTCGAAAAGGCGTCCACCTATAGAACTAAGGATTACTCCCTTTTAAAATACTCATTACCACCTTTCATTTGATACCCATATCGTACAAACACATTCTAGAGTCACCCTGGCCCACCCTAATGGCGATATCTCGAAAAGGCGTCCACCTATAGACCTAATGCCCACTCCCTCTTAAAATGCTCAGTAACACCTTTCGTTTGATACCCATACCGTACAAACATTCTAGAGTCACCCTTGGTCCAGCTTTATGGCGATATCTCGAAAAGGCGTCCACCTATAGAACTAAGGATTACTCCCTTTTAAAATACTCATTACCACCTTTCATTTGATACCCATATCGTACAAACACATTCTAGAGTCACCCTGGCCCACCCTAATGGCGATATCTCGAAAAGGCGTCCACCTATAGACCTAATGCCCACTCCCTCTTAAAATGCTCAGTAACACCTTTCGTTTGATACCCATATCGTACAAACATTCTAGAGTCACCCTTGGTCCACCTTTATGGCGATATCTCGAAAAGGCGTCCACCTATAGAACTAAGGATTACTCCCTTTTAAAATACTCCTTACCACCTTTCATTTGATACCCATATCGTACAAACACATTCTGGAGTCACCCCTGGCCCACCCTAATGGCGATATCTCGAAAAGGCGTCCACCTATAGACCTAATGCCCACTCCCTCTTAAAATGCTCAGTAACACCTTTCGTTTGATACCCATATCGTACAAACATCTAGAGTCACCCCTGGCCCACCCTAATGGCGATATCTCGAAAGGGCGTCCACCTATAGACCTAATGCCCACTCCCTCTTAAAATGCTCAGTAACACCTTTCGTTTGATGCACATATCGTACAAACACATTCTAGAGTCACCCCTGGCCCACCAAAATGACGATATCTCGAAAAGGCGTCCACCTATAGACCTCATTCTCACTCCCTCTTAAAATGCTCAGTAACACCTTTCGTTTGATACCCATACCGTACAAACATTCTAGAGTCACCCCTGGCCCACCCTAATAGCGATATCTCGAAAAGGCGTCCACCTATAGACCTAATGCCCACTCCCTCTTAAAATGCTCAGTAACACCTTTCATTTGATTCCCATATCGTACAAACACATTCTAGAGACACCCCTGGTCCACCTTTATGGCGATATCTCGAAACGGCGTCCACCTATGGAACTAAGGATCACTCCTTTTCAAAATACTCATTAACAGCTTTCATTTGATACCCATATCGTACAAACACATTATAGAATCACCCCTGGTCCACCTTAATGGGGACATCTCGAAAAGGCGTCCACCGATAGACCTAAGGCCCACTCCCTCTTAAAATGCTCAGTAACACCTTTCATTTGATACCCATATCGTACAAACAAATTCTAGAGTCAGCCCTGGCGATATCCCTAAATGGCGTCCATCCATAGAACTATGGCCTACTCTCTCTTAAAATACTCTTTAATACCTTTCATTTGATACACATGTTATACAACCACATTCCAGGGTTACCCCAGATTGATTTTCCTTATTTTGTCTCCATAGCTCTCAACTGAGTATGTTATGTTCTGTTACACCCGAACTTAGCCTTCCTTACTTGTTTTAATTTCAAATGAAACCTTTTTTTTTTTCAAACGAAACCATTTTCGATTTTATTAAATATTTTGGGAAAACTGGGAACAACGCGATATCAGATGGGCAACTGTTTCGATCATATCTTGTAAATGCCTTCTAAACTTTTTCTCGCTGGATTTGGATTTAAACCAACATTCCTGCGGGTGTATAGTGTATAGTGTGTATAGTGTTTCATAGGTATACTAAAGTAATTGGCAACACATTTATGTTTAGCATTTTTTATAGTATTGATATTTATACATTTTTTCTTTAAAGCGACAATAATTATAACATACCTTATTGAAGTCAACCCCTGTCACCAATTTTCTGGTCTTTTAGCGCAAGTTACACGCGGTTTATCCGCGGACTGTCACAGACATACTTTTTCTTTCTCATTTTCCGAATTTATAGACTTCGCAGTCGTCACATACATTTTGAGATTGAACTTCAACCTATAATATCTCTTAAATAGAATAACTGATTATAATATAATCTTGGATCTATTTATTTCAAGAATTTATATTGCTCGCAATTTTGGTACAATTCTTTAAATTTACATGCTGAAATTGTTCCCACTTTTGCGAAATTTTTTATTTTATTGGGTCCACCTTAATATCGAATGTAACTTAAGACTAAATAAGACGCCCTATCTCAGAGTATTTTCTCAAACACGCCCTAGCACAAAACACTGTTGCAGCCCTCCTATTTCAGGATTTTTGTTGTAATCGACCTATCTCACGTAAAAATGAATTGAATTTATGCTCAGATACGGCTTTTTTGAAAATGGTAAGAAGCAGTGCGTTCTCCAAACGAAATCTAAAAGAGTTTCTTTTTTCAAAGTTTTCTGCCTTACGGGGTTTTCTAATCAACAGTCGAGATAAGGATAGATATTCCACTTAGCAGTCTATAAATGAAGCCCACATAGAACACTTTTAATAGGTGTAAAAGCTAGGTTCAAAACCTAAAAATCATATAAGCAAAAAAAATTTTTCTTTTGATTTGAAAAAAATATCTCTTGATTTGAAAAAAGTTTAATTTGATTTGAAAAAAGTTTTATTTGATTTGAAAAATGTTTCATTTGACCTGAAAATGTTTAAGTATGCTCTTTTCTCTCCCGCCAATACACGTTGACTTCCTTTTAAGTCCAAAGTGACGAAGTTATTGAGAAACAAGTATTGAAGACAAATCATCACCCAGACTAGGGTAATTCCACCAAACAACGATACCAATCGGAGTTACATTCAGCACTGCGAACTCGAATTCTTCAGTGATTTATTCAGGATTATTACGAAATTCAACGCAGACTTTCTTCTATATGTCGATTTATATCAAGACTGGGGAGTAGGGCGCAAAGAGGGTTCAAGGTCCTTTTTGTGTGAAACGGCTCATTGAAAACAACATGCCCATTTTTTTGTTCACACCAAATTAAAAATAAAAACAAATTTTGTGGCCGCAAAAAACTTTAAGCCCTTCTGAGTTTGCATATAGTTTTTTAGTGTTTCCGCTATTGCAGTAATTTGTGAAATGACTGAAGGAATTTTTTGAAAAATTATTTGATGCGAATTAGGCGATTTTTATCGAAATATTGCTTTATGGAAGATGAAACCTGCGGTCTTAAAAAAAAGAAGCTGAAAGTTGAGGTTGAGTAAATTCATGGGAGGCTATTCAATAAAAATTATATTGAAAGTTGTATATGAATTAACTTTTTAAAAATGCCAAACCATGCCTCCAGTCGCGAAAAGTCTTCAAGAGGTTTCGTACTCGCAGAGAATCAGCAACATAAATATTTTCTCAGTTTCCAGACTTTCATTATATGGTGAAAAAAAGTTGTTACTGCGGTATTTTGTAGCACGAATGCAGATTTATGTTATGTAGTATTTCAGTTAAAGTTTTCAAGTGTTTTCAAAGTAGTTTTCTTTAGAAAATGGAAAACCTGCATATTGTTGCATATTTCTGTTTTTTTCTTAAATTGCATATCATTTGCGTATGTTTGGCACCTTTTTTTTTTGACAAATTTTACTGACATTTAAATTTATGATTTTTCACAGTCTGTATAAATTTCTGACCTTAGCTGCCAATTATTTTGTAATGTTTTAGTTCTTTGTCAATATTTTTATTTTATTTTTTTTCGTTTAGTTAATAATATATAAGGTACATATTCTATTTGCTGAAAAATTAAAAAAAAAATTGATATATGGTTTAGTTCAACTTACAAACATTTTCTCAGTTTATGATTATTTTATACAAAGACTTTTTTCATAACAATGATTTTTTAATATATAATTTTTTTTTTTTTTTTGAATTTTTATTTTTCTTTTTTAATATGTCTGCTATCACTTTATGCCTAAAAAACCAACTATTGTTATTTGTCTTCGACTCTTATGTGTTGCATATAATTTAAATTTTTTAAGTTTTAATTTTATTAATATTTTTCTTTTTTTTATATTATTTTGCCACGTCTCTTTACTCAGCGTGAGCTTTTTAAAAGCTTAATCTTCGTAACACATCTTTATTGCAATATACATCAAAGCTTTTTTTAAGTTTTTAATCGATGTTAAATCCAAACTTATTTTCATTATTTTTCCTTTCTCTTTTTCTATAAATTCAACTAGTCAATCGCTACAAAAATCTTATTATTACACATAAATATACACACCTATACAAATTGTATACCTAATTAGTTTTTTCACACTTTAACTTATTATATTATAACATTTTGTAAGTATTCTAATTTATTTCTAAACTTAACTTAATGCTAAACTGTCATTCCTGTTTGACGTTTCTTAGGCCGCACCAAGATTGTCCATTCGCCCTTGGTTATTACTGGTCTCATGTGTGACTGTAATTGCTACGTTAGCATATCTTCTGAATCGAAGATTTCCTCTGGTGGATTCTTTTTTATGCAATCACGCACACCGCTTAAAATGATAGAGACGCGCCGATCCAGCGCCACTAAATGCGGTTCCCAGAGTATAGGTCGCACTGGATCCACCGACATGGACTCGCGCATAAGTTCGGAAAGTTTTTTGGGACCATTATGAAATCTGAAAGAAAAAAACGAAATAAACAAAATATATCTTTTAAATTTAATGTTGTGCGTTAAAAAAAAATTATTGAAAAGAAACAATTAGATAAGTTTAAGTTCGGTCGAAACCAAACATTATTTCGAAATCGAAAAAGTGGACGTGTTTATAGTATGACTTCGACAATTACCAGTATATTTTAGCTTACGATAACCTAGTGCACTTAAAAAAAAAGTAAATGAAAGGCGCGATAACCTCCGAAGAGATTTTAGGTCGAGCTTCTCTTCAAATTTGCGTCGAGCTCTTTTTAATTTTTCTTACAAATTGGCGGGACGGGACCTACTTGCTTTATGCCGATTCCGACGTACCTTCGGAGTGCTTGCCAAACACTGTCCAGCGGCGACCCCGTTAGAAAAATTTTCTTCTAATTTAAAAAATTTTTTTTTAAATTTTAATGTTGCTTTGCCCGGGGCGTGACCTTCGGTGTGGTAGGCGGATCAGGCTGCCATGACACCACGGCGGTCGTGTACTTAATTAGGTGAATATATCTTATTTTTTGCTTAAGTTATGGTGTTAATGAACGGATGGAATGACAGAAGGGTATAGAACTTAGGCGTGGTCATGGTGGAATCACCAGGTGATGTATATAAAAAAAGACAGAAGATGTACGCTATCTGAAACGGCAGGAATGTATTCAACGTTGAGAAGGGTAAAATGTTTACCCGTTTCGAAAAAATTGGAGTAGAAAGATAAATACCTTGCTACGAAAGCCATTACAGAAACTGTTTTTTCAGCATAACAGTGCCACCTAACTACAATGCTAAAGGGGATGCACTGGACTAGTGCGAGCTTATCTAACTTTTTTGGCATCGAATAGAAATAAAAAACTTAAACTGTGATGAGCTATAAAATTCAATAAAAGTGTCTAAAGTAAACTGACCTCAACTTCGACTGCAGTTGAAGCTTTCATCGAAAAACCGGACATAAAAGGGAGATATGTTATCCATTATTTAGTTGAACTGTAGTAACTTTGCGCACTTAAATGTGTTCGGGTTCACTGTTAGGACGCTGAATTTTTTTGTTCGTATTAGACTTTGAAAACGATTTTTTTTGGCGTGGGCGTAACCGTCAACCGGTTTTTATCAATTATCACTACTTGACAAATTTCGACATAATATCTTGAACAGGGTTTGACTAAGGGCCACGCCCATTTCCAAAAATTTTTCAATTTATATTTCGGGTTATGAAGTAACCCACATTAGAAGTTTACGCCGATCACATTATCGGCAGCGGCGGCGTAGGCTCTAATATATAACGGTGGCGGCGGCGTGGGCGGCGCACCGGCCTACGCCGGTATTCTTACTCTTAAGAGCTTGATTTTTCTATTTAAAAAAATAATATTTAGGAAAGGTTTTGTTTGTATGTATTTAAAGAAATCAACGTGTTGGCCATTTCGGAAAGATCCGGGTTTTTTGCCTCAAGATCTCGCAGACCGGTCAAAAATTTTCAGGAGTAGTTCCTTGCTGAGGTATTGTCCCTCGTTCGCTTACTCCAGAGAGGCTTCGAACTTAACCCCGGTCTTTGGAATTTGTACTGCTGCGTCTGCTGAAAAGAAATAGAGATACATAAAATAGTCACACTTTTGTCTGTATATCTCGTGCAAAGCGTAGTTTCACCTACGGTTAACTCCTAATAATCGTCGCGAACACAATTCCTTTACATCATTTGTGGCTCCTTGGCGGCCACGCACAAAGGCGACTTACGGTTGCTATTAATGGTCTATTAATACTCATGACTCTCGTAGTACAGGGCGCCTCCAGTTGTTTCGGGTGTTTTTAAGAGCTATTCCCGATGTGCGAACAGTAGCAATCCCGACCACCAGTCTCTACTACGCCTCCTGACCCTCACACCATATACCAGCACAGAAGCTATAGGACTGCGACTTCGAACTCATACCTTCGTTGACGTCACTTTCCCAGAAGCTCTAGGTGTAGTTCCAAAACTTTCCAACTGATGCTTTTGTCGCGCTATGCTGCCGAGCTACACCAGAGAAACACCTTGAAACGTTAGGGAGTGACTATTCAGCCAAAGATGCCGCCCTCGAAATCATAAGCAGTTTAAGTGGATGTCATTGCGTAATGGGTGAAAATCGTATAATCTTCGGCGCATCTACATAATACAAATTTTCCAAGGACCCTGAATAAAATTTTTAAAATGTAGACCAAAGTTTGCAGACGTTTGTGATCACAACATTCATTTCAATAGTCTTCGTTAAATCAAAACGATATTTTAGAATGAAAGTCGACCGATTTTAAGTTGAAAGTTGTTAACTTCTGTTTTCCGGCCTTATGATACAAGAGCTCATTATGGATGACCGCGTAGCTTCAGTTTTCAGACTAGTTCGACTGTCCACTACGTTAGGGTAGTAGAACACACGGTCCTTAGTTCGACTGTCTTGGGAAAGCTTTTCCTTCACCACTTTGAGTGTTCTTGCGAAGGACAAAGCCTCACCTGGTAAATATATGTGCTTACATATTCACATTTTTAAAAGGAGCCGTAACGTTTAGGTGATATTTAAACTTTGTTGATAGGCTATAATCAATGTGATTCACTCCAAGGGAATAGTTTTGGATAGGGCCGCCAACCTTAGGAAATCCAAACCGGGAGACTTGGGTGTTGAAGGATTAAGTGTGAAAATCAAAATTAGCATTTCAGACCCTATTGTATAGTTTCGCAAATAGACAACTGATGTTTGAATGTAAGCCCAAGTGATTTTTCAAACCCTTATACGTACATATATCGTCAACTTATTTCATTTCAAAAGAGTGTGTATGCCCCTAGAACCTACTAAAGGATTTTGCGTCACTGATTTCCCTTATTCTTTCAGCCAATCGCAATATAAATTTTTTTTTAAATCGGCAACTTTTTTGGTTAATTTGCTTTTTTTAACAACTTGAGGACAATTTGAAAACATGTTCGCCTTGGGTAATTTTATTGAATTCATTGTTCATTATTAATTTTTTGAAAAAATATGCAAAGTGAGCATATAAATTTATTATAAAACAATTTTTGTTGTTATATCGGCCTACTGATTTTAAGATCGCGGGTTCGAATCGAGCTCAAGGCCTAACAATAATTTTTTATCATTATTATTGTTATGATAAATTTTTTCTTAATTGAAAAAATTTTTAAATTAGAATAGAAGAAAGAAAAAATTTTAGACAACTGCCAAAGCTCGTTGTATAGATCCATTTCGGGAACTGCTAAATTCCTTCATCGGCAACGTTTAGGCGCCGCTGCTATAACCATTCAGCTATCACAGCGGTTTTTTGTTTGTCTTCATTAATCCTACTTCTATTCTGTTTCGTGCCAATTGATATTCACAACACTGCGACATCTGTTGCAGAATGGCTGTGAAAATGGATCTATACAACGAGCTTTGGCAGTTGTCTAAAATTTTTTCTTTCTTCTATTCTAATTTAAAAATTTTTTCAATTAAGAAAAAATTTATCATAACAATAATAATGATAAAAAATTATTGTTAGGCCTTGAGCTCGATTCGAACCCGCGATCTTAAAATCAGTAGGCCGATATAACAACAAAAATTGTTAATACATCCCAGAGCACGGGGAAAAAAAGTGTCAATAAATTATGACACTATGGCGGCATTGCCAACAAACAAGTCCAATTTTCACAGCCATTCTGCAACAGATGTCGCAGTGTTGTGAATATCAATTGGCACGAAACAGAATAGAAGTAGGATTAATGAAGACAAACAAAAAACCGCTGTGATAGCTGAATGGTTATAGCAGCGGCGCCTAAACGTTGCCGATGAAGGAATTTAGCAGTTCCCGAAATGGATCTATACAACGAGCTTTGGCAGTTGTCTAAAATTTTTTCTTTCTTCTATTCTAATTTAAAAATTTTTTCAATTAAGAAAAAATTTATCATAACAATAATAATGATAAAAAATTATTGTTAGGCCTTGAGCTCGATTCGAACCCGCGATCTTAAAATCAGTAGGCCGATATAACAACAAAAATTGTTAATACATCCCAGAGCACGGGGAAAAAAAGTGTCAATAAATTATGACACTATGGCGGCATTGCCAACAAACAAGTCCAATTTTCACAGCCATTCTGCAACAGATGTCGCAGTGCTGTGAATATCAATTGGCACGAAACAGAATAGAAGTAGGATTAATGAAGACAAACAAAAAACCGCTGTGATAGCTGAATGGTTATAGCAGCGGCGCCTAAACGTTGCCGATGAAGGAATTTAGCAGTTCCCGAAATGGATCTATACAACGAGCTTTGGCAGTTGTCTAAAATTTTTTCTTTCTTCTATTCTAATTTAAAAATTTTTTCAATTAAGAAAAAATTTATCATAACAATAATAATGATAAAAAATTATTGTTAGGCCTTGAGCTCGATTCGAACCCGCGATCTTAAAATCAGTAGGCCGATATAACAACAAAAATTGTTAATACATCCCAGAGCACGGGGAAAAAAAGTGTCAATAAATTATGACACTATGGCGGCATTGCCAACAAACAAGTCCAATTTTCACAGCCATTCTGCAACAGATGTCGCAGTGTTGTGAATATCAATTGGCACGAAACAGAATAGAAGTAGGATTAATGAAGACAAACAAAAAACCGCTGTGATAGCTGAATGGTTATAGCAGCGGCGCCTAAACGTTGCCGATGAAGGAATTTAGCAGTTCCCGAAATGGATCTATACAACGAGCTTTGGCAGTTGTCTAAAATTTTTTCTTTCTTCTATTCTAATTTAAAAATTTTTTCAATTAAGAAAAAATTTATCATAACAATAATAATGATAAAAAATTATTGTTAGGCCTTGAGCTCGATTCGAACCCGCGATCTTTATTATAAAACTTTTCTTTTAGTGTTTTGTTTAAATAACGTGGTGAATTGGGTGATGCAAAGTCCGTGTTAAGCTGACATCGAAAGCGCCTGTTTTTTTTAAATAACTTTTGAACAGTTAGAAAAGTTAAATTTCGCAATTAGTTTTTTTATAACTGGCAGTGATGCGCATCCGTTAACACCACTTTCGACCATATCCGACCAATTTTCGACATGAACAATAAATGGCCTAAACAGTCTTATACGAGTAGAAAATATAGTAACGCGCCGGACGCCGCCGCCGCCGCGCCGATATTTTTGACATTCGGCGGCGGCGTGCGAAAAACGACCCTAATCGGCGGCGGAGGCGGCGTTTATCGGCGGCGTATACCTCTAACCCACATATACATTTTCATCAATTTATCTGCATTCGGTAATCTCAATATTTCAATTTTATACATTTTCGATGTCGAAAAAGTCGGCGTGGTTAACGTCCGATTGCACCCATTTTCCATACCAATCTATTCTGGGATCAGATAGGCCAGTATACCCAATTTCTTGAAGATATCTCCATTTTTTCTCAAGCTATCAAGGTAATGGAACGACGGATGTGACTCAATCAAAATATTTTTACTTATTACTTATGAGTTTCCTGGATTTTTATTTCGTCTCCTGTAAGCCATTACAAACAAGCGTTATTGAATGAAAGCTATAATAACCTTGTACACACCGGATATAAAATCAATCTTAAAAAAAAACAAGTAAGGAAGGTTAAGTTCGGGTGTAACCGAACATTACATACTCAGTTGAGAGCTATGGTGACAACATAAGGGAAAATAACCATGTAGGAAAATGAACCGGGGGAAACCCTGGAATGTGTTTGTATGACATGTGTATCAAATGAAATGCATTAAAGAGTATTTTATGAGGGAGTGGGCCATAGTTCTATAGGTGGACGCCATTTAGGGATATAGCCATAAAGGTGGATCAGGTTGACTCTAGAATGCGTTTGTACAATATGGGTATCAAATGAAAGATGTTAATGAGTATTTTAAAAGGGAGTAATCCTTAGTTCCATAGATGGACGCCGTTTCGAGATACCGCCATAAAGGTGGACCAGGGGTGACCCTAGAATTTGTTTGTACAATATGGGTATCAAAAGAAAGGTGTTAACGAGTTTTTTAAAAGGGAGTAATCCTTAGTTCCATAGGTGGACGCCGTTTCGAGATATCGCCATAAAGGTGGACCAGGGGTGACCCTAGAATTTGTTTGTACAATATGGGTATCAAAAGAAAGGTGTTAATGAGTATTTTAAAAGGGAGTGATGCTTAGTTCCAGAGGTGGACACCGTTTCGAGATATCGCCATAAAGGTGGACCAGGTGTGACCCTAGAATTTGTTTGTACGATATGGGTATCAAATTAAAGGTATTAATGAGGGTTTTAAAAGGGAGAGGTGGTAGTTGTATAGGTGGCCGCCTTTTCGAGATATGGCCATAAAGGTGGACCAGGGGTGACTCTAGAATACGTTTGTACGATATGGGTATCAAATGAAAGGTGCTAACGAGTATTTTAAAAGGGAGTTATCCTTAGTTCCATAGGTGGACGCAGTTTCGAGATATCGCCATAAAGGTGGACCAGGGGTGACCCTAGAATTTGTTTGTACAATATGGGTATCAAAAGAAAGGTGCTAATGAGTATTTTAAAAGGGAGTAATCCTTAGTTCCATAGGTGGACGCCGTTTCGAGATATCGCCACAATGGTGGACCAGGGGTGACCCTAGAATTTGTTTGTACAATATGGGCATCAAACGAATGGTGTTAATGAGTATTTTAAAAGGGAGTGGGCCTTAGTTCTATAGGTGGACGCCGTTTCGAAATATCGCCATAAAGGTGGACCAGGGGTGACTCTAGAATGTGTTTGTACGATATGGGTATCAAATTAAAGGTATTAATGAGGGTTTTAAAAGGGAGTGGTGGTTGTTGTATAGGTGGTCGCCTTTTCGAGATATCGCCATAAAGGTGGACCAGGGGTGACTCTAGAATGCGTTTGTACGATATGGGTATCAAATGAAAGGTGTTAAAGAGTATTTTATGAGGGAGTGGGCCATAGTTCTATAGGTGGACGCCATTTAGGGATATAGCCATAAAGGTGGATCAGGGTTGACTCTAGAATGCGTTTGTACGATATGGGTATCAAATGAAAGGTGTTAATCAGTATTTTAAAAGGGAGAAATCCTTAGTTCCATAGGTGGACGCCGTTTCGAGATACCGCCATTAAGGTGGACCAGGGGTGACCCTAGAATTTGTTTGTACAATATGGGTATCAAAAGAAAGGTGTTAATGAGTATTTTAAAAGGGAGTGGGTCTTAGTTCTATAGGTGGACGCCGTTTCGAAATATCGCCATAAAGGTGGACCAGGGTGACTCTAGAATGTGTTTGTACTATATGGGTATCAAATTAAAGGTATTAATGAGAGTTTTAAAAGGGAGTGGTGGTAGTTGTATATGTGAAGGCATTTTCAAGATCGCGACCAAAATGTGGACCAGGGTGACACAGGACATCATCTGTTGGATACCGCTAATTTATTTATATATGTAATACCTGCCAAGATTTTAAGGGTTTTTTATTTCGCCCTGCGGAACTTTTTCATTTCCTTCTACTTAATATGGTAGGTGTCACAACCATTTTATAAAGTTTTTTCTAAAGTTTATTTCGTGTCAATAAACCAATCCAATTTCCTCACCATGTTTCATCCCTTTTTTCGTATTTGGTATAGAATTATGGCATTTTTTTCATTTTTCGTAATTTTCGTTATCGAAAAAGTGGGCGTGGTCATTGTCGGATTTCGTTCATTTTTCATACCAAAATAAAGTGAGTTCAAGTAAGTTCGTGAACTAAGTTCATTAAAGATATGTCGATTTTTGCTCAAGTTATCGTGTTAACGGCCATGCGGAAGGACAGACGAATGACTGTGTATAAAAACTGGACCTGGCATAAACCGATTTCGCCCGTTTTCACAGAAAACAGTTAACATCATAAAATCTATGCCCCTACCAAATTTCAAAAGGATTGGTTAATTTTTGTTCGACTTAGGGCGTTAAAAGTATCCTAGACAAATTAAATGAAAAAGGGCGGAGCCACGCCCATTTTGAAATTTTCTTTTATTTTTGTATTTTGTTGCACCATGTCATTACTGGGGTTGAATGTTGACATAATTTACTTATATACTGTAAAGATATTAAATTTTTTGTTAAAATTTTACTTAAAAAAAATTTTTTTTTTAAAAGTGGGCGTGGTCCTTCTCCGATTTTGCTAATTTTTATTAGGCGTACATATAGTAATAGGAGTAACGTCCCTGCCAAATTTCATCATGATATCTTCAACGACAGACAAATTACAGCTTGCAAAAATTTTAAATTACCTTCTTTTAAAAGTGGGCGGTGCCACGCCCGTTGTCCAAAATTTTACTAATTTTCTATTCTGCGTCATAAACTCAACCCATCTACCAAGTTTCGTCGCTTTATCTGTCTTTGGTAATGAATTATCGCACTTTTTCGGTTTTACGAAATTCTCGATATCGAAAAAGTGGGCGTGGTTATATTCCGATATCGTTCATTTTAAACAGCGATCTGAGATGAGTGCTCAGGAACCTACATACCAAATTTCATCAAGTTACCTCAAAATTTACTCAAGTTACCGTGTTAACGGCCATGCGGAAGGACAGACGGACGACTGTGTATAAAAACTGGTCGTGGCATCAACCGATTTCGCCCGTTTTCACAGAAAACAGTTAGCATCATAAAATCTATGCCCCTACCAAATTTCAAAAGGATTGGTTAATTTTTGTTCGACTTATGGCGTTAAAAGTATCCTAGACAAATTAAATGAAAAAGGGCGGAGCCACGCCCATTTTGAAATTTTCTTTTATTTTTGTATTTTGTTGCACCATGTCATTACTGGGGTTGAATGTTGACATAATTTACTTATATACTGTAAAGATATTAAATTTTTTGTTAAAATTTTACTTAAAAAAAATTTTTTTTTTAAAAGTGGGCGTGGTCCTTCTCCGATTTTGCTAATTTTTATTAGGCGTACATATAGTAATAGTAGTAACGTCCCTGCCAAATTTCATCGTGATATCTTCAACGACTGACAAATTACAGCTTGCAAAAGTTATAAATTACCTTCTTTTAAAAGTGGGCGGTGCCACGCCCATTGTCCAAAATTTTACTAATTTTCTATTCTGCGTCATAAATTCAACTCATCTACCAAGTTTCGTCGCTTTATCTGTCTTTGGTAATGAATTATCGCACTTTTTCGGTTTTACGAAATTTTCGATATCGAAAAAGTGGGCGTGGTTATAGTCCGATATCGTTCATTTTAAATAGCGATCTGAGATGAGTGCTCAGGAACCTACGTACCAAATTTCATCAAGTTACCTCAAAATTTACTCAAGTTATCGTGTTAACGGACGGACGGACGGACGGACGGACGGACGGACGGACGGACATGGCTCAATCAAATTTTTTTTCGATCCTGATTATTTTGATATATGGAAGTCTATATCTATCTCGATTCCTTTATATATGTACAACCAACCGTTATCCAATCAAACTTAATATACTCTGTGAGCTCTGCTCAACTGAGTATAATTATTAATCGATTTATCACGGGATAAAATACGAAATTGTTACTGGGTACTTACTCCAACAGTCTTTTTAGCGTCGATGTTCGTAACATACAACACTGTAATAGTGGCGCCAAATTCGTAAGTTCATCATGGTAGGGTTTGCCAAATCCACGCCCATGATCGAGATGCAGCGTAAATGTGTCATTTCCAAAGATTCTAGAGTGAAAGAAAATTAACTCCCTTATTATTTATAACTGGAACATGTTAAAGTAATTCGAGATTTCTTCATATAAATAAAATTTAATAAATGATGATTTTATAATGCAATAAATGCTCTGGAACCTTGCCACTTTCATAGAATTTTTGCTTCTTAGTTTTAATTGAAATACCACAAAATTAGAACATTCTTTTAAAACAGAATAATCATGGTATTTTAAATAAAATGTACTTCGTCTAAATAATTTTAGCAAAACATACTAAGAGTTCAGCACGTCTGCATTATTTTTTATTTGCACGCAAAGATTAAGGGGTACAAGCGGCTTTTTGTCAAGTTGCAGTACATTTGAACGAGCTAAAATTATGGTGTCCTAGAAAATATTTCACGCTGTACAATGCTTAATATTTAATACGAACGCTTCAACTCCCCTCGATTATTTCTTTCGTCTTTTTTTTTTTACCCCAAAAATAAAAATGCTGAGTAAGTCCCTAGCAGCATATTGTATATCAATTTCAAGATGCCTCCAGGGAAAATGCAAAAGAGGGATGGAAGGAGAAATTGTGGAATTTTCAAGTGTTCGTGTGAAATGTTACTAATTTTACAAGGACCAATATATCTTAGGAACCTGAGCTTAATATTTTATCTCTAAAAACTAGGCCGCAGTCCACATTGTAACCAGTTTAAGCTTTAAATGCAAATTAAATGTGAACTAGATGAGCTAGACTATATGTTTGTTCAAAAAGTTTATCTATGGTTGCTTTGTTGCAAAATTTCTGTTATACAGTGTAATTATAAATCCTGTTTTTGAACTTACTTGAAAGTTTCATAATGATGGCGATCCATATTTCCTGTCAGAAAATCGAAAACAGACATATCGATTAAATCCAGTAGGCGTCTACCTTCGTCATAAGGTGGAATTTCACGAACCTATGTGATTTAAAATGATTTAAAATAAACTTTTTTTATTACCATTTTAACAAATTTGTTTAAATATCATAACGCTTTTGTGTTTATTTTGATAAATTCGTATTTGTCAAGTTTCGTCAGCGAGTCTCTGATCTTTTTCGATATTTTAAGAAAAAATGTTTATGACATTTGTTACTAAAACTATATAAACCAGTTTGAAAAACGTTTTCGAAAAAATTTGAGAAAACCTTTCGAGAATTTTTCACTTTTAATTTATAGTTGCCTGTATTTTTCTGAGTATGCAGTTTTGTTGTCCAATCAATTTTAGTCTATCCCTCATTGCGTGAACCTAGTTAAATTGATAAATACATTTACGAAATACTACCTGCAAAAGTCATATTTACTCAAAGTTATAAAAATTAAATATAATTGTTCTCAAGAGGAAACAACAATCCAGGACCAATTTCCAAATAGCTCAGATATAATACTTAAATAAGTATTGACATGGTCCAGAAAATAATTTTGAAATAGCCTCGAAATGATGCCTGAACAGTCGCAAACTCATAAACAGAACCATTCTGCAATATTTCGCAGACAGTCTGATATTATCTCCAGCTAGTTGCGAAATGATACTAGAACGTTCCTGAAACACTTCCAAAGTCATAAATAAAATAATCGCAAAACAAATTTCAAAACAATAACGAATAGTTACGAAGTTGTCACGTTGTGACACTTAAAACCATTCCAAAATGATCCCTAAACTATCTGGAAATTCTCCCGAAATTATCCTTATTACAATCCAAAAAAGCTTGAAATTATATTTAAAGCAATTCTGAAACTGTTTTAAAATAATCCAAAAATATCCTGAAACAGTTCCTATGCAATCTAAACTGATCCTACAAAAATGTTGAATTGTTTCCAAGATAGTCTAAAGCTCATTCTTAAACAGTTTCGAAATTGTTACGCAGTAGTCCAAAAATAATTATCTATACAAGCCCGAAATGATTTCGAACAAAGTTGAAAACGGGTCCAAATAGCCCGTAAATGTTCCTGAAAGCAACCCAAGAATATACCGAAATTTTCGATATATAGAAATAGTTCAAAAAAAAAAAAATCCAAAACTATTCCATGATATCTTGAAAATAGTCTCGAAGCTATCCCAAAAAAACCAACCACAAAATTACACTGAAGTGATAGCAAAAGTTCCAAAAACAATACAAAAAAAAAGCTTATGCCGAAAAAATACTAATTTTTGCAGAGTGGACAATTAATTTTGTTAAATATCATTTGACACCGTTTAAAGCCCCTATTCCTACCTTATCACAGAAACTTAGCAAGTAATGACTTATTACCATACAATATATATGGCTATCAAACATCATAGAAATAACTGTTTGATATTTTTCAAATAGATTAAACTTACAATGGAGCAGTAGTTGGAGTCTGTTTCCCATTGAGCTTTCCTTCGCTTATGATAAGAACGACGCCAAGGATGTCGCCACACCTAAAAAAATAAACGAAAATAGTTTATAGGGTACATTTTCTTCTGCAAATTTAATGAACAATTAACAATTCTGACAATTTTTTAATATTAACTCTTAGTTAGAAAGTTGTGCAAGTGAGCCTTTCTCAAAGATCAGTTGTTCCGAGGGCACATCTCTCAAAACGTCTGCCCATGTGTAAGCAATTTTTAAGTACACATGATCTTGTACTCACCTTACGCCCACTATGTTCGTAACTTGGCAAAAATGCTGCAAATGAACCCTCCAACATATCTGGATTACCACAAACAGCATGGCTGGTGTCACAATAATACGAACACTTGCCGTGGAAGCATAAATTCGATGATGGTGAAACAAAGAATGTTCTTAGTAAATTGTCATCTGCAACCTGATAAATTTCTGTTGTTATATTCAATAAACGACCGGTAACAGGCATAGCGCGTCGAAAGCCCATAATGCTGTAAGCGTGAAGAAAAGCAAAAAGATTAGAATCTTATATTTTATACCCCTTTTAAGTGCTATAACTTACCGATCTAAATGAAATGCAGCAATTTCAGCATTATGCCGTTCATAGTCCGTAAAATAAAAGTGATTCGGTAACGTTTGTTGTTCTCGTGGGAATCTGGAAAAATTTTGTTGTATAAATGCACTTTTTTATTTAATTAAATATTAATTTTTGTAATTTGAATCAAAATTATAGGAGGCAATAAAATTTAAAATTCATATCAATTTCAAAATAAGCAATTACCTCATTGGCTTCATCAGCGCTTTTATGTCGTTAGGTAATTCGATGATCAACTTCAATTGTGTGCCGCCTTCCTTTTGCACTAAAAATAATTTAATGATGAGAAAATTATTCGCTTCTATTTTGCACTTGTAAAAATAGAATATCTAATATGTATTCCACGTTTGATTTTATTTCGATGGTGGGATTTGATGAAAAAATTTTAAATTTTTCAGAAAATATTAACAGGCTCTGTACTAAAAATTTTAGAGCTCTATAGTTATAAACTGATTTAGAATTGAATTGCTTTCTGAAATTTGCAAAACAAATTTTTTTTAAGTTTCACGTATCCCTTTTCAATAAAAAAGTGTTTTCTATTTCTAATAGAAAATGATTCGAGATTTAAAAATGAAATGGAACTTCGAAAAAATTAAAAAAAACTGAAAATAATGTAAGAAAAAGAATATTTTTCTACTTCAGCAAATCTTCAATTTTGTTTAAATTGCCTTAGTAAAATTTATTTATTTCTTTTGAAAATAGTAATCCAATCGAATGGCCCATAAAAAACACAGAAATGCATATAGAATGTGTTATACTCACCGACATGTTGAACGGGCAGCTGGATCATGTCACGCAGCAGTGCTTCAACAACTGTGTCGTTCTCTTTATACAACTCACGCTTAGAGATCTGCAACTGAAATCGTTCTAAATTTGTCGCGTTTTTGCTGAAAACATAAGTAAAAATATATTACATAAAAATATTCGGCTATTTATCATTGTATAGATCTGATGTCATTATATCAAACTATCAGAACATTATAATATCATACGTCTTACATGTCAATATATCGACTGAAGAGTGCATTATGAGTGATAATTTATCACCCTAATTTGGCTGCAGTTTCGAAAGCAACCTATCTTGAATTTTGATTTAAAACCGCTCCATCTAACATCAAAATGTATTGAATTTATGCTCAAACACAATACCGATCCTAATACCATATAATAAATATACCCTAACATTATAATAAATAGCACACTATTATAATACCACAATATCATTTCCTCATAATACGATCATATGATGATATCACAATATCAAATCGTTTAATATATAAATATCTTAACATCAGAATAGTATAATCTTGTAATATCATATCACAAGATCATTATGTTATAATATAATTGAATCATATAAAATATTTTAATATCACATCACTACATTGTAGTCTTATATCATATCATCAAATGATTATATCAAAATATCATAGCAACACATTACTATAATTTATAATATCATGTCTTATAATCGCAAAAGCATCAAGTCATACCATCAAATGTAATATAATAACCGTGTTTTTTTACATCTATACACGTTTACGCTTAAATTTTATATGGACTGCTAGCGTTAAACTTTATCTACTCTTCCTGAAATTGCTGCGCAGAAAATTAGTGCTCCTAAATTTCAATGCGCATAACACTCAGATGCAACTGAACATGTGTCTATGTTTCACCTCTACACTAATTCTATATATTACCTCTACAAATGGTGTGTGCCCTCTATTCACCGCAACCGATTCAGCTATAGGTTATACACAGAGATACAACAGTTTTGTCTCCGCTTTACGGTACAACATGTTCTAAAGCTAGTTGCTGCTAGATAGGTATTCTAAGCATTACCTAAGCGACGATAAGCCTTTTTTTCTATACGTGTAAAAAAACAAACACGGCTAATAATAAGATCATATGATCAAATCACAATATCTTAGCATCACAAGATCATATCATCAAAAGGTAGTATCAAATTATCATAACATGATAATTTTATATCATATAATAGGTATATTTATCCAAACCAAAATAGGTGCAAAACAGGTCAGAGCAGAGTAGACCAGCTGTCAAAAACATACAGAGCAAGCTGTTATGACTCAAAGCAAACTATCCATAATATATTTTCTATAAAGTATTTTATTTCAACAAATTTTTTTTGTAATACTATTGCATTTTTGAATTTATCAAATATAATTATGGTTTTTAAAACTGAAAATTTGTTTTTTGCTCTAACAAAAAAATAGATACAGACAATTGTGATCTAGATTGCTCTAGTTACATTTTAAGCATACGAATGAAGCAAAAAAATAGAGCAAGTCAGAGCAAAACTATTGGTCAATAAATGAAATATTTCGACCTGACATAAGCTACAGTAGCTCAATAAACGAAAATATAATATCACATCACAATATCATAGCATAATAATATCATAACGTCATAATTTGAAAAATATTTAGTACCAAAATAACGTTAAACGACTTTAAATACAGATTAACCACTATACACAAAAGAAGAAAACGGTGTTAGGAAAGTGGGTGCAGTCCAATTTCTAGGCTTTTTTGAAATTCTACATATGGGAATTTCCTTCCTAGCCAACGAGATATCACATGGTGATCACTATTCGAAATTGGCACTTACCAACGTTAAAACCAACGTTCATCATATTTACCGCCTGAATGTGGGAGTACCATGTGCCCATGTCAGTGGCAATAAGTAAACACTGAGCTACTGCAAGGCACAAGTATGAAGGCCCAACAAGAGGACGGATATCTGCTACATGATATCTGCTGATAACGCCAGGATATCACATCCATAACTACGTTAAATTAGTAGGCAGTTTCCGCAGAGATATCACTCAAATATATGTTTGCTTAGCACGCAATGGCCTTCTGAGCGCATAAACATCAATGCTATGAAACGTTCGTTTGATCCGGCAGATTGCGGTAGGATCACCAAAGAGATCACAAAGAGTCTGCCTATTTTTATGTAAACTCCAGTGAATACCATAATTGTAACCCAATGAAGACCTACTTAAGAGTAATAAACTACAAAGTTTGGTTTTGAACACATTACCCAACTAAATACTAACCTTTTCAGACTGAGGCCTGATATACATACTTTACAAATGAATATGAGCTTTGAAAACTAATTACAACTTCCATAAGCAAGGTTTCCTGCTAGATCAAAGCTTTTTCCTGTTAGAAGTATCTTGTATGGAATCTGTCACATGTAATAAGGTAAGGCGTTCGAAGCACTTCAAAACTAAACTAATATAGCTTCCTGCAGATTTAAGTGTACACACCAATTTCTGAGTAAATATAATCCCTCCACCTGAGCTTAAGGTCATGCATACTTACATATGCTCTACACTAAATCTTAGAATTTAGTTACAAATTTACCTTGGTTTAAAGCCAGTCAAATCGGAAAAACTTGGATTATCAGTTACCACTGAACCATCGTCATCAATTAACACATGTGAATAGTCAGTCTTATCGATTCCATTCAAAAGACGAGTTAAGTCATCGAAAGGATCATGTGGCGCTTGTTGCTTCCTCTGAATAGCTAGCATATCTTCACGTGTAGCTGCATCTTGTTTCGCATTACCAGAGCCACTAGCCGATGCAGCTCCTGCACCACCCGCTGAATTTCCACTTGCCGCACTACTGCCAGGTCTACCTGGTGTGGTTGCTGGTGTTGCAGTCTCTTTCGAGCCCGATGAATTACTGTCAAATAAATAATATAAAAATAGAAAAGTAATTTACGTAGATTGTGTCTCTTAATGAAGAGAATAAGGATTTAATTTGGATAACAAAAGTGAAACTGGTATTTATTCTTCTTAAATCCACCAGAAATTGTAATATACCGGCATTGTTTTACCTTATGCAGATATAAGCAGGTAGTTCTTGTTATAGATCTGCAGGTTCTAAACAATTTTGGACAACTCATAAAACTCACAAATGCCTTGCAAAGTTTGCCACCCATGAAAATTGTGCTCAGAAATCTGAGTCGCCTTGACTGGAGTCCGACACATCGGCATCATTATGGCTGATTTGTATTGTTTGTTGCTAATGAGCAGTGACCTGTGATGATGCCCTTCACTACAGGGTTTTTTATTTTGGGAACAAAGTTTTTTTTTATACCCACATGTGGCCATAAAGACCGTGAGACCTCATCTTGTTTTTGTTGTGGTTGCCGTAGCCTCAAAATCACTCTAGGGGGTTGAAGGGAGTGCTGCCGATGTGGAAAGTCATTTGCGGGATATGAATCCGGTACTCCCCGGCACTAGTTCTCTCTGATACTATCCCGCTTGTTTCGGGATGGATTTTTTACCACACCTAGCTTCAGTCGCCTCTTACGACAGACATGTTTACCGTGGGAATATTAATAATGACTTGGAGTAATATACTTCCGAGGAGATTAAGGCACAGTTTCTCTTGCAATTCGTGATGGAGTGATTTTAAATTTTTTCCTGCTAAGAAAAATAAATTTACTGAGAATTTTTTCGTGGCTGTTACGTCACTTAAGTGGGGACCATCGGACCCTTTAAGCCACGTAAGCTCCCGGCTGTTTCGAAGTATGTACGTTGCTCTTATTTTACCAATTTTCTTCAAGAGATCACCCTGTGCTTTTGGATCCAACAAAGAGATCAATGTCCCGAGAATTCCTTGGACACCAGAGGCGTAAGAAACCTACATAAGATATCGTACTTTATAAAGTTTGACTCTAAGCCCAGACATCCTAAATGTCCTCGTAAAGTCTACCTACATTCTACGGCAAATATCTCCGCCAGGAACGGCAAATATCTACAGCTCGGCCCGCATTTCTTTTCCATGGAGTTGTCAATGTAGATTATAATATCCCTGCTATTCTCTAGTCCCTACTCCTATTTCTCCTTTTAATTCCTTCTTCTATTTCTTCTGAGCCCGGAAGTGAAAAACTGCCGTAATATAGTTCGTACCAGAACTTGGGTCAGTCTCGATACTAGTCAATAGGCTATTGAAATGTCTCATGTACTGATTAGCTGTTGGAACCAATAAAAGATGTTTTAACTACAAACTTTTTATGCTCTTCGATAAGACTTTACTTGTTCAATCTTCACTTGGAGTCGTGTTAGAATCGTCAAAGATACATACCACTCACATTAAGTACTCACCTCTTTTCAAGGAACTTCCGCTTGAAATCTCTAAAGCCTCCAGTACCGCCATCATTTTCATTTACATAATGTAAACGTGATTGTTGTAATATATGTCTATTCGTGACACCAAAGTCCATTTGTACATCGACCACTAACAACAATGTCAGTAGAATCAGGGTCGCACCCAAACTAATGGCTAAGCGATCTTTCAATTTCATGGCACGTAAAAATGCCATTACGTCGGCTGAATAACGCTTTGGAATGTTCTCGATGTTTGTTTTAGTGAGCGGCGTTGAACGCCGTTGTACATGCAACGCAGCGTTGCTTTGTTTGTTATTACTGCATGCGCCTAACTGCACGCCAACATAATCGGCAAATACCGTTAAGCCGATACTGTGCAAAATAGAAATGAACCACAACACCAATGATGGTGCTCTTGCTTGTTGATCTCTAGTAAATTTTTTACTCAAATGCGCTGTGTTTGATGTTGACTTTATTTCTTCCTTTGTAATGTTGCGTCTGCGCACTACAATACGTCCTTCACCATTTGGCTTGGCATAGCAATCTGACGGTAAAGTTGAGAAAACAGTTACAACGTTGGTATTTTGTTGTTGGCTTTGCTTGGAACTATTTTGTTTTATGTTATCGCAATTAGTTTTATTAATAAAATTTGGTTTTGTTATGAAGCTTGTTGGATTATGTTGTAAAGTTGAATTGTATATATCAGCAGTTGCTGTTAATTCAACTCTTTTCGATATCGACAAATTATTGACGTAACCAGAATCGCTTCTTCTTTGATCAATGTTACAATTGCCGTTATTATTGTTGCAATCATTTGTTGTACTATAATGCTGGTAAAACCCTTCTGGCGTTGAAGCTTGGTCTTCGAATTGCCTGGATTCGATTCCTGCTTGTTGTTGCTGCTGCTGCTTATGCCGAAATTTAGCTAACCTCTCTGCCAAAGATGCTTGTGTTGTTGTCCAGTTTAATCGTGTTGTTGCATTTGATAATTTTGGCGTTGTGTAATCAAAATTTGTAAGACTGCTTTTGTTGTTGCTGCTTAAAGTTTTTAGGTTGTTATTTACCACTTCGGGACTGAAAACAGATTTTAAATGAATTTCGTCAGTTACATATAATTTAATGAATAAACCCTACATACATACTAAAAAATAATCAATTAAGCATGAAAATTGTACATATGTAATTTCAATTAAAATGCCTTGGTTGGATTTATTCCTTTACTGATTATTACATATATACACCAAAATGTGATATTTATTTGCTCAGCATTTTCCAATAAGTTTATATAGTGTAAATCTAAATATAATTTAGCAATAGCTTGTAAATAGATAAGTATGTAATATGCATGTAGTCCTCTGTTTGGAGGAGCATTGTTTCAAAATTTATTTTAAAACTAAGACGGTGGCAGAACTATACAAAATTTTTAAAAGAATGTAAGCCCTATCAGAAAAACATTTATGAATCTGGGATGAAAGAGGTTATGCAAAGCAATTTAAAGCAGCTCCAACTCGATTGTCAACCTTACCTACGTCAGGCGAAGGCCTGCCGAGATACTGGCGATTCCGAAGTTTCTTAAGGGAGGAAAGGGTGGATGACCTAACACTCAAACGTTCCGGGAGTGTAGTAAATGGCAAGTCTTCGTCATAACTTAAAAATTTTAGATTTTTTAGCTAGCAGCATATATATCTAGGTGTGTGATATGTTATTAAGGACAGTGGTTCGCAGAGATATAGTGCACATTGTAAGAGAAATAGCGAAAATACTAATGAATGGGGATCCGATCTCATTGATTCCGTCTAATGGTTGATAGAGTATGAAATTTTTATTTATTTATTTATTTCAGTCATCGAAACAAAATTTCTTACAGACTATGATCATGTTTACATATTTAATTAAACAGTGCAAAAAGGCTTAACTTAAAACAATAAAGGCTGTCGTTAAAATTTATTTGCGGAGCGAATGTGTTACAATGGCGAATGATTCTTGCTATCGGCTCATTATAAGAATATAGCGATTTATTTGAACCCTCAGTAAACTTTCTGGGATTTCTGAATTTAATATTAGATTCCTGTGCTCGAAAAAGAATAAATATATCTGGGCAGTCAATATTGCCAGATAAAGTATTGTAGGCAAATAACAGCGACAGATATGACCTTCTGTCCGCAAAAGATTGTAAACCAAGGAGTTTCCTCCTTGAGGCGTAACTTGGAATATCATTTTCGATAAACATTCTTTTCATAGCAAATCTGGTAAATTAAATTAATAAATTACAACCATATACTTGATATCAGTGCTATATATCCCAAAGACTGAGAAACTTGTTAAGTTTCGAAGTTATGAGTACATCCGGGCTTCTCAATTCAATATCTACTGAACAGTATGCATGATTTACTAATACCTCCAGTCATCAGCGAAAAAATACTTTGTAATAGATAAAAAAATAAAAATAATAATAATAATTATCATAAAAATGATTGCTCTGGCCTTGAACCCGAATCGAACCTGGAATCCTTTGTCAATAGGCCAATAAGAAAAAAACAGGAGCACATAGAAATATCAAAAAGCAATTGACAGTAAACAGTAATCAAACATTATCAGTGATTTGGAACAGATGGCGCAGCGCTGGTAAAATATGGTTGCAAAGAGGAATAGAAGTAGCAATTTATCAGTCAAACCCACCACCGCTGTGTAGCTGAATGGTTAACACCGCGTGCCTAAGGCTTACCTGAAGATGAAGGCTTAGCAACCTTCGAAACAGATCTATCTGCGAAGCTATGGCAAGTTTCTCAAACATTTTCTATCTTTTGTTCCAAAAATATAGAAAAGTTAAAAAAAAAAAAACAATAATTATCATAAAAATTATTGCTCTGACCTTGAGCTCGAATCGAACCATGAATAGATAAAAAATAGTTTTTCGAATATTGTTTTCTGAAAATTGCGACCTAAATGCAACAAGTGGCACTGTATGTAAAGGAAAAATTTATTATTTCATAAAATAAATTGTAATTCCAATAAGTTTCTGTGTGAAATTTATTAAATTCTATTTTTTAAATTATTTAGTTTTATTATGATAGAAAAAATTCCAAATAATTAAATATACTAGCTGATATTATACATATCATTGCCTCTTCACATAACTTTTTTAAAATAATTTTTAAATTAGAAATTATATCCTTCGCAAGTTGATATTTCAGCTCGAGTCGTCCGATTTCTAATCCTGAAGGCCATATGCTAGGCTATGCCTGCAACTGTTTGTATGCTGCTTAATTCCGTTGTTCTGTTGTTGTTATTGTTTCTTATATATACAGGGCCAGATTAACAGGTGGGCAGAACAGGCAGTTGCCTGGGGCCTACGATTTTATGGGGCCCCGAAAAATAAAAAACACTTCTAAAACTTTCTTACAAACATAAAATTCTAGAGAGTGAAAGAAAAATATAATCAGAACGGAAAATAAATTTTACTCAAATAAATAAAACTCAACTGAATGCATTCAAAAGGCGACGAACGACTAACTAGACAAGGTTCCTAAAAAGGACATTTCCGAGTCATTTGACAAATTGTATGAGCTTGCAAATAAGTGTTTCGAAGTGAAAGGAGAGTATATTGAATAATAAAAAGGGTTTATAACGTTTCTTCGGTAGGAAGGTCATACTGTGGTTTAGATATTCAAAATTGTAGAGAACAATAATATGACAACGCATTAAACATGTCTGGGAAGTATAAAGGTGTGCAAGCAAGAACATTGAGTTTGAATGAGAATGCGATCTATGTTCCCTGTTCCACGCATTCCCTTAATTCGGTTGGAGAGCATGCTGTGAAGTGCGGTTTTTATGCAGCCGATTTTTTGCAATTATGCAGACATTATATAATTTTTTCCGCTTCCACCAAATAAACAATGAGAAAACTTTGAAATCATTTTCAATTATATGCTGGGAAGCACATTCGAATGCGATGAATGCAGTTTACGATTCATTTGATATCATATTGGAGGCTCTAGAAATCATTGCTGATGATGAATCACAAAATACTGATACTCGTTATGAGGCGCAGTGTATCGCGATTAAAATGCCAAAATTCGAATTTGGTTTCAATCTAATTTTATGGAACTCTATTTTGATTGCTTTGCGTTCAGTGAGTAAGTCATTGCAAAATGAAAAAAGATGTGTAAACGTGTGGTTTTTTGTACGGATTGTCAAAGAGAGTTTAGTTTCATTCCGTGAAAAGTTCAATGATTTCAAGAAAAAAAGAACAGTTATTACCTGGTGTAGGTTATACAGAAATCGTAAAACGTAGGTAGGTGAAATGCTTGCGACCCTGGTCGCCCAAGTAGCTATTTAAAGCCGTTTCGATGCCATATAACTCGTCTAAAAGCTACGGAATGTTACGGTCAATGTATTGCAACCAGCCAGAGTTGTTGATAAAATTAAGAATATTCGGGATTGCTATCACAGAAGGACCTCTGGGGTCTTCTAGAAACGGGGTTACAAGGAACCTTAGTCGGGCTCTAACTAGAGCGGGACATTTACACATAAAGTGTTCAACTGTCTCCTCGGCATTTGGAACTTTGCAGTTTCTGCAGTAGTCGTTATACGGAATGCCCATATTTTCCGCATACGTGCCTACTGCCCAATAACCGGTGCCGACTGCTATCAGTTTGCGTATGTTGGCCTGGATTTGTTCAGAAAACTTCTCGTCCTCCTTCCATCATAGTTTGGCCAAATGGATTTTGATATTGCACAGGTGGTGATGTTAGTCCACTTTGTTTGTCCTTTCTTCAAGTAGAAGCTTTGGATATTCCCCTTGGCTACCGCTAAGGGTATGCCTTGTTCGACACTGGTGATTTCCTCGCTCATCTCCGATGAGCCCCTGCGTGCCAGCTCGTCGGCCTTCTCGTTACCCTCTAAGCCCCTATGACCCGGGACACAGATAATGCATAGTTCTAGATTGGTGGATAACTGGAATATGAGTCGCTTGCAAGCCCACACTAATTTTGAGTTAATGTGTGGCGAGGAAAACGCTTTTATCGCTGCTTGGCTATCGGACAGGATGCAAACTTTACCAGCTACATTCAAGCCCTCCAGTGGTTTGCAGGCTTGCCAAATCGCGAGGATTTCTGCTTGAAACACGCTGCATTGCGATGGGAATCTGAATGATGCAGACAAATCTAGGGACTCAGAGTAGACTCTGGGCCTCACTCCCAATTCCATCTTAGAGCCGTCAGTGTAGATTTGGATGTCGTCAACCCTTATGCCCGGGTTTCTCTTCCACTCGTTCCTGCTTGGAATGGCGGTATTACAACCGTACTCAAACTTCAGTTTGCGAGGGTAGTAATCTGTCGCGGTACTACATGTACCATCCGGAAGTTTATTTAGGATACTACTATGCCCTTGTTGAGTATCCTTCCAACACCCAGACTCCCTGAGTCTCAGTGCGGTTTGTGATGATCTAAATGATGATGTAATGAAAAAACCAACCTAATGGCGAAAATGCTCCAGAAGTCCAGAAGTAGAATTTTCGCACCGTTATGATTTTCCCCTCGTTATGATTTTAGGACAAAAGGTTTCCTCGAAATCATCGACAATCTTCACAGTGAAATCAAATAACGTGCGAAAGTGTATATGGACGTTTCAGAGAGATTTGCATTTCTCATCAACTTTCTCTAGGCCATGGAGACCTCCACTAAGCTATAAATAACTTAGTTCGTTTTTATTCTTGAGATTTGGAAGAATTTTTCATTGAAATGAAACAATTCCAAGGTTACGTGAACTCCAGATACACTGATGCACAAAAAACTCATAGTCATTTGTATAAAATTCTAATGGAAGATCAATTAGCCGATTTATTTCCTAGCACAGAAATAGCTCTTCGGATTTTTGTAACATTAATGATCACAAATTGTTCTGCCGAACGATCATTCTCGCAATGAAAAAGAATTAAAGCTCCTGAAAGAGCTACAACGCGACAAGAGCGACTCCAGGTATTAGGCATACTTTGCATTGAGTCAGATTTATTGAACAAAATCGTTATTGATGATATATTTAATTGATGAATTTGCCGAAAACGAATGTAGAAACCAACATGTTTAAAATGTAGATAGTAATTTTATTGATATTATTACATTGTGACAATAAAATTTTTATGAAAGATATAAGTTTGTATTTTTTAATCGAAAAAAGAAGGGAATGGACGTGAAAAAGGGCCCACAGATTGGTGGTTGCCTAGGGCCCGTTGAGGGTTAATCGCCCTGTATATATAAATATACTTATTATTTGTTTTAAACTTATAAATGTGTTTTTGATTTAATGCAGTTCATTTCAAGATGTCTGTAAAGTTAGATAATTCAGTGAATTTAAGTAGATGTGGGTTAATTCAATCCTCCCCATCCACTTAATGCGTTATCGTGCTAAAGCGGAGGACTTAGCAAACAATTTATATCTGCAAATTTTTATATATTTGCCTGTTTGTCCTAGCAAAATTACCTTCTATGCTCCGCCATAATTTTCTTTGATTCGCAATCACTCCAATCGTTCCCACTCCAACGATGTCGCACATCAAAACTTGAATTATGTTTTTGGTATCGCGAATCATCAAATGATGAGCAATTATTGTCATTGCTTATATTATTAACTTTTATGCGTTATTAACTATTGACAACGTTGTTTTCGGTCTGCCAACTACAATCTCTTTTTCAGACATGCAACGTCCATTTGCAATATACCTACCAACACCAAATCGATCTACACTTTGGCCACGCATACGTTCCATGAGTGGTGTTTTAATGAACGACGAAATATTGCTGGCGCTATTCATATTATTAGAGCTTCTTAGTAACCGTTGATAATGTTCTTGCTGAGGTAGATTTATAGGAGAGCCTTTTGTTATGCCATTGCTGCTATCGTTTTGCAGTAGATCTAGTGACTGCCAGATAAAGCTTTGCTTTGAATCTTCACAAGTCTCATTGTTATAAAGTGGCTCAGCTTCATCGTAAGCATATCGGTCATCCCGAGTTATATTATTGGCACAAGTCTTTTGCCAATCTCTACTTCCTATTGGTGAGCTATATTTCGCTTTTCCAACTATTTGCTCCACGGTGGGACTTCCTGACCTTCCTGGCTCCTCTTCATCATTATCAGAGACATAAGTCCGAAAATTGCCAATATTATCACGACTAACATAATTTCCACTGTAATCGTTTGCGTTTTGACTTACATAAATCTGTGGCGATTCCCCGTGGCTATTTTTGCAATAGTGTTCGTTGTGTTCGCTATTCAAGGATTTCGTCATCAGCTTACTGTGACCTTGATTTCCCGCTACTATCAGTTGATTTTTATCCATCTCTGTACTGCTCATTTGTCTTTGTCCAATTGAAGGGTTTAACTGAAGTCGTCGCTCATTCGAGACACTACCACTTCTCACATTCCAACGACGCAAGCGACTGCCGCTGTTTTTCGACAGTATGTGGTTATCATTAACGTCCCTATTGGCTGTAGTTTGACTCTCTTTGCTTTGTCTTCGTGCAGTGTTCCAGGACCATCGATTTAAAATTTGTTCATTGTTTGCGTTGCAATATCCATTGTCAGTAAATCCATTTTCCTCATTATTGTTGCTTTCGGGAGGAATATTATTCGTACGATATGTACCACTTCCTTCTTCACTATAACCGCGTTGCAATTTCTTTGCCTGCGACGTTTTCGTTTTGTTCGTTTGAAACAGTTTTCGTATATTTTCGTTTCGTTTCGCTGTGGCATCATCCAAAGCGGTTTCACCATTTTGTTTTACCTAAATTTGCATATTACTCGAGTTTTATTTATTTATCGCAATATGTCAACACTTTTGTTAGTAGATTTTAAGAGAAATGCAAAAACACATTTTAAATTTTTCGATTAGTTAAACAAAACAAACTCAGCGATGCATTTTTCCAAAGTAATACATTAAAAACTCACTTGAAACAAAACGAATATCAAGTCGTATACACTGTGGTGGGTTTTGATATGCGACGGACTAGGGCATGATCAAAAGAGCGGATTAGGGCATCATCGAAAGATCTCTGTTTTGTGACCAAAAAAATGCTGACGTAGAAATTGTGACATTAATGAAATGAAAATTATTTGGAAGGTTTGACGAGATCATAATAATCGTTGCCGTGATAGTCGAGCAAGTACCTTGTTTCCGAAACTTACCGGATCTATATCCGCCAAAGTGCTATTAACAAAAACAACACGCCCCCAAAACTTTCCGGAAGTGTCTTAATTGCCCATACACAAACAACAACAGAGATGTGTTGTAATATCACCATTATATTTATTGTTCGGCATAATGCTCTTTCGTAGAAATTTTCGCTCGAACACCTCCAAAGCCGCCTCCACTGATGTTGCCAGTGTCCAGTTTTCAATTACTACCGAGTGCAAAGTAATATTAGTTGTCCTCTGATTTTCTAAGCTGGCGTTGTTATTTGCATTAATTCTGCTGACAAATAAAGGAAGTCCTTTAGTATTTTCTTGTCAAGTCTCTTTGCTTGATGACAGCAGATACTTAGTTTTATAATTTCATCATTTTTTTAAGGGCGTTTAAGTTGCGCCATTTGTATAATTTCCTCTAGCATAAAATTAAAGAAAATCTGGTGGATTTACTTCCAATTTCTGGCTTAGCTCATAGTGCTTCTCAACATCATTTCGCGGGAAACACAAAGTCAGATATAGCACCACTTGGATAACTCCTTTTATGCGCTGTCAAAAGCTGTTTTGATGTCAGTTGGTAGGTGGAACGTAACTGGACTGAAGTTCTCATCGGTTTATCGAGGTTAGCAGGTTAATTTTAGAAAACCTGTGATCCTACAATGCGGAAGCTCTGATATAAAGCAATACATAAATGACCAACAGACCCGGCAGACGTAGTTCTGTCCGAAATTTTGGTTTACCTTGTTACTTGCAAATAATTACTTATTTTCTTTATCTCCTTTTCCCCTCCCCCTCCTATGCTTCACACTCTCTATCTCCATCTCCATCTCAATCTCCCTCTGCCTTTCTCTCTCCCTTTGCTTTTCTTTCTCCCTATTCCTCAACCTACCTTCTCCCTCTCCACATCCCGCAATTGTGCACCATCGTCCATTCCTTTCGTCATAATACCCATATCGTAAAAATATAAAGTCAGGCTATCCCTGGAACATATTTAGGTATAAACCGGATGGCATATTGCAATCAAAAATACTCTATACCAAAGCATTCATCAACAGCTTCCATTTGATAGCCATATTGTACAAAGCCATCCTAAGGCTACCCGTGTTCACACTTTTATTTATATCTCGACACCCTGGTCATCCACCAGTATATTCGCATACTAGACAGCTATATGTAAAAACATTATATATCGGAACCCTCGTCAATATCACCTATCATTTGATACCGACATCATAAAACCCCTGGTCCACTTTTAGGTATGTATATATCTCGGAAACATATTGAGATCTCGCAATTAAGGTTATTCTAAAGTTCTCATTACAAGATTTATTTGATACCAACGCATCTGTATTGCAAATGCCGGTCGGAGTCGGCGTAAAATATGCAGGTCCCGCCCCGCCAAAATAAAAATAAAAAAAGTTCGCCACAAATTGGTATAGAAGCTCGGCCTAATTTACTACGGAGGTATATCGCACCTTTTATATATATTTTTTTAATTCCATTTGCCTCTGAGTTGTATATAATTGAAGAGAAAATGAAACTTTCAGCACTTTTCTTTTTGGTATATACTATAACATTTTTTGGGATGGGTTAGGAAAAAAAAGTAAAAGCAAAATTAACAAAATACATACATAAAACTTATACAAAACAAGAAACTATCAACACAATAAAATTCAAATCAAAGGAAATTTTTTAAAATAGCATAAAAAATAGCAAATTGTTCATAATTCGGCCATGCTGGGAGTTTTAGTACAATTTTGTTACTTGCTTATTGATGCACAAAAGTTCCAGATCATGTTAGAGCTCAGCTGAAGCCTCTAAGTTAAAAGTACTTACATAGGCGCTCTTTGCCGCCATTGTAACTAAACAATGGAAAGCACAACAAATGTTGAACTAACAACTAGTGCTAGTTATAGGTTTTGGGATCCGTTAGAAGGCGTAGGAGTTGTCGGTAGCTAGAGTGTAATTGGGTGTTGGAAAAATAGCGTCGATCAACGCGGAAGCGGAAATTGCTAGTTGTTGGAATGTTGAGCTACTTAGTAGGGTCACGTTGTAGTTATTTATACCTTCTTAGACTTACATTTAAATATTTTCGAGAACTTTTTTTTTTACTTTCAATTTAGTTGTTTGGGAGAGATTTTTATGAAGCTGTGAGGTTGAAAAATTGGGAGAGAGGAAAAATAAAATAAAATAAATTAAAAATTATACTTTAATTTACTGCGATTTCGTAACAATATTAACATTTATCAACAGGTTAGTAGAGTTGCTGAAAATTTATTAATTTCAAAGTATATATATTAGGGTGGGTCGATTTGTATGGACGAAAGTTAAGCGATATCACGCCATCGATTTTCCGATAGGATTTGGCCTCAGAAAAAAGTTCCACTACGCAGGCCCTAAAAAATAATTTTCGAGCCTGCGAAATTTCATTTATTTTTTAATTTTTTTCGACTTTGATTTTTAAGACTTTTCTCATGACCTACTAAAAAAATGTTCATATGTATACCCTGTCCGACCCAAAAATGTCAGCTAAAAACGTTGGCGATAAAAGTTTTTGAAAAAAAAAAATAATAATAATAAATAAATTTATTATACATGAAAATTTTACAATCAAATAAAATTTTTTTAGTAGGTCATGAAAAAAAACTTAAAAATCAAAGTCGAAAAAATGTCAAAAAAATGAAATTTCGCAGGCTTGAAAATTATTTTTGTGGGTATGCTTAGTGGAACTTTTTTTCCTGAGCCCAATTACTATCGAAAAATCGATGGCGCGATATCGGTTAATAAATCGACACAGACCCAGTAATGTATACGCTTTTTGAGAATTTGAACTAATATTAGTAGAGTACATAACATTCTCTTTTGAAAAAATACTTACAAAATTAGGCTAAAAGAAAAATCAAAATTTAAGTTTGTACATATTCGCTGCTGCCAACGCTACTAAACATTTTGGATACCTCAGTGATATATCCGAAAAAGTACTGAGGAAGTACTGAATAATAGTTTATTTTTTGATAAGTCTTTAAATACTAAATAATAGTTCATTTTGCGATAGATCCGTAAAGGTTTTGGAAATACTGAATAATAGTTCATTTTGCAATGCCTGATTTAGAGTACCTACTTCCATTTGGGAAATATATGTATGTAGGTTCAGTATAAAAATAAAAATATTTGATAGACAATTTTAACTATGACTGTTATATATACTTACTTAGATTAGTAGGAGTATCGAAACGTTCACCTCATTTGTTTTAAGAAGATCTGTAAACAAAGAAGAAACGAAATAACTTATGTAGTACATACTTTGTTATAATATGTTATGCTAACAAAATTAAGTAAAAAAAAAATTTAAAAACATGTAAGAAGGTTCGAACAACATTGCATGAGTTTTCACTGAGAACCTTTTTATGGCAGAAACTCACTCGGAGTGCTTGTCAAATCACTGCCGAAGGGCGACCCCGCTATGAAAATCTTTTTTCTAAATTTTTGATGCTGCTTTACCCGGGGCTTGAATCCAAGATCTACGGTGTGGTAGCCGGAGCATACTACTAGCACCCCCCGCGGATAACAGTAATAAAATTAGTTTGTGAACTATGGTGCATAATTGTTAGTTATATAAGAGTTGTTGAGTGAATTTTGATAAGGGCAAAAGCCTTTGGTGAATGCATCAATCCTTCAGGAACCTAATTTTCCCTCTTGAAACTAGAATGCAAGCGTAATCGAAACCAAAACCGGAAACGACTCTCAAACTTGAATTGAAACCGGAAGCGAAACCGGAAGCGAAACCGAGTTCGGAGCTTAAACATAACCGGAACCAAATTCAAAACCGAAACAAAAACTGAAATGAAACTTAAACGGAGCTATAACTGGTAAAGGAACCGAATCTGGTATTGAGGTCGAAGTCAAACCTGGGCCGAACCGAAAATGGGAGGCGACGCCAGAGCGAAGTCGTAACCGGAACCAAAATAGAAACTGAAATTGGAAAGGATATGGCAAGCGAAATATGAACCGAAACCGAAAATGAACGCCAAACAAAAGCTGCAAAACCCGGAGCCAAAACTCGGAGAAAACCTGGAGCTGAATTCAAAAGAGAAACGAAACTGTAACTGATATTGAAATGATTTCTCAAATTTGTTCGAGAATAAATTTATCGTGAGTTTCGACTTCTCACGAGTATTATATAGGAATTATGATTTCTTCTCGAACACAAACAAGAATTTCCAGAAGGAATCGTTAGCTCTAAATATAATACTTCAATGCAGCAACTATGTTGAATGCCGAGTAGCTTGCAAGCCTTATGAGAAGCCGAGACGAGAAACTTGTGCGCTTTACAAGTATTTGGCGATGCGAGAATCTCTAAAAGCCAATTCTTCATATATCGAGTCCCGAAATTCTCACTTGTGCTCGAGAATAACTTATTAGCACTAATTGAAACCGAAACCTCATCTGGAATTGAAATCGAAAATATGTCGAATGAACAATCGAATCCGAAAAAGCAACAAATTCGGCTAGTGAAAAACACCACTTAAATCAAAACCGAACAAAACAGCTAGGGTAATCGATTATTTAGTCAGATTCAATAAAATCATATTAAAAATCTAAGAAGGTCCGTTACCACACATTCTAACGGTGCCGTTATTTAGCGAAACGCTGGTTGGCAACACTAAATCTATGAAAAAGGTACAAATCGATCTTGAAATTTTCCACCTGAGAGTCGAATACGTCCCGATAGACGTATTTTCGCCTCTTCCTGATAAAATCTGGACAGTTCAGCATGGTGACTGGCTGATTCCATCTCGTCATCCTCCATACAGCTAACACAGCTGGGGTTGTCCAGTGTAATAAGGCGTAACTCATGGATTTCAATTGGGTCGAAGCCAGAAGCAAAAAGAAAATGATCAGCGGAATCCCAAAGTCTACGCTGATAGACACGCACTGTGCCTGCCCGGGCAAAGAGATCAGCCTGAAATTTGCACGGAATATCCTCATGCCCTGGCGCACAGAAATAGTTGGATACCACCGCAAGTGAGATGAAGTAACCCCTCACAGCTCTCGACCTCACGATGGCAGAGCTTACAGATTTTATGGCCGTCTGATTATCTCAGTAAATATTAAACTCCTTTACAGATAAAGCGGCGGATATCATCTCATCTATTGCATCAGTAAAGAGGTCCACCAGACTCCAGGTCCATATATCCCTTGAAGGAATATGATGAATGTGGCAACAGGAACGGAATCCGGCGCACAGTAATCTATCCTCCCAAAGATTAAGTCAAATGCTGAAGTGACCGTATTAAAAATCTGATATTCGATCACGATCGACACTGATGATGGCACAACGCCGAAACAGGTTTTGTCTCGAAACCAAATCTGACAAAGGATGACGGAAAATCGTTCCAATATACATCATTTATACACCCTGTCAGAAAATCAACAAAACAAAATAAGTCTATTCTTGTCACTTAATTAGTTCTTTAAGAAGAAGTTTTGTTGCTAGCACAGCAGGTAATTGGGCTAAGGCTGGTTATGCGAATGAAAGAAGACGTTCGGGAGACGGGTGGTCCCCACTTGGAAGGACCAGGCATCAGATACTTGGGTAAAGAAGCCACTTGTGAGCCAAGTTGAATTGCGAAAATCATTATACGATTAAACGCTAATTAGATCATAGGACATCAGCGATTCCCTTACATATACAGCTGCCGTGAATATAAAAAATGTCAAGCTTTTGAAGCATTTCCAGGTTATTATGAAATATCTGGCATAGTATTTATTGAAAAGTGAACACCAAACAACAACGTATCGCAAATTTTGGATTGTAAGCTTGACATAGCGCAAATAGTACCTACTACATATTTCATTTGTTTACACTGTAATCAGTTACTACATCGCCCTCCAATGACGATTAGCGGCATTAGTAATTCCCACCAATAATCAAAAAAAAAAAAAAAAACATATAATTGACCATTGAAAAACGTTTTTGACGAGTCACGCGCGATTGCATAAACTCATAATTGATTTGATAAAATTGAAGTAGCGTGAATTTAATGCAAATGCAATGCAACTTAGCCTATTAAGGTGGAAGTATATACAATCTTTTTAAGAGGGTAAGTTGATTGATATGCTCGACTGACCCAAATAATGCGGCGGTACTTTATTGACAAGGGAATAGTAATAAGGAAATGCATGCAAAATGTGAGTGAAAAGTGTTGCGCAACGTTTTTCTGTAAATAAATATTTTTAACCTTAGCATGAAAGTGCATTTTTGATGTGTATACATCAGCCGTGTTTTTTTACATGTGTATTAGGCCGGGCCGCTTTGTGCGGAGGCAAAAAAATCGCCCATTACTCTGTGAAAATCATATTCTAGGGATCAAAATAAGAAACTTTGCCGAAGGAACCATACCTCTAAAATGAATTCTGATGTCCCCCCTTTGGGTCGTAGGGGCAAATTTTGAAAAATCTCACTTTGAAATGCCTACGGGTTTTTCTTTTTGGAGTTTATTTTTCTCTTTACAAATTTATTTAGTCAGAACATATGTAAATGAAAAAATGAATTTAACTTAGTAATAGAAAAGAAATTAAAAAAAATTATTAGAAATTAGCGTTTTTACAACCCCCTTTTAAAACCAAGGCATTGTGTGATGCATTTGCATGTCGTAAACATATTTGTGTGGGTTTTTTATTCAACCGTTTTAAAAAATGAAGGTATCACTGTGACACAATTGCAGATCGTAAAATTGCTTGTGTTGTTTTTTTTAAGCCACCACAAGACACAGCAGGTAGAATTGAAATTGCCCCTACCCAAAAGTTCGGCCCGAAGGGGGGGCATCAGAATTCGTTTTAGAGGTATGGTTCCTTCGGCAAAGTTTCTTACTTTGATCCCTAGAATACGATTTTCACAGAGCAATGAGCGATTTTTAAATCGACCCGCCCTAATGTGTATACATCTACATTTCAGTGAAAAAAGAAACGCTTCTAATCACTTAGATAATGTTTAGGAGACCCATATAGCTGCAAATATTAAAGACTCGCGGCAGTGGTAAATAATTCGGTACAAAACGGGTTGTTCTGAATAGGGGACACCTCTGTTGGTCGCAGTGTATTACCTATAGCTGAATCGGTTGCGATGAATAGTGGACTCACATCATTTTCGGTCATAGAAGCGGAGAATAATGTAGAGATAAAATGTAGAGACATATTTCAGTTGCAACTGAGTATAATGAATACTGTAATGTAGCAGTACTAATTTACTGTGGAACAATAAATTTAGATAAAGTTACACACTTAGAAGCCCATATTAAGTTTAAGTGCATATGTCTATACATGTAAAAAAACAAACACTGTCACTGCACAGTACCTAAATGTGGCAACAAGGAGGTAAAGTTGATACGAGCGATGTCAGCCAGCAAGTTACGACAAGGCAAAGCCGAAGTATTAACGGTTAACTATCGATAAGTTATCGTTTCGTTATAGACTAGCTATTTATTTGTTTCTTATCGACAAGCTATCCGTTTTTTATAGATATGTTACCCACCAGTAGCTGAATTCACTAGCTTTTCCAACTTCACGAATCTATAACAAAACCGATTCTGGTATACAGTAACTTCTTTTTATCGTTATTTCTTATGCTTTGTTCAGCTATTGTCGCTAAATCGTAGATAATAATTTTAAGATTGTCAACGGCATTAGCTAGAATTCCATTGTTCTTCCATTTGAACTAATAACAATGGTCACCACGTTAGCCATGTTAAAACTGAGTAAGTGAATACCACAATGGTTATTGTAAGTGAAAAAGCGTTAGTTAAAATCTCGACAAATCGTATCGTTACAAGTTATCGATTTCTTAACGAAGTATTATGAAATTGCTATTAACAGCAAACGTTAATTGATCACCTATTTTGAGTGACGAGTTATCGGCATATTTTCGTGAAGTTATCGATTTATTATCGCAAAATTATCAATTATTTATAGAAAAATTACCGATATGCTATCAAAAAATTATGGATTTGTTATCAAAAGTTATCGAAGTAATTAATTTTTCCAAAAATATTGACTTGTTATCGAAACATTATCGATTTTTTATCAAAAAGTTATCGATATCATACATTTTTTCAATATTTAATAAATTTAAAAAAAAAATCTTTAAAACTCTTTTAGAATATGATTTAAGAATATTGAATATGATTTATAATCGAAAAGCTTTCGATTTCTTATCAGAGTGTTACCAATTTGTTATCAGCGTGTTATCGATTTGTTATCGACGACTTATTGACTTTTATGAAAGAGATGCCACTAGAACTTCAAGATAGAATCGATGACATATTCTTCCGTTAAAACCCGCTGAAAAACCAGTAATCAAAGACTCGACGATATTAAGTCAGTAAAGAACACAAACATAAACAAAACCCAGTATCAGTTATTGGTAATAAGAAGCTGACGAAGCTCCTGTCAAAATGATTGGTTTTTGGTAAAGTTATGTTATGGTTTAAATTAAAAACATAAGTTTTATAGACGCACATATGTATGTTTCCACATCGTATTACACGAGTTATTAGTACTCACACCTCTTTATTTAGCTTGACTCTGTGTAGCGCTGTTTACGAGTTTTGTAATTGAAATTAAAGTAACTTCCCGATAAGGTACAAGCTTGACACTTGGAATATAGTTCAGAACCCGACGACAATGCAATAAAACGAAAAAACTCTGATAGGTGGCGCAGGTGGCGCAAGGATCGATATATTCAAAAAAATCGTAGCTGCGGGCCGATTTGGCACATATTTGAAACACATATTACATACATGAACAGAAAGCGACCTAGGAATAGAATAATTTAAATAAATGTTAAGTTAAACGGTTTTATTGAAAACAATACTTACATTAAGTAATACTACTAAAAGCTAAACAATAATCGGTACTAGTCATCACACTCCTCATCAACCTAGGGCGTTGATCAGAAAAATAAATAAAAGCGAGGGGCGTTAAATTTCTATTGATAGTCAACCGTTCACCCGCGCTGTTAGTTCTGCTTACTCCAAACTGGAAAAAGAAGCGGTAAATATGGGTTTGATGGTGAATGAGGACAAAGCGAAGTACCTGCTGTCATCGAGCAAAGAGTCAGCGCATACGCGCCTTGGCAACCACGCTACTGTTGGCAACCATAATTTCGAAATAGTAAAAGACTTCGTTTATTTGGGAACCAACATCAACACTAGCAACAACATCAGCACTGAAATCCAGCGAAGAATCAATCTTGCCAATAAATGCTACTTTGGACTAGGTAGGCAATTGAAAAGTAAAGTCCTCTCTCGGCAAACGAAAATCATACTCTACAAGTCACTTATCGTACCCGTCCTGCTATATGGGGCAGAAGCATGTACCATGACAACAGCAGATGAAGCGGCTTTGGGAGTGTTCGAGAGAAAAGTTCTTCGAAAGATTTATGGACCTCTATGCGTTGGCGATGGCGAGTACCGAAGAAGATTTAATGATGAGCTGTACGAGCTATACGCAGACATCAACATAGTCCAGCGAATTAAAACGCAGCGGCTGCGCTGGCTAGGCCATGTTATGCGAATGAATGATGATGCTCCGGCCAAGAAAGTGTTTCTATCGGAACCCGCCTATGGAAGCAGAGGTAGAGGGCGGCCCCCACTCCGTTGGAAGGACCAGGTGGAAAACGATTTAAACTCCCTTGGTGTGACCAATTGGCGCCGGTTGGCGGAGCGAAGGAGCGACTGGCGCGCCTTGTTGGACGGCCATAACCGTTTCGACGGTTAAGCGCCAATTAAGCAAGTATGTAAGTCAACCGCTCATATCTTTATAAATGATATTTTCATATATATACAAAAGTAAGACCAACTGAACTTTAATTAGGTTATGCTACGCCTCACGTTTATAGAAATTCCACACGCCCAACGCTTTTATTTAATTGTCTGACCAACGCCCTAAATTGATGAGGAGTGTGATGACTAGTACCTAGGACCTGCTTAATTATTTACAAGCTTCTAGTAATATTATTATTTAATGTAAGTTTTTAAGTTTAATTTTGAGTTTAAGTTAACAAAAGTTTAATACTGCCACTTTGACACTTTATCTCTGATATATAAACGGTCATAGTAGCAGTGTTTAATTGCGATAAGTTTTAACTGCAGCTTCAATTTGCCCTGAAAAATTGGGTCTTAGCATCAGAAATGACAGGGTTAAATTCTAAATAGTAAACCTTAACTGTAATTTAAGTTCGCACTGAAAAAACCGGGTCTATGAGCGTAAATACGAGTGTTTCATATATATACGAATTTGTTTTATAACTTATTTGTTATCAAACATTAAACATTTACTAACAGCAGTTTGTTTATATGTAGTCTGCTCAACTTCGAAGCATCTTAACAATTACGAAATGGCATTTACTAAAAATGGCACACTTCTTACAACTACGAAGAAAAACAATAAAAAAATATTTCATGTTATTATTAATAATTTGATATGCAAGCTATTCTTAAATTATAATAAGAAAAACGTGATACAAGCAAAGTTCAAACATTCAGTGGATTATATATACTTAATAGCCAGACAAACGATGAAGCATGTTTGTTGCGAATACTAATTCGCTTGCAGCTGGTTTGTTAGCCTTCAGCTTTGCTCTCTTGAAATGAATTTTCTACACAATTTTTCTATTTACTCATCTCTGGAAATTATTCTTCATTACAAGCTTAATTAGAGTTGGTTGGTAGAGGAGGCAACCTGTTTGGTATTTTTCAGACAAATTGGTAAGACCAATGGCAAATAAGTTGAACAATTTGATTTTACAAACAAAAAAACAATAATGTTGTTGTGATGCTAAGAAAAACAAGTAAGCTTAGACCCCAAGCTCGAATGTAACTACAAATTAAACACTCAGCTGAGAGCTTATATTGTATAGTTCATTTAGCTTCAGGTTTATGAAACTTAAATAGCGCTTAACCGTTTAAACGATTACGGCTGTCCAACAAGGCGCGCCAGTCGCTTCTTCGCTTCACCAAGGCAGTTTAAATAGTTTTCCACCTGGTCCTTTCAGCGGAGTGGGCGCCCCTCTCTTCTTCTACTTCCATAGGCCGGTTCCGATAAAAATATTTTCTTAGCCGGAGCGTCATCTTTCATTCATATAACATGTACTAGCCAGCGTAGCCGCTGTGTTTTAATTCGCTGGAGTATGTTGATGTCTGCGTAAAGCTCGTACAGCCCATCATAAAATCTTTTTCGGTACTCGCCATCGCCAACGCGTAGAGGTCCGTTAATCTTTCGCAGAACTTTTCTCTCGAACACTTCCAGAGCCGCTTCATCTGATGTTGTCATGGTCCATGCGTCTGCACCATGTAGCAGGACGAGTTGCCGAGAGAGGACTTTACTTTTCAATTTGCTGCCTAGTCCTCGCTGCATTTTAGAGCTATTGTTGTTCTTTGTATTAATACCATCACCCAAATAAACGAAGTTTTTACTATTTGGAACACATTGCTGCCAACAATAGCGTGGTTTCCAAAGCGCAAATGCGCTAACTCTTTGCTCGATGACAGACGCTATTTCATTTTGTCCTCATTCACCATCAAACCCATCTTTCCGCTTCTTTTTCCAGTTGTGTCTATATTTTTTGACACTAAGTATTATCAAAAGTGTGCGTGTTTTTATTAATTGATTTCACCTTTTATATTATAAGGAAAATAAGTGTACCGAGTTCTTTCACCAAAGATAAGTTCTCCTTCTGATAGCTCAAAAAAGAGGCGGCGCAGCGCCCAGTGAGTGGTACTGCGCCCGTTGCCAAAAAAATATTTTATTTAGAGGCGGCGCAGCGCCCAGTGAGTGGTACTGCGCCCGTTGCCAAAAAAATATTTTATTTAATCACATTCTTGTTATAAAAACATTTTAGAAGAAAATCATTATTGATATAAAAATATGTTTCGCAAAGATATTGCCTATTACATTTGCCTAATACCTCTTTAATACTGAAATTGTGTTAGTTGTGCTTCCTCATGGAGAGCAGAAGATCCATATTGTCTAGATTTAAGCCAAGGACAAATTTGTGTGCCTACATTTTCCAGCGTTCTTTTCAAGTTTTCACTTTTAATGAGCTTAATATCAGAACGGTGGGTTTCATCCCACATGTATTAGGCTTTACGAAAATATCATGAACAGCGATGAGCCACAACATAGGTTAGACCTTCCCAGTTTGTAGTGCACCTTAGCATGTCTGTTTCATAACTCTTCTTACCCTTTCTTACGCAGATTTATTGCAGTAAAGATATGGGACGAAAACAAATTACACCCTCGCCGTACCGGCAGTGAATCCTATAGCATAAGCTCTCATCTAACTTAACGAACGCAACCGGGGTGCATTGTACTTCTTGTGGTATGATCACAGTAGATTTTCACTTCAGGGTACGCGTGACGTGCCGAACAACAAGAAGTTCCGGTATTAGCTCCAGGGTTTCAGAACGAAGAGTCTGCATCTTATTAGGCCAGTTTATTACTCCTGTTTGTCGGCTTCAGAATAAAAGCGGCCCTTGTATGATTATCTAACTTGTTTAATCTATCTTTGAAGTCTGGAATCTTTTCGTCTGCGTGGAAAGAAACTTTACTCATTCCTCTTCATAAGAGAGGGAGTAGATCTTTCATTGAAAACTATCGCGGCATAGCTTAGCTTTTCGCTATTTCTAATTATTTGAAGCTATTGTTACCAGCCAGCTCACACTTGCGATCTCAACATAAATTCCTAGTTGCCAACACGGATTTTGCAAACGAAAGTCTACAACTACGAGCTTACTAGAATTCACAACTCATGTCTAAAATGGGTTTCAAGAAAACATGCACACGGACATTGTGTACACAGATTTTAGTAAAGCGTTGGACAAAGTATGTCATTCGTTACTTATTCATAAACTGGATATGTTAGGCTTTCAACCAGGTCTAACGCAATGGATATTGTCTTATCATCTGGACAGAACTCAAAGATTAGTCTTTGAAATGCTTTATCCAATATCATTGATGTAAATTCTGGAGTTCCTCAGCGCAGAAACCTCGGTCCGATTTTGTTATTGCTGTTTATAAACGATATTTCTACAACAATAAAGTTTTATAAAATTTTTATGTACGCTAATAATGTAAAAATTTGTTTTATCCTATGCATCAACCGAATGAAGATCTTTTCTACAATCAGATCTGGACACACTGGTCAATTGATGCGACGTCAACTATAGGCCACTTAATCTAAAAAAAAATGCAAATTGATGTGCATTTCTCGAAGATTACTTCAGCCAGCTTCCTACACTCTTAACAGTTATAATCTTGAACAGGCACACAGTTTTATAGACCTTAGGATTAATATGGACAGCAAACATAACTTCAACCTTCATATTACTGCAAAGGTGTTCTGGCATTTGTAACGCCATGGTCTAAAGAACTAAGCGACCACGTCACTAAAGCTCTTTTTACAACATCAGGCAGGCCAATATTAGAATATGGTGCAATAATTTGGAACCCGAGCTACCATATTCACATTGATCGGCTTGAATCAGTCCAAAAACAATTCCCACAATCATCCTTAAGAGATTTACATTGGGATTCTACGTATAATCTTCCACTTTACACTTATCGCCTGAAACTTATTAATCTCCCCAACCTTAATAAACTTAGGGAAATGTTTAGAATTGTATTTATGATTAGATTACTAAATGGTTCGGTCTCTAGCTCATTCCTGCTGAGCGAAGTAAACTTGAATGCTTTAGATCTCGATGGTTAACAAACCACTGCCTTACAGACGCTTGCTTGAACAGGACTATACTGGTTTCATTGAACCACGTGAGTGCAGTGACAGTGCTCACAATGTTCTTGGCAAAAAAAGTTTTATCTTTTTTCATGTAGACGGAATATAGTTTTGACGAACGCATGTTATGAATATTTATTTTACTCGTTTAACTAATAGTTATTACGTATTAATACGAAAACATTATCCACCAGCCAGGAAAGGCAAATTTATCTTTATATTAGTCTAATACTTTGTCTGCAGAATAGCTAAACAAAAAAAAAACCCATTGAGCATACTAAGATAAGCCAGTCGCCGAAAAGAGAATAAGGTTACTTTCTAATATTAATGGCTTCTTTTTATGTAAACGCATGAATTCTGCAGGAGCGTACGGAGAAGGAGGCAGAAAGTATAGAACACTTCCTTGGTGATGCCTTGCTCTGGCCAGGATACTTATAGAATATCTGAACAGGCGCTTCATCGACTTATAGTAGAGCTTGGCCCTGTTGTATTTGAGAGTACTCACTACATTCTATGAACAAATTCTCCTACTGATTGATGCATGATTGCGCACTTTCCTATAGAAGTAATACAATTGACATCAAAAGGCATTCACTGGCGAAGCAGAAATATATACAGACAGATCTAAGTTTTCTCAAAATATTGGTAAATACTATAAAGCTAGATTTATATGTAAATATGTACCAAGTAGAAAAAGTTGAGGGTATTGCAACTGACGCAAGTTAAGCAATGTTTATGAATGCTTGCTTAAAAAGCAAAGTGATATGAAAGCGAAAGTCATTAGAAGAAAATTGATGAAAGATAAATTATGTGAACTTAAAAGCCAGTAACATAAATCCAATGTAAGTGCATATGTGCATGTGATGCGTTTCAAATAATATCTTATATTGCAACATATGATGTGACATGAACATTACTTAGCTACACATAGCGTGGAAAGTTCAAGCGCATTGTAGCCCTACGGTGCATCAAAAATGCGATGCAACAAAAAGTAATAACAATTGTGTGATAACCACAACAATGACACAACAACAGCTGCAAAAACATCTACAATGCTTATGTGCTGCCATATTTTAAATAGATTTTACTTTCAGTCCGCTGAAACTGAAATTATTGTGGCAACATGCTTGCAGGTAGCAGATAATAGCCTTTGCTCTGGTTTTGTGGCTCTTTATTATTATTATTATTATTTTTTGTTATTTACCAGCATTACTCTACAACTTCCGCATAGCTAATGAGAAATATGCATTGCAGATTTTATTTGCCTTTTTTTTAATTAAATATATAACTGTAATAGAAACAAATACACGAATGGATTGGTTAATACATGACTTTTAATCAATGTCGGTTTAATTCATCACTTTGCTATTCTTAAACGAATTCAAATGAGTTCAATCTTACGAGTGACAATCTCTGTTCCTTTCACATAGAATTTTATGCCAGCTCCCAAAGGATTCGATTTTACAAATAATATCTAATATGATGCAGATACCTCCATTCAGATTATATTCGTAAAAAATTCTGAAATTCTTTTAATCGATCAGCAGCTAATATGGTTCTCGTTCTTTTTCTTTAAGCAATGCTTCGCTCCATCCAATGGGTACGATCACTCACAAACTTTCATCGACATCCTTTAACGGAATTTAAAGGAACATTTTCCATATGGTTGGACTAAAGAGACATGAGTGCTAGAGGCGTTGGTTCAACATTGGAATTGAGAATATGATTAGTGTCATGTGGAGACATATTACATGCAGGACATACACTACATATATCGGGGCTGATTCTGAATAAGTAAGAGTTTAACCTTTTATATTAAACAGATCGAAATTGTGCCAGAGTGCGCGCCACCGCCTGGTAATTATTTTTTCCTCTCATGTGAGTTTCGGGTATGGGACTCACGGAAGCAGGTTCGGCCGACTCTTTGTGGATAAAGCTGAGCACCGGTTTATGCTAATCTTCGCAGTGCTTGGGAGACGGGGCCTTATAAGTCAGTTGTCTGTAAGAAGGCCAAAGTTTCTAAGTATTCAACAGAAACTGTTTGTTCAGCATTTCGTTTCCCTACTTTATCGGGAGTATTCTCGCCTCACTGTGTATATGATGCTCTGACGAGATAAGTAAAAGGACAAGTAGTAGTAGTAGGATAAGAGCGTGGTGTTTTGATAGGCCTGCAGCTTCCTCCAATATCTTTTTCTATGCTCGGCGAGAATATTGGAGATGCGTAGCACACAAACGTTTGGCCAATTGCTTTATGAGTAGCAGTGAGCGCTTCCTTGTCTTTTCTTAGTGCTGCCAACAAGGAAATTGAGGATTTTGTTATGACCCTGAACTTTAAGTGCAATTGCTGCAAGTATACTTGATGAAATGCTAATCATTGTCGCACGTCACACCCAATATAGTAACACTTTGCGGTGTGGATGGAGCTTCGTTATGTAAAAACTAAACCAAATTGGGGATAGGACACCAGCATGAGGCAACCCTTGTTTAATTCTTCTTGTTTTTGACCGCTTAAATAATTTGCGGCTCACCTTTCGAGACTGTGTGAAAGGGCCGACCCTGGGGTAGTGACTAGGTGGAAGGGTAGACCCTTTCAATCCTTGCAGTAACGTGCTATGTTTGACCATTTCAAAATCTTTTGATGAGTCTGTGGCTTTTGAAAACATAATTTGCTATGCTATGTAATTTTCGAAAGCCATGCTGGTTTTTGGCAAAGGAGCAGCACAGCTTCAAGTGTCTTCGTTAATGGCGAAAGGAGAAATATCGGCCGATAAGAGTCTCCTTCAGAAATTATAACTGTTTGCTTTATTGTTGCAGTTTTTTGCTCCTGTACGCTAATTATTAGGTTGTTGTTGTTGTTGTAGTTTTTCCCCATCAATTAGGTGCGATCACTTACAAAATCCAGTCAATATCTTCTAACGGTAGTGCGACAAAACTTGAAGTTTCAACAGGGCTGTTTGGTACCTGCGTGATTGAGATGTTTTTGGTAAATCAGATTTAAAGATTCGAATATTTCGTCGGAGATATTTTTTGATTGTTCGTTCATTATTCCACAGTGGAATTTGTTTGTTGATTTTCATGTTTTATAGCCATGGTTGCTTGACTTTTGCTGGGGAGTTTCGGAAAAACATATAGAAATATTGTTGTTGTTGTCCTTATCGCTACAGCAACAAACACATATAGCAATATTTGAGAATATAACAACAACAGAAGAAGCCCACATTTGTGAGAGTAGATTTTCAATTTCCCAAATTAATCCTGCATACTTTTGATATTTTACGTACAATGAAGATTTTCTTGCATCACTAATTATACAGCTAGTTGATCCAACATCAAAAAAGGGATTTATGTCATACCTCTTGAGCACTCCAACCACAATATAACATCGACGATTAAAAACACTTGTTGACATAAATTTAAAAGTTCAACGAAAGAGCTAAAAATAAGGAAAAGGGCGTGACTTAATTTAACGAGCCCAAAAGCAAAATCAATTTCTAAATTAAACTCTACCGCAAACTCAGGAAGTTTAAACGAGAATGCGGAGGCTGAATTTCGAAGAAAAATCAAACAACGTTGCAAATGCAGCTCGCGCTGTTTACATGTAATATATTTTTTCGTTGATTTTGCATTGCATTTTTATTGTTTTTTGTTATTTTTTGTGTGATCTTTTTCAACTACAACTCGCTTTTTGCAATATCTTTTTTTGTTTTTTATAAATTTTTTCCCATCACCCGCTTTATCATTATTACTACGTGCAAGCAATTGCCGCCGTGTCTGTTGTTGTTGTGTTTGCAGGCTGCCAGCGATGCTGCAATAGCGAGCAACATGATTTTAAGTACGTGGTAAGTGCGCAGAAAAAAAGCGAATGTGCAAAACACAAACAAGTTTCAGTAAGAAAAAAAATACGAGCTTGCCACAAAACCTGCCACACAAAGGTCCTAAACTAACGAATATTACAACAAAAACCAAAAACAAAAAAAAATGATTGCAGACTATGATCATTTTAACAATACTTTGTGTTTGCTTTTCTCATGTTTATTTATTTCTCAGATCGCTATTTGAAATGAACGAAATCGGGCTATAACCACGCCCACTTATTCGATCGAAAACTTCGAAAAACCGAAAAAGTGCGATAATTCGTTACCAAAGACGGAAAAAGTGATGAAACTTGGTAGGTGGGTTGACCTTATGACGCAGAATGGAAAACAAGTAAAATTTTGGACAATAGGCGTGGCACCACCCACTTTTAAAAGAAGGTAATTTAAAAGTTTTGCAAGCTGTAATTTGGCAGCTGAGTATATAATGTTCGGTTACACCCGAACTTAGCCTTCCTTACTTGTTTCTTTTATATTTGCCGAGTTTTTTGCTTTTTGTTATTTTGTATACTTTTGTTTGTCTGCAACAGTGGCAACATAAAATAAATATTTGTTGTAAGCAAAATTATTCTGTCGAAAAAATAGTTAACAGCTGATGTGACAGCGGAGACGACAGCGTACAATTGTCGAAAAATGTTAACAATATGGTAAAAATTTACAAGAAATAAATTTTATAAAAACCAAGTAAGAACAGGACTGCCTTCGGATGCGCCGAAGTCTTCATACCTGTCATGAATGGAGCTGAAGAATAATGTGTTTAAAATCAAAAAATAATAAAATCTGAACAATCGGTTGTATGGGATAAGTTCTATATACATATATTGTCGATCTTTTCAAACGATAACGCATGATATATATATAAGCATCGTGTGCTTCTATCTGTTGAAATGGGAAAGAGATTGAGAAAAACCTCTCATCTGAACAATCAGTTGTATCGGATATGCAATACATATATATCACCGATCTTAACGATTTTCTCAGGCAAACAATGTATTATGCCTTATGTCTTAACATCCCGTGAGTTTTCCATATTCTTGCTGTTAAAATGTGGAATAAATGAAAAAAACTCTCTTTTTCGAAAAATCGCCTGATATATGCTATAGTGATCCACAAATCCACACATATACCCGCTCACTGAATTTCATCAAGACATCTCAAAAATCGAAGGGCCATTTTGCGTCAAAACAGACAGGCGGACGGACAGATAGACAGGCAGACGTAAATCAACTTGGCTCGTCATCCCAATCATTTCGGTATACTTATTTGTGGGTCAAACTGTTATCCTGCCAAACTTAATATACCATTTCATTTTCATGAAAGACATAAAAAGAAGTTTTCACTGTTTAGAAGCCGATCATCATATACCAGTTGTCTGAATTGAAATCTATGTTTATATGAATGAAATTTTGAGGGTCGCGTCGTATAAAACTTGATACTAGCGCCAGCCTTGGCTTAAATGGGTATTTAATTAAATAATAAATTATTGACGCAATTAAGGGAGATACAGTTTTACAAAGTGAACCGAACTCCCAGCCTCTCTTATTTCCATCAAGTTTAAAATAATATTTTGATTTTACTCAGAAATTCAATTCAGCGGTATAGACATGCCTTTTAGCGGATAAGTGGTAAGCCTAGTGGAGAGCACGGCAGTTTTGTATGTGTATATTTTTCGTTAAAATTGGTTGTTATACTAGTTAGAGGGGGTCGTGGTGTGGCGGTAGCGTTCTTCCCCTACTATGTCGAATGTCGCTGCCAAAGCAAAATCAAAAATTTAGAAAGAAATTTTTGCAATTAAAAAAAAAATTAGTGGGGTCGGCTATCGGCAGTGGTTTGGTAAACATTCCGTGTGTTTTTCTGCCATGAAAAGCTTCTCTGTGAAAACCCATATGCCTTGCATATACCGTTTAGAGTTCTGCTCCGTTTAATTTAACTATTGGCATGTCATCTAATATCGTTATGTTGACTAATTTCCACGGGCTGGTTTCACTACGTCTGAGAGTTACTTTTTGAAACCAAACTATGTACGAACACATGCAGGCAAACGAAGTGAAAGTTAACGTCTAATTCTTCCTGATATATGCTGCTCACTGCGTATACCATTCTCAGTTGCGCTAGCCTTTGTAACTTTCCAATATCTAGTTGATTGCTTTGACCGCCGCCCATTGGACTAGGGTGATATACGTATGTAGCGGTCGAATTATTGTATTAAACATCCTATGGACGATATACGACAACAGTCCACAGATCTTCGCGGATGTTTTTTTCAGGAATAAGATGCTAGTAATACTTTATTTAATATCACCCAAAATTCCATTTCCAGCTTAAATACGGGTAGAGAATAATGCCGAGATACATAGCTTCTGAAGGTAGTTGTATCGCTGTGTCGCCTAGTATGGACATATAGAGAGGGAAGTTTTGTTTTTTACTTATGAGCTCCATATTTGCAAGGTTCGCCTAAAGTCCGGTTTTCCCTGCCTTTAGCGAAACACAAAAGCTGCGCTTTCCTTGGATGGACTAACCGCTAGAAGGAATTTCCCTGTGTTCAGCGGGTATCTTTAAGTCATCGGCGTGATCGTCTACGTCTACCTGAAGGGTGCCCCTGAAAGTCATTTTATTTACAGAGCATGCGCTGAAAGTTGCATTGAGCGCTCCATTCCTGAGCCTAGAAGAACCATGCAACCATAATGCCGTCGGTTTCATAAAGATAGCCTCCGTTTTTATGTTATTGATACATTCTCAATATCGAGAAAGCCCGCGAGAGTTTACTGCTTGTAGTTTAAATATTCGAGTTCGTTGACGCTAACCAGCTTGCGAAGAGCGGGATTGAAGAGATTGTTAAGCGCAGTTCCATGCTTTATATGTAGGTCCTCCAACCCAATTGCCAACTTCACACGTTCCAGGCGATTCCTGTTACATATGGAATGGTCACAATTTCAAACTTCAAATCGTTACCATTTCAATGATATTGATATTGTGACCATCATGTTTTTCCGAGATGGTAACAAAGTCAAAATTTTTTCCTCAAGTGGTCAAGTGCGGCGCTCGTTTTCCAATATTTTGGTTCCATGTTATTGAAAATCGGATAAAAAAAAACTTGCCAATGAGGTTCTTTCTGAGATAAAAAGAACTTGTTCAACTAAAGGTTTAGACACAAATTTTGAATAAAAAATCGTGCATTTTTTATTCCAAGCTTTCGCTTAGGGAGCAACTGTTCCTAATTCTGGTTTCATTGCAGTGCCAAATCGGATCGAAGTGGTCATAAGGCCAATTCACCTTTTTGCCATTTAAGTAAACATTGCGTCAACTGACCTTCTGGCCGTTGATTCTATGTCATCACAACATTTAACTAACTTTTTTTTTTTAACATTTAACTAAGCTGATATTTTTCAAAGTACTAATGCCTCATTTTATAGCTCTGGTTTTTCACAGTTGGCAGTGATGGCGTTTCCAAAACTACACTTACCTCTCAATATAATGCAAGAATATCACACTGTACCTGTACGATAATTGAAAGATGTACTACAACAGCTTTGAAGGCGCGCCATCCTACCACCAAAAACGCCATCCATATTCGAATACAAATTTGAAGTTGTGTAATCATCTACAAAGGCGACTTGCAAAATGAACAACAGCAGCAGCTAAAGCAAAGTATAAAGCAAAATGTAGGTGGAGAGTGGGCAGTAAAGCGTGATCTATTGTTTAACGCTTAATTGCAAACCAATTGTGAATGCGAAGCTGCAATACATTGGACCGCTTGCTGCAATCACGATTCATTCATAGAGTAGACGTGTGTCGCGATATTGGCAATAGATGCGCTGATCGTAGACGCGAGTTGATACTAGAAATCAGTGAAACTGAAAGGAAAATAAAGTATGTGTTTGGAAACAAATGCAGGTAGACGCTGTGGGACGTAGAGTATGGCGAAAAACAAGTAATTTGAGCGTCAAAGGGATAGCAAAACTGAGTATGGCGTTGCGCTTTTACTTCTCATCCAAAACAATATCAAATCCATGTTTGATATTTTTGCATGCTCATAGGCATTTTCTGTTTTACAAAAGTAACATTTTTCGTCACCTACGAAATATTATATGACATAAGTGCAATAAGACGTATGAGATATTTGTGCAATGTATACATGTACATTAGGGTGGGTCGATTTGTGTGGACGAAAGTTAACCGATATCGCGCCATCGAGTTTTCAATAGGATTTGGGCTCATGAAAAAAAGTTCCACTACGCATACCCAAAAAAATAATCTTCGAGTTTTTACTTTTTTTGACTTTGATTTTGAAGGTTTTTTTCATGACCTACTAATAAAATTTTCAATTATCAACGTTGTCGATAACAATTAAAAAAAAATATTTTTTTGTCTTCAAAAAACTGTTATCACCCAGTTGGCCAGTTGGTAACTGAATGTAAAGCCTTTTGTCTGCAATATTGTTGTAGTTGGCGCCAATGGGTTTTTGTGAAACGTTTTTCAATTTAGCGAAGCTTGACAATCTTTTTCAGTTGGCGCTTATAGTAATATAGTACATAAGCACACAAAAAAAAGTTACTCAAAGTTGGTATAGAAAAAAGTAAGTATTTTATTTATGCATGTGAACGTTGTTGCAAGGTGACTTCATTATCACTCCACAGTCAGAGCCAGTTGTCCTATTATAATAATTTAATATAGGCGCAGAAGATGTGCGGCCTCATCAGCGTTTTATTTGAGAGAGAAGAAAAGAAAGCAGTTTGGAGAGAAAATTAAATAGACAAGTAAGGAAGGCTAAGTTCGGGTGTAACCGAACATTACATACTCAGCTGAGAGCTTTGGAGACAAAATAAGGGAAAATCACCATTTAGCAAAATGAACCTAGGGTAACCCTGGAATGTGTTTGTATGACATGGGTTTCAAATGAAAGTTGTTAATGAGTATTTTAAAAGGGAGTGGGTCTTAGTTCTATAGGTTGACGCCTTTTCGAGATATCACCATAAAGGTGGACCAGGGGTGACTCTAGAATTTGTTTGTGCGAAATGGGTATCAAATGAAAGGTATTAATGAGGGTTTTAAAAGGGAGTGGCCCTTAGTTGTATATGTGAAGGCATTTTCGAGATATCGATGAAAATGTGGACCAGGGTGGCCCAGAACGTCATATGTCGGGTACCGCTAATTTATTTATATATGTAATACCACGAACAGTATTCCGGTAAGATTCCAAGGGCTTTTGATTTCGCCCTGCAGAACTCTTTCATTTTCTTCTACTTAATATGGTAGGTGTCACACCCATTTTACCAAGTTTTTTTCTAAAGTTATATTTTGCGTCAATAAACCAATCCAAAGCCATGTTTCATCTCTTTTTTCATATTTGGTATAGAATTATGGAATTTTTTTAATTTTTCATAATTTTCGATATCGGAAAAGTGGGCGTGGTCATAGTCGGATTTTTTATAACAAGATAAAGTGAGTTCAGATAAGTACGTGAACTAAGTTTAGTAAAGATATATCGATTTTTTCTCAAGTTATCGTGTTAACGGCCGAGCGGAAGGACAGACGGACGACTGTGTATAAAACTGGGCGTGGCTTCCACCGATCTCGCCCATTTTCACAGAAAACAGTTATCGTCCTAGAATCTAAGCCCCTACCAAATTTCACAAGATTTGGTGAATTTTTGTTCTACTTATGGCATTAAAAGTATTCTAGGCAAATTAAATGAAAAAGGGCGGAGCCACGCCCATTGTAAAATTTTCTTTTATTTTTGTATTTTGTTGCACCATATCATTACTGGAGTTGAATGTTGACATAATTTACTTATATACTGAAACATTTTTTTTTAAAGTGGGCGTGTTCGTCATCCGAGTTTGCTAATTTTTATTTAGCACACATATAGTAATAGGAGTAACGTGCCTTCCAAATTTCATCATGATATCTTGCACGACTGCCAAATTACGGCTTGCAAAACTTTTAAAATACCTTCCAAAAATTTACCAACTTTTTATTTTGCGTCATAAGGTCAACGCACGTACCAAGTTTCATCGCTTTATCCGTCTTTGATAATGAATTATCGCACTTTTTCAGTTTTTCGAAATTTTCGATATCGAAAAAGTGGGCGTGGTTGTAGTCCGATTTCGTTCATTTTAAATAGCGATCTGAGATGAGCGCCCTACATACCAAATTTCATCAAGATACCTCAAAATTTACTCAAGTTATCGTGTTTACGGACGGACCCTTTTTCCCCTTTATCCCTTTTTATAACCCCGACCTTTTCGGGATCTATGCATGCGATCCTGTAATCAGTTCCGCGAATTAGATATTCGTTATTTTGAAGCAGCTTAACTTGAAAAAGGTTATTGATTCACCTGTTGGAAAATAAATAATAAACAAAATGCTTAAGCAATATGAGCATGTCTTGCTAATTAAATACAGAAAATGCTTTTAATATTTCATTTAGAAATAGAAATATTTGTTTAATAACAAACGAAATTATACAGCTACACAAATTTCTAAATATTTATTTAGCTGTCGCGCAGTTTGTGCATATTTGATAAAAGAATACCTATAAGGTACCAACTCGGTTCAAAAAACGCTAAAAAAACGTTCGAAAATAAATTCATAAAAAAACAAGTAAGGAAGGCTAAGTTCGGGTGTAACCGAACATTATATACTCAGTTGAGAGCTATGGAGACAAAATAAGGGAAAATCACCTCGTAGTAAAATGAACCTAGGGTAACCCTGGAATGTGTTTGTATGACATGTGTATCAAATGGAAGGTATTAAAAAGTATTTTAAGAGGGAGTGGGCCATAGTTCTATAGATGGACGCCATTTAGGGATATGGCCATAACGGTGGACCAGGGGTGACTCTAGAATACTTTTGTACGATATGGGTATCAAATGAAAGGTGTTAATGAGTATTTTAAAAGGGAGTGGGCCTTAGTTCAATGACTGGACGCCTTTTCGAGATATCGCCATAAACGTGGACCAGGGGTGACTCTAGAATGCGTTTGTACGATATGGGTATCAAATTAAAGGTGTTAATGAGTATTTTAAAAGGGAGTGGGCCTTAGTTCTATGGGTGGACGCCTTTTCGAGATATCGCCATAAAGGTGGACCAGGGGTGACTCTATAATTTGTTTGTACGATACGGGTATCAAATGAAAGGTGTTAATGAGTATTTTAAAAGGGACTGGGCCTTAGTTCTATAGGTGGACGCCTTTTCGAGATATCGCCATAACGGTGGACCAGGGGTGACTCTAGAATACTTTTTTACGATATGGGTATCAAACGAAATGTGTTAATGAGTATTTTAAAAGGGAGTGGGCCTTAGTTCTATGGGTGGACGCCTTTTCGAGATATCGCCATAAAGGTGGACCGGGGTGACTCTATAATGTGTTTGTAAGATACGGGTATCAAATGAAAGGTGTCAATGAGTATTTTAAAAGGGAGTGGGCCTTAGTTCTATAGGTGGACGCCGTTTCGAGATATCGCCATAACGGTGGACCAGGGGTGACTCTAGAATACTTTTGTACGATATGGGTATAAAATTAAAGGTATTAATGAGGGTGTTAAAAGGGAGTGGTGGTAGTTGTATATGTGAAGGCGTTTTCGAGATATCGACCAAAATGTGGACCAGGGTGACCCAGAACATCATCTGTCGGGTACCGCTAATTTATTTATATATGTAATACCACGAACAGTTATCATTCCAAGATTCCAAGAGCTTTTGATTTCGCCCTGCAAAACTTTTTCGTTTTCTTCTACTTAATATGGTAGGTGTCACAATCATTTTACAAAGTTTTTTCCAAAGTTATATTTTGCGTCAATAAACCAATCCAATTACCATGTTTCATCTCTTTTTTCGTATTTGGTATATTATTATGGCATTTTTTTCATTTTTAGTAATTTTCGATATCGAAAAAGTGGGCATGGTCATTGTCGGATTTCGGTCATTTTTTACACCAATATAAAGTGAGTTCAGATAAGTACGTGAACTAAGTTTAGTAAAGATATATCGATTTTTGCTCAAGTTATCATATTAACGGCCGAGCGGAGGGCAGACGGACGACTGTGTATAAAACTGGGCGTGGCTTCCACCGATCTCGCCCATTTGCACAGAAAACAGTTATCGTCCTAGAATCTAAGCGCCAACCAAATTTCACAAGGATTGGTAAATATTTGTTCGACTTATGGCATTAAATGTATCCTAGACAAATCAAATGAAAAAGGGCGAAGCCACGCCCATTTTGAGAATTTCTTTTATCTTTGTATTTTGTTGCACCATATCATTACTGGAGTCGAATGTTGACATAATTTATTTATATACTGTAAAGATATTAACTTTTCTTTTAAAATTTGACTTTAAAAAAATTTTTTTTTAAAGTGGGCGTGGTCGTTCTCCGATTTTGCTAATTTTTATTAAGCATACATATAGTAATAAGATTAACGTTCCTGCCAAATGTCATCATGATATCTTCAACGACTGCCAAATTACAGCTTGCAAAACTTCTAAATTACCTTCTTTTAACAGTGGGCGGTGCCACGCCCATTATTCAAAATTTTACTGGTTTTCTATTCTGCGTCATAAGTTCAACTCACCTACCAAGTTTCATCGCTTTATACTTATATGGAAATGAATTATCGCACTTTTTCGATTTTTCGAAATTTTCGATATAACCACGCCATAGTCCGATATCGTTCATTTTAAATAGCGATCTGAGATGAGTGCCCAGGAACCTACATACCAAATTTCATCAAGATACCTCAAAACTTACTCAAGTTATCGCGTTAACGGACGGACGGACATGGCTCAATCGAATTTTTTTTCAACAATGATGATTTTGATATATGGAAGTCTATATCTATCTCGATTCCTTTATACTTGTACAACCAACCGTTATCCAATCAAAGTTAATATAATCTGTGAGCTCTGCTCAACTGAGTATAAAACTCTAAAATTCTTGGAGAATATCTACGGCTTATTAGAAAATGGTCCTTTTTTGGCATCCAGCTCTCTTCCAGAATTTGTCCCAAAAAGGCTATTTCTCATAATTCAATTAAAAAACAATCATCCCATCCCACCTGAAAATATATTGAACAGGGGCGCTCGCTACGGATTTTTTGAGGTGGACAGTTTCCAGTAGACAACCTCAATTCAGGAACCCTGAGAATTATTATGAATTTTCCACCATAAGCTGCCTTTCCCCATAAAGGGGAAGGTAGGGTTCCTCCTTTTGTTTACTTTTCTCAAATATAAAGGAACTAAAATTTTAAAATGCACTCTGAGCAGCAATTTTCATTTCAGCATTATCCTAATCACTGCTGTGGGATTTCTTTTACATGCGAATGATGCTTCTAAGGAATTTCGGAGAAATTCGACAATCGCCGGGTAAATGCCTTTTGTTCGTGGAAGAGTGGAATCTCCTTTATGTTTATAATGCCAAGTGTCCAAATGCTATATCTATACGTCAGATGCTTGACCCATTCTCTGAAATGCCTTATCAAGTTTATCGTTACTTACCGAGCGTCCGGAGGCCCGTTTGAATTCAAAGAAAATGGCTACCTTTATACCGGCACTAACAATAAAAAAAAAAATAAATGTAAGGCGCGATAACCTCCGAAGAGATTTTAGCCCGAGTTTCTCTTCTAATTTGCGTCGTGCTCCTTTTTAATTTTGCCTACAAATTGGCGGGACGGGACCTACTTCTTTTATGCCGACTCCGAACGGCATCTGCGAGGCAGATGAATTTTCACTGAGAGCTTCTCATGGCAGAAGTGCGGAGTGCTTGCCAAACACTGCCGAGGGGCGACCCCGCTTAGAAAAATTTCTTCTAATTGAAAAACCTTATTTCTAAAATTTTGATGTTGCTTTGCCCGGGGTGCGAACCCAGGGCACTCAGTATGATAGGCGGAGCACGCTACCATCACACCACGGTGACCGCCACTAACTATAGTCAGTAATAATTTTCAGGTCCCCTGAATAGCAAAAACTTGTAAATAAGATTGCGATAGGAAGTTTGGCATAAGACAAATTTCGCCAGGGGCATAGTGCATGGTCCTTATTCTGTCCGGATTTGAAAAAAATGTATGCAGGATAAGATTCAATGTCAAGGCTCAGCAGGAGTGGAAGTAGAATTGGATCTAATTGGAAGTAAATTTTTGTTTAAATACATGAGTAACTTATATCGAAACTTACATTGAATAAAATGCATACGAGATTGGTCGAATGAAAGTTCCCTCCAGAGTCCCAACCACTACTGTTTAAGTGCACTCTAATATGTCGTTTCGTGATCAAAAAAAAATACTGCATTTCATGATCGGCCTAGCATGATTATCATTCAGCTCGCCTCGATTTCCGTCCATCATACCATAACTCCGTAGATTAAGAGCAGTGAATCACCAATTCGTACATCCATATCTTGATTTATAGCACAAAACCTCACTCTTCACCGTCCTACACAATTAAATAAGTTTTAAGTATTCTTCTAATTCTAAAAAAATTTAAATATTTTCCTCAAATAGGCACCTCGAAAAATTTCGACTCTGGGCGCGTATGTGCAAAGGTGAACACCTTTTGTTGCCGCTGTTAAATGTTTGGGGTAGTGTTTTGTCTAAAATAAATGTGACAAACGCGGCATCTTCAGATACTACCCCGGCTTCAGCGAAAACGATTTGGCTGACCTCTCAAAATAAAGGGTAAACTCGCCATGCTTACTTCCTCTCAAAGAGACGTTTGCAGTGCTATCTAATATGAAGAAAACTAGAATATTCCCGGAAGTGAAATTCCTCATATCTGTGGATCAGTCCCCGAGGGGTATTGGCTATGACGCCTCTCAGCGTCCAGCATCAATCTGCTATTTTCGTTCACTTCGGTAGTACTGTTAACTCCAAACATCTTTTGTAGGCAAGGTAGAAGAGTCGAAAGCTCAAATCGTTCCCGTTGAAGACGGGCACGTACTTAAAGGTGCTTGGAACTGAGCGTACCGGATTCATATCCATCAAATGACTGTCCATATCTTAAACAGCCCCTTAAACCTACGGAGAGTATTTTGTATATTGTGGCTACACCAACGATAGTTTTGTATTCCTTAGAGATTAGAACTGATTATTTTTGAGCGGAACTAAGACTCATAAACTTCTGCACCACGTCAGGTACAACAATATAAAATATCTTTACTTTGTTCGTTCAGAGAGCGAGTAAGACAAGTAGTAGAGCAGCAGAAGTTCTATGTCTTTTGCATGACAGAGCAATGAAACTGCCCTTTATAAGGAAAGACGTCAAATATGCCAACTAACTTTTTACGCGCTTAGAAAATTGAGGCTGCCGGGAGCTAGAATTCCGCATCAACCTTTTTCAAAAATAACAGGAAGGTATTATTGTATCAAATACGGATTTTACCTTCTTCAAACAAATCATGAAAGTGATGTAATCAAATGTGCAGCTACAGACATGCGTCGTTTTCAATATTTCTTTAAACAAATTTGCTATCAAAAATAGATCAAAAGCCAAAACAATGTTTCCACTTCATTGAATGCATCGTTCTCACGCTGCAATGACAATTTAATTAAATCACACGGACAACATGAGCACGCAAGCTCACACAATTTAACCAGCGAATAAACGCACACTATTGTGGATACCATTTCAACACAACATTTCTTATGTACCGTCAATTGTCCGATTTGCAGGAGAGCCCAACGTGTTGGCTTTAGTTTTCCAGCAAATGATTTACTTTTGTCGTCCTCCTTTTTCTCTCATCTGATGAGCTTACATCAACGTCTGATATCTGTCTGTCAACAAAAACAAACAAAAGCTCTAAATTACCGCTTTAAATTGCTGTTAGCACCCCAAAACACCATATTCATCATTGTATATATACATATGTAGTCTTTAGATTCCTCTTTTCATTTCATACGCCGTTTTTGGCAGACTAAATGACTCCACTTTACTGTATGTATGAACATTAGACCGTTTGAAATTTGTGATGAGATGTCACTTTCCCTACTAGAAAAAGGACGTTCTGTTATGTCTGTGCAAAATATTTATACCGGCTCTCTGATATTTAATTTAGAATCCAATATTTGAGGGAGTAAAAGTGGTTCACAAATCGAACATTGTAAGATCGATTTTAAGATGTCGGATGTTCATAAATAATATGCATACTAATTTTTAAATACAGCAAGGAGGCTAATTGCTTCTTATATCGTGACGAAGACCATATATGAAAATCAGTCTTTATAAAATTACGAAAGAAAAGTCTATTTTTCTGCAAAATTTTTGCACGATATCTGTTAAAGCCACCATAACGCAAGTTTTATAATAGACCAACGATCCTGCTTCAGTTGGAAATATGCACTGACGAGATTTCAACTTTTATAAAATGACGAAGGTCTGGCAATCAAGGGCTCTTAGACTATCAGGCGTGTACAAATATTAAAATAAGCCCAATAATTGAAATTTCAACACTGCAGTGACTTTTTCTCCGTGTAGCGATAAAGACACTCCCCGAAGGTTTTGGGGAGTATAATCGATGTTTAATGTGAAAGGTCACATATAATAATATGGTACGTTCCGGTAACAAAGCACCATTAAGGTACCAGTCCGACTATCTCGGGCACGATTTGGTGTGGCCACGTTGAGTCTTCTAGGTCATCCCAAACCCGTCTATGGTGAGAAAATTAATGCGCCAAAGCCTCAACTGCTATTATTGTTATTGTGTTTATACTCAGTTGAGCAGAGCTCACAGAGTATATTAAGTTTGATTGGATAACGGTTGGTTGTACATATAACTTAACAAGGAGGCAGACACACGTACTTATAAGAATGTGCTGACACCACACTTCAACAAACACAAGCAAAGCCAACGTAGGTAATTGATCCGATATCATATTGCGTAAGCACACAAAATGCAATCCATGGGAACTGCAGCGTAAGCGATATGATATGCGGACAAAATGCAAGTCGTGTGATTCGCCACGCAAGCGATAAAATACTATTTTGGCTAATCGTGGGAAGTGCAGTGTCAGCAATTATGAAATCACTTAGACTAAGGTAGAAGCTTAGAGCTTAGTTTAATTTAATGATAGAATCAGTCTGTTTTTGACATTTAACGGGAATAAATGGTAAATATTGTTAAGCGGAAAAACCTATTTTTATTTGGATCTTTTCAGGTTGCAATGGGGCCGCGGGGCGGCCCCCAACTTTAACTTTTTGGAGCCCTAATTTAAAATTTTGCAAGCTGTAATTTGTCAGTCGTTGAAGATATCATGATGAAATTTTCCAGGGACATTACTCCTATTACTATATGTACGCCTAATAAAAATTAGCAAAATCGGAGAAGGACCACGCCCACTTTAAAAAAATTTTTTTTTTTAAGTAAAATTTTAACAAAAAATTTAATATCTGTACAGTATATAAGTAAATTATGTCAACATTCAACTCAAGTAATGATATGGTGCAACAAAATACAAAAATAAAAGAAAATTTCAAAATGGGCGTGGCTCCGCCCTGTTTCATTTAATTCGTCTAGAATACTTTTAAGGCCATAAGTCGAACAAAAATTTACCAATCCTTGTGAAATTTGGTAGGTGCATAGATTCTACGACGATAACTGTTTTCTGTGAAAACGGGCGAAATCGGTTGATGCCACGCCCAGTTTTTATACACAGTCGTTCGTATGTACTTCCGCATGGCCGTTAGCACGTACTTACTTGAACTCACTTTATCTTGGTATGAAAAATGAACGAAATCCGACAATGACTACGCCCACTTTTTCGATATCGAAAATTACGAAAAATGAAAAAAATGCCATAATTCTATACCAAATACGAAAAAAGGGATGAAACATGGTGAGTTAATTGGATTGGTTTATTGACGCGAAATATAACTTTAGAAATAACTTTATAAAATGGTTGTGACACCTACCATATTAAGTAGAAGAAAATGAAAAAGTTCTGCAGGGCGAAATAAAAAACCCTTAAAATCTTAGCAGGTATTACATATATAAATAAATTAGCGGTATCCAACAGATAATGTTCTGGGTCACCCTGGTCCACATTTTGGTCGATATCTGGAAAACGCCTTCACATATACAACTACCACCACTCCCTTTTAAAACTCTCATTAATACCTTTAATTTGATACCCACATCGTACAAACACATCCTAGAGTCACCCCTGGTCCACCTTTATGGCGATATTTCGAAACGGCGTCCACCTATATAACTAAGGCCCAATCCCTTTTAAAATACTCATTAACGCCTTTCGTTTGATGCCCATATTGTACAAACAAATTCTAGGGTCACCCCTGGTCCACCTTTATGACGATATCTTGAAACGGCGTCCACCTATGGAACTAAGGATTACTCGCTTTTAAAATACTCATTAACACCTTGCATTTGATACCCATATCGTACAAACAAATTCTAGGGTCACACCTGGTCCACCTTTATGGCGATATCTCGAAACGGCGTCCACCTGTGGAACTAAGCATCACTCCCTTTTATAATACTCATTAACACCTTTCTTCTGATACCCATATTGTACAAACAAATTCTAGGGTCCCCCTGGTCCACCTTTTTGGCGATATCTCGAAACGGCGTCCACCTATGGAACTAAGGATTACTCCCTTTTAAAATACTCATTAACACCTTTCTTTTGATACCCATATTATACAAACAAATTCTAGGGTCACCCCTGGTCCACCTTTGTGGCGATATCTCGAAACGGCGTCCACCTATGGAACTAAGGATTACTCCCTTTTAAAATACTCATTAACACCTTTGATACCCATATCGTACAAACGCATTCTAGAGTCACCCCTGGTCCACCTTTATGGCGATATCTCGAAAAGGCGACCTCCTATACAACTACCACCACTCCCTCTTAAAACCCTCATTAATACCTTTGATTTGATACCCATATTATACAAACTAATTCTAGGGTCACCCCTGGTCCACCTTTGTGGCGATATCTCGAAACGGCGTCCACCTATGGAACTAAGGATTACTCCCTTTTAAAATACTCATTAACACTTTTGATACCCATATTATACAAACAAATTCTAGGGTCACCCCTGGTCCACCTTTGTGGCGATATCTCGAAACGGCGTCCACCTATGGAACTAAGGATTACTCCCTTTTAAAATACTCATTAACACCTTTCTTTTGATACCCATATTATACAAACAAATTCTAGGGTCACCCCTGGTCCACCTTTGTGGCGATATCTCGAAACGGCGTCCACCTATGGAACTAAGGATTATTCCCTTTTAAAATACTCATTAACACCTTTGATGCCCATATTATGCAAACAAATTCTAGGGTCACCCCTGGTCCACCTTTGTGGCGATATCTCGAAACGGCGTCCACCTATGGAACTAAGGATTACTCCCTTTTAAAATACTCATTAACATCTTTCTTCTGATACCCATATTGTACAAACAAATTCTAGGGTCACCCCTGGTCCACCTTTATGGCGATATCTCGAAACGGCATCCACCTATGGAACTAAGGATTACTCCCTTTTAAAATACGCACTAACACCTTTCTTTTGATGCCCGTATTGTACAAACAAATTCTAGGGTCACCCCTGGTCCACCTTTATGGCGATATCTCGAAACGGCGTCCACCTACGGAACTAAGGATTACTCCCTTTTAAAATACTCATTAACACCTTTCTTTTGATACCCATATTATACAAACAAATTCTAGGGTCACCCCTGGTCCACCTTTATGGCGATATCTCGAAACGGCATCCACCTATGGAACTAAGGATTACTCCCTTTTAAAATACTCATTAACACCTTTCTTTTGATACCCATATTATACAAACAAATTCTAGGGTCACCCCTGGTCCACCTTTATGGCGATATCTCGAAACGGCGTCCACCTATGGAACTAAGGATTACTCCCTTTTAAAATAATCATTAACACCTTTCATTTGATACCCATATCGTACAAACGCATTCTAGAGTCAACCCTGATCCACCTTTATGGCTATATCCCTAAATGGCGTCCACCTATAGAACTATGGCCCACTCCCTCATAAAATACTCTTTAACACCTTTCATTTGATACCAATGTCATAGAAACACATTCCAGGGTTTCCCTCGGTTCATTTTCCTACATGGTTATTTTCCCTTATGTTGTCACCATAGCTCTCAACTGAGTATGTAAAGTTCGGTTACACCCGAACTTAACCTTCCTTACTTGTTTTATATAAGTTTCGCTTCAAGCTCGGCTCACAAGTTAATATTCCACTCAGCAGTCGAAATGTACAGCATGGAGTTTTAATGTTACGTATACGCAACGGTGGAACGAAACAATGAAGATTTTATATTTATGTATTGGATTTTGCAGATTTGTACACGGCTTATTGACAATTTCAATTAATGAATAAATCGAAATTTAAAGAGCCCTGCAGAAAAAAGTTGTTGATTGCAAAAAAAAACCTACTAAAAGTTGGCTATTTTACGTGATTCCGGAAAGTAAACTACTAGTTAATTGCAAAAAGTCAGCTAGTAACTGGTTGGAAAAGCATGCAGCATTGCCATGGGAACCACTGTAGCTGAGGGACTAAAAAAAGTCAAACTTAAATATTTCTAAGTTAGAAATTTTTTTTGTTAGCTTAGCTTTGCTGCGTTTGGTTTCGTAGTGTTTCGTAGATGGTTTATAAGTGGTTTTTAATTCCTTATCACATACGTTTGGGAAATATCGACCAAATTTCAGACCAAGGGTGAATTTTTTGGAACGATTTTGCTTCATCCTTTGTCAAATAAGGGAAAATCACCATGTAAGAAAATGAACCTAGGGTAACCCTGGAATGTGTTTGTATGATATGGGTATCAAATTAAAGGTATTAATGAGGGTTTTAAAAGGAAATGGCCGTTAGTTGTATATATGAAGGCGTTTTCAAGATATCGAACAAAATGTGGGCCAGGGTGACCCAGAACATCATCTGGCAGGTACCGCTAATTTATTTATATATGTAACACCACGAACAGTATTCCTTCCATGATTCCAATGGCTTTTGATTTCGCCCTGCAGAGCCTTTTCATTTCATTCTACTTAATATGGTAGGTGTCACACCCATTTTACAAAGTTTTTTTCTAAAGTTATATTTTGCGTCAAAAAACCAATCCAGTCACCATGTTTCATCCCTTTTTTTACCTTTACACGAAGTCGCTTTCATGTTTGTCCCCTCATTTCCATACGATTTTTTTACCCACGGAAAAGTCTTTTTCGGTACCTTCCCGTTGAGCTAGGCACTTGATATTTAGAACAGAGTTCAGATCTGAGAGACATTATAATGCAAGTGAAAAAAAAAATCCGCTATGTGGGGTACGGATCGAGATATATAGAAAATGAATTTTAAAATGGAATCTTTGCGTTCGCCTTTTAACTAACTTCTCGGCGATCCAGAGACTTAAAACTTAGCACATAGTTTGCGAGTCGATGGCACTACAATTAGTGGAAAACAAAATGCCGCCAAGTGGCAGACGAATCGGGATAAACGAAAATCCCTGGAAAAACGCAGGGAATCTTGCAATCGATTTTTGAGTAACTTTGCGATGAGCTGGAGATATGAAACTTGAGCCGTAAGTCAGAACCAGGTGACAATGAAATGTTTTATCAAAAACATTCCTCTAGGTGGCGCATGGATCGAGATATTAGGAAAATTAATTTTAATTTGGGAATCTTAGAATCCATTTTTAACTAACTTCCCGGTTACCTAGAGACTTGGAACTTAGCACATCGTTCGAGACCCGGTGACAATTCAATTTATAGAAAACAAAGTTTCGCTAGGTGGCGTGCTAATTGAGATAACTACGAAGGGAATCTTGCTATCGATTTTTGAGTGATCTGCCGGTGAGCTAGAGACTTGAAACTTGGGCCGTGGGTCAGAACCCGGTGACAATGCAATATTTTATCAAAAAAATTCCCCTAGGTGGCGCATGGATCGAGATATTGAGAAAACTAGTTTTAAATTGCGAATCTTGCAATCGATTTTTAACTAACTTCCTGGATATCTAGAGACTTGAAGCCTGAAATATAGTTTAAAACTCGGTGACAGTGCAATGTTTGATCAAACAATTTGAGCTACGTAACGCGCAAGTCGAACTATTTAGAAGATTAGGCCATACCTTCATGGCTAGCCTACTGAGTGTTGCAGGCGTTGTAGAATTCCACCTCGTTGAAGGCCCAACTCAATGCAGGTCCTTGCATACTTTTAAGCGAACGCGACTTTCACCACGATTCTTTTAGACTTTCAGGCGTATGCGAATTTCACCACGATTTTCAGCTATGCAAATTAAGTAGCTGACAAACGAGGTGGAATTCTCTTGTTATGATGCGAGGTGGAATTCTGTAGTTTTCGCCAGTGTTGTCAGCGAAAATTAAATTAATTCTCTTAAATTTTGCTATTTTGAACAAATAAATAAAGATAAGAATTTTCACTTAGGATTTACTTACATTACTAATAAAAGTTGCAATTGCCTTTTTGTAGTCAGTACTAAAAAATTGAAAATAAAAAGATGATAAAAAAAATTTAAGGACTACCTTTATATAAATGGCTCAAAAATTGAAGGCAATTTTTCCTTTAAAACATAGTCTTGTTGAATTTTGACTAAAAAACTTTAACAATAGCTCTTGTAAAAGAATTTTGGGATTTAAAATTATAAAGGTAGAATGCGTGTTTAAATTTTAAATAATCAATTAGCTAACCCAAAGTACATCATGGTTTGCCTCAAATTGAACCTTTATAGTTCTAAGTCCCAAAATTCTTGTACAAGAGCTATTGTTAAAGTTTTTTAGTCAAAATTCAACAAGACTATGTTTTAAAGGAAAAATTGCCTCCTATTTTTGGTCCATTTATATATATTTTTGTATCATCTTTTTATTTCGTATTTGGTATAAAATTATGGCATTTTGTTCATTCTTCGAAATTTACGATATCAAAAAAGTGGGCGTGGTCACGTGAATTTCACATTTTTTAAACCAAGATAAAGTGAGTTCAGATAAGTACGTGAACTAAGTTTAGTAAAGATATATCGAATTTTGCTCAAGTTATCGTGTTAACGGTCAAACGGAAGGGCAGAAGGTCGACTGTGTATAAAAGCTGGGCATGGGTTCAACAGATTTCGCCGGTTTTCAGCGAAAACAGTTAACGTCGTAGAAGCGATGCTCTTACCAAATTTCACAAGGATTGGTAAATTTTTGTTCGACTTATGGTATTAAAAGTATTCTAGACAAATTAAATAAAAAAGGGCGTAGCCACGCCCATTTTGAAATTTTCTCTTATGTTTGTATTTTGTTGGACCATATCATTACTGGAGTTGAATGCTGACATAATTTAGTTATATAGTGTAAAGATATTAAATTTTTTGTTAAAATTTGACTTTTAAAATTTTTTTTTGTTAAGTTGGCGTCTTCGTCATCCGATTTTGCTAATTTTTATTTAGCACACATATAGTAATAGGGGCAACGTTCCTGCCAAATTTAATCATGATATCTTCAACGACTGCCAAATTACAGCTTGCAAAACTTTCAAATTACGTTCTTTTAAAAGTGGGCGGTGCCACGCCCATTGTACACAGTTTTACTAATTTTCTATTCTGCGTCATAAGGTCAACCCAGCTACCAAGTTTCATCGCTTTATTCGTCTTTGGTAATTAATTATCGCACTTTTACGGTTTTTTTGAAATTTTCTATATCGAAAAAGTGGGCGCGGTTATAGTCCGATTTCGTTCATCTTAAATAGCAATCTGAGATAAGTGCCCAGGGACTTACATACCAAATTTCATTAAGATACCTCAAAACTTACTCAAGTTATCGTGTTTACGGACGGACGGACATGGCTAAATGAATTTCTTTTTTTGCCGAGATCATTTTGATATATAGAAGTCTATATCTATCTCGATTAGTTTATGCCGTTACGGGGTACTGCTATTAATATACTCTGTGAGCTCTGCTCAGCTGGGTATAAAAACTATGCAGCCATGGTCATACAAATGTAGTTGGCTTTTTGCAAAGAAAATTTACAGATAATGCTGCACGTTAATTTATTGGAAAGCAACTTGTAGTTAGCTCGTAGTTAGCTTCTTTTCCTGGTATTCTGTGTTCCAATCTCTTTCGATCCAACTTCGAATCGTTCGATTTTTTGTATTCTGCATTTCGATCGTAGTTCCGTTTTTCTAAGTTGCAAATTAGTTGGCGGAAAAATAGTTTCTTTTTATTTTTTTATTAACTTATAACAGAATTTTAACAAAAATGTAAGTAAAACTTGTTAAGAAACGTAGAAGGCTTGATGATGATTGTTTTTTTGTATGTTTCTAGGTCAAAAACGACATGTCGATATCGAAGTCCTTGGACGTATTTGCGCCGCAAAAGTATTTAACACATACTTGAAAGCATCCTTGTTAAGTCGGAAGTTTTTTTTGAACCTAAATAGGAAAATAAGTCTTTAAACTTTACCACTTTTAAGTTCAATTTCTTACAATTCGTCACTCATCTCAAATGGATTACACAAATCTCGCAATATTTGCCTTTCCATTCTCGTCTGGCAATTTTCGTATGCGTTGCTTTCCAACTCCATAAATAATGCCGCGGCTATTGATTCCATTATAATAGACAGCTATAATTTCTGTCTGTTCGTTGGGTTCAGTTATATGCCAAAGCAAGCTGCCGGCGTAGAGGAAGGTGAAGCGGCAACGTAAACAATCCTTGCGGAAAGAATAAATAAACCTTTATAAAATACTTTAGGCCAGTGCAATGAAATTAGCGTCCTTAAAATTCAGAAAATGTGAACTATATTCATGCAGGAATCCGTTTTAACAAAACTCGGTGGCCACGGCAGGGAATTGGCCAAAAGGACGACAAAAACACACTTACAATTATGAAAACACTTCACTCAAAAAAATATAACACTGCGGCAATATATTGTACTGCTTTTTTTGTACAAAATGGTGTGGATAATAAAATATAAACGTTTTTCAGTGTTTTTTACAAATTTTCTTTAATTTATTTTGTTCCAATATTCACACATTCCGTACCAACAGCTGATTTCGAAAAATCATTTGCTCTTCCTCTTCTCTTTACGATTCCGTCGTAATACAGAATACCAAACTTCGATTAAAGCGGAGCGTAGAACGGGAACGTAATCGAAATGCAGAATAGGGCTGATTATTGGAATGTACATATGTATATGTTTGTTCGACATGGCGTATGAGTAATTTTCTTCTTATTACCGCCATAAAGCAAATTTGATTAGGATATTGATTTTTTCTGTCTCTCTCATAAAATGCTGATGATTTTACTGGGTTTTAATCCGAAACATCTTTGATAAATGCTACCTCTTTAAGGAAACTAAAATTTGTTTGCAACTCTCAATTGATGTAGCTCTTGCGATACTAGCCTTCTAACGTTTAACTTCCTATGACGTCTTGTTTACTACATAACTCGAAAAAATGTTACGCAAGAAAAAGGTGATTTTTTTCATTTTAACACTTTTTGTAAACATTTTGTTTTTCGCACATGAAGTGAGATAGCAAACAACACAATGTTAACAATTCAAACAAAAAAATACCCATACACGTGTGTTTATACATAGATAAAACTAAAAAAAATATCGATTTTATGACAGTTGTTTTGTGAAGAGGCGGTTGGATAAGTCTTTGCGTTTAGCTAAAATAAGAGTTCAAATTTAAGCTCACTTGAAAACGTTTTTTCTTCATCTTTGTAATATTACAACTACATTCACATAACTCCTTCTAGCAAGCTGCAGCTTCGTACATCAAGCTACAATGTATAATGAACCCAAAATGTATTATCAGTATAATGGAGTTCATTACCACTCATATGGAGAAAGATAAGATAATACTACATTGTTTAAACTAAAGTCAGTTTAGCAAGTATAGTATATATGTAATTAGCGTCTTATGGTTACAAACAATAGCTATTTAATTGCTTGTAAAAAATACAATGTACATTTTAACAGATGATGCTGTAAATTTATATGTATTTAGATACCTACAACAAAAATAACTCTACATACAACAACGCACTTTTTAGCAACAAGTACTTATTAAAAACTGACATTACATATTGTTTAATAAAAGCAACAACGTGGAGGCATCAGAAATTGTATTTGACTCGTCTATGAGAAATACGGGGTCGCCCCTCGGCAGTGATTTGGCTAGCACTTCGAGTGTATTTCTGCCATGAAAAGCTCTCAGTGAAAACTCATCTGCCTCGAAGATGCCGTTCGGAGTCGGCATAAAACAAGTAGGTCCCGTCATGCCAATTTGTAGAAAAAATTTAAAAGGAGCAAGACGCAAATTGGAATAGAAACTCGGCCTAAAATCTCTTCGGAGGTTATCGCGCCTTATATTTATTTTATTTTATAAGAACTAACGAAATAGTGCCAACGAACCAACTAGCTCTAAACTGAAAATGTCTCCCTAGCGGGTTGGAGTATACCTGCCGCAGGTATGTCTGTCGTAAGTGGCGACTAAAATACCCAAAAGATTAAAAGAGTTATGTAGCCCAACCCTTTCAAGGAGATGCCAGCGCAATTTATAGCTTCTGCAACCCAGTTGTCTACCTCACCTGGCGAATCCTGTTCTTAAGCAGCCGAGGCTCTGACAACCCCAAGCTCCTCAAGGAAGTAGAGGGTGGAGGGCGGGATAGTCATATTAAAACATTCTCGAGATGGTCGGGCATGTACCTTAACGGTGCTTGTTACCAGAACGTACCAAATTCATATCCGGTAAAGTACCATAAACATCGATAACGCTATCCAGTGTTTTTATCGCTACAGCAAGAACATCAAAGTGTAAATGTGTATCTACCTCGAAACTTTAGCAAATAAGAGGAGTGGTACAATACCAATACCGCACAAGTAAGGAAGGCTGAGTTTGCGTGTAATTACATACTCAGCTGCAAAATTACAGCTTGCAAAACGTTTAAATTACCGTGGGCGGTGCCACGGTCATTGACCAAAATTTTACTAATTTTCTACTCTGCGTCATAAGGTCAACCCGCCTACCACGTTTCATCGCTTTATCCGTCTTTGGTAATGAATTATCGCACTTTTTTGGTTTTTCGAAATTTTCGATATCGAAAAGGTGGGCGTGGTTATAGTCCGATTTCGTTCATTTTAAATAGCGATCTGAGATGAGAGCCCATGAACTTACATACCAAATTTCATTAAGATACCTCAAAATTTACTCAAGTTATCATCTTCATGGACAGACGAACGGAGAGACGGGCGGACATGGCTAAAGGAATTTCTTTTTTGCCCAGATCATTTTGATATATTGAAGTCTATATCTATCTCGATTAGTTTATGCCGTCACAGGGTACCGTTATGCGAACAAAATTAATAATGCTATGTGAGCTTTGCTCAGCTGAGTATAAAAAGCACGCCTAGTACAAATTAATGTAAAGACAGGATGTCTCAAATTGTGCGAGAGATAGGATAAAACTGAAATTAGCAAAGAAATCAAATACAACACAATAGCCCAATGGTTAAGCGATTGTGATTTCAGCGGTTTGACTGTGGTTCTATCCCCGGTGAAACCTGTTGAAATAAATAAAGAAAAACATTACGAAATTGCCTGACGATGATTACGTGGCGGTTTTCGAAATGGTACCATCGCAATATGCCAGTAAATGTTTCCTTATTTTCAGTTTTTTCTCAATAAAACCAAAATAATAATTGAAGAACAGTTATCTTAACACCGGTAATTAACTAATTAATTAGTTAATCATTAATCCTTAAAATCTTTAGAAAAGCTAATTCAAAAGGGGCGATTCCCACCACCTCATATATCGCCATCTTAAATTCACCAGTTGGAAACATGTAAAAGAGATAGAGGGAGAACTTGTAGTGGTTCTGCATGCACCAAAATGGCACCACACTAAAGATCTTCCCTTGAGGGATTATTACGTAGGTTGTTTTTTTGCGTAAGAATAAAAGTATGTTTGAGTTAAGAATCAACAAATATTACAACTAACAAAGAAGTTGTAATTTATATAATTGATCTGCGCAGTTATTCATAATTATAAGATACATAGTGTTTATATATAACAAGGGTCAAAGTGTAAGTAAATTTGATTACAGAATTTACCTCTGAAATCGAGTGCATCAGATCCAGATAGGAAAAGTCTTTACCTGAAATTAAGGAGATGGTACCAAAATTAGTAAAAAAATATACATACACGAATAAAAATTTGAGTATTAATTTTAAACCATTCATCGATATTTGAAACTTATTTGTACTAAATTCTAAAACTCTTAATTTACTGCTGTGTTTTTCGTCTTTAATCAATTTGAATTTAAAACTTATTTCAATAGTACGTTTAAATCTTAAAAATGATATAAAACAAATCCAAAAAGTTTAAAACGTTTAAAACTCGAAATTTGTATACATTTCCAAAACAAGCCCTAACAGTTTAAACTTCGTGCTGAAATTTTAAAACTAAAAAATTTCATTAATGAAAGGTGTTGCACGTCATAAATAATTTTTCGAAACATTTTGTTATGCATATGAAGTGTTAGGATATATTCTCCCACAAAGACGTGACAGCTGAGTAGGTAGATCAAGCTACTAGAATCAGTGACATGTCGATTCGAAAACGGGCTACCGCCGCTAAAGTTTTTTTTATAACTACAAATGTAGACTTCCATTTTGAAGTTCTGTGCACTAATTTTCAGGAATACCGTTGTAATCTATAATCGAATCAAATTTGGTTTGGTCATATAACAAATATTATATAGTAAAAAAGTTTCATATATAAACTTGTCTTGGATCCTTCTCATTCTGTATTCTTCTGTTCCTTTCATAGTACCAGCTCTTGTCACTCGCCCGTCCCTGCATACCTTCTTCGTCATCTTTTTTCTAAAACATTATTTACCAAAAAAAAAAAAATTCGTTAATAAAAAAACTACTTACGTACCAAATAAGCAAATAATATCATTAGTACGATTTTTAGATTAGGTCGGTCGCTGGCGTACTTTCCGAAAAAAAAGTTTCCCTAATACTCAGCTTGGAAAAAAGTAGTAAGTACCAAAATGGATCGGTCCCTGGTCCACCGAACCAAAGATGTAGTCGTGTAATAAATTTTTGAGAATCGCGCCATAAATAAGATTGTGTTTCAATAGCTCAACTTCTAGTACCTTTCCAAATACAAATTTAAACTCATCGGTTGTGCTCAAAACAGGTTCACACCCAGCTCGCTCCGGGTATCAACATAAAAAGATCCATCAGCTACATGGTTAACAACCGATCAAAACAACAGATCTTCCATGCTTCGATAAGGCACGCTTACGGTGTCTTATGGCGTTTTGTTTCTTTTATCAGCTCTCTCGTGAGTTTGTGTGTTCTTGTTTTCTAATGGATAAGAAAACTGATCCCACTATCTACAAATAGAATCATTTTGCATAGCTCAAGCTGACCCAGTTCAAAAGTTAGAATTTAAGAGCTCAACATGAGGGCAACATTATTTCCAGAAAAGAAAACACAATTAGATGTTCCCATAAGGTCCTTATAGAGATTCGAACAACTATATGGCCGCAGGTCTCTAACATCACTTTGAGCCGACGCCGGGAGAAATACTGGAATCGAAGCATTTATAACAGTAAGGAACGCCGAAAAAAGAACGCTGTATACACACTGCGTTGAGATCGAATAAAATCCTCTTGTTGTATTGTTGTGTGTGACTGCTGCCGTAAGTTGAAGAACAAAAAGAGCCGACGCAGAAAGACGTCCAATTTGATATTCGATGAAAAAGGAAAGGTTTTAACCCTCTGTTTAATTTCCATACGACACGGTGACCTATTAACCCATGTTTAAACAGTGCTAAGATTATGGAGAGAACACACTCTGCCCTCTTAGCCGAAGGCAGGTATGTAGCACCCAATTCGATGAGGCATTGCATGCGAAGATATTCAAATATAGCGGCGAATCGCTTTAACTGTCGCAAAATGAGCCAGCCCCCCATCAATCCATTACTGTCTTTGCTTTCAATTTAATTTTTATAAAGGTTTTTTCATTTATGTTTCTTTGCTTGATCTATGCATGCATTTTGACAAAAATTTCTAATTATTAAATTAATTGATGGCATTCATTTTATGAAAATCGAATAAATAACTCTCTAAATTGAACTTACCATTTCCATTCCCACAATTAGTTTTGCTCTTCGCATATGCACCGATGTGTATTGCAATATCCGGCCATGCGATAAGCTAATCAATAAGTTGCAAGCAATTAAGTTCTAATTAAATTAAGTCATTAACGCGCACTAAGCAAGTGAAGCACTTTTGTGGCAAATGTATGTTTAGATATTCCATTACTTTTGTGCATATCTGCACAAAGTCAAGTGACTGCACTTGACGGCGTCGAGTGTGGTCTGCAATGCGGATTAATCAATCGGCCAGCAGCAACAGAAACTATAATGAAATGTGTCACTGGGAGAGAAAAAATCAATATTTTGTTAAGAAAGTCAAGAAATGGTCAAAAGCCGAAATTTTTTACAATTTTTGAAAACCTATTTGTGGTCATCGCATATCATAAGCTTTAAAAATAAAGGAGACGTTTGCACTTTGCCAACGTATCATACCCGACCTTTCTGAGATGGGATGAGTGCCAATCGGCTGACCTGAGAGCTTTGAGCACCGATTTCTCGAAACAGTTTTATGAAGATCAAAAAATTTATCTAATATTTGTATATGTCATGGATCCAGGAATGTATTTAAATGCCATCTTGGATCACTCCGTTCAAAGCACATTGGATAAAATTCTCCTAACTAAACGCAAAAATGTAGACGCTTTGTACGACTAAAGGCTTAAGTGACAAGAAACTAAATATGTCCTAGGAAGTGACAGTTCTTTTTCAGGGATATGGCACCGCTATTTTTTTTTTTTTGTGATTAAATTCAGAGTACTTTTTGATAATTTTGGGAATATTACTGAATATACATACTAAGGGCGTTTAAATACCAGAAATTTTCAGAATTACTTATGATTTATATTTCGATATTATTTCTAGCAATTTTGAAAAACTGTGTTTTGTAAGACACAGTATAATTGCTACCCACATATCTTGTCATCAAAGAAGCCTAAAATCCTGCAAGTTGGAAGAAATAAGTAATTTAGGTAAGGATTTTAAGCCGTTTGACAAAGCATCTGTTGTATTATGTGGGAGATAAATGACCCTGATGTAGTACTCAAGATCAACAGGAAATAGCCAGAAATTGATACCGAATTGACCAGAAAAGAGCTCCGAAATAGTCTTCAAACCCCGAAATTAAGGGGAACATTACCGCGAATGTACCTTGAAATGGTCTACACCATCATTATGCAATAATCACAAATTGAATCCTATATTAACTTGGAAGAACTGCGAGGCAAATACAAAGCAATCCTGAAATTACCACAAAGTTATCTTTACATGGCCTCGGGAGAATCCTGAAATAGTCCCAAGGATCATCACAAAAAGGCAAAAAATTTACCTCGAAATGCCCCGAAAGAACCACAAATTATCCCGACAATCCCTACAGCCATCTCGATAGGGTTCAAAAAATATCCAAAAACGACAACGAAATGGTACCTAAATCGTTCTAGAGGTGTTTTGTGATTCGTAATTAATATTTAGCTATTTTTTGCACTCTAAAACACGACATAGCTCATATGCGGCCCAAGAGAATTATTCGACTCTATAATCAATTAATGATCATGGTCGGAGCAAAATCAGGGAATATTTTCCATTCCTGCATGGTTTAAAATGAAGAATGTTGAGTTTTAATGTTTTAAGTTCAACTGTGTGTATATTTTAACATTCGAATAATCGTTTAGCAGTGATTATTCGAATAATCAACAGCGAGCAATTATTCTAATAATCGACGATGTACGATTATTAAATTTTAACTAACGAATTCCAAAAATCGAATATTTGATTAATCGAATATCACGAGCTATACTACATACATACATATATTTAGTACATACAAATACAAAACACAATGATTTTGACTTTGCATTCTACACATTTGAATTTAGCTCGCCATTAATCCACTGGTCGTTGTCGGCAATATCATTTGTGGTTTGCGTTGATAGCAGTTGCATACATATTAATTAAAAAAGTCTATTAAGTAAAATCGTAAGCGCAAGTGCACATTCAAATTCAATTATATTTACATACAAGCATATTTTACATATATACATAAGCCAGATTGCATAAAGCTTATGCGCATTAAAATCATAAATAATATCGCGTGGTTGGTTGGTGGAAGAACGCAGGGGGTTATATGTCAATCACAGAACTTTTCTCTTGAATACTGAAATGGCCCTTTTACCTTTACTTTTTTCTACAAGGTTCATAAATCAGGCTATACAACAGGACAGGCATGCACTCTATTTTCTAATCTAAAACAGTTTTACAGTAACTTGAAGATCTTTTTTGTTTTTCGAGCACTTAAAATAAGGTTCCTTTCTACCCTTTCGTCTGCTTCTCCTTACTCTCGTCCACATTCCCTTTTTTCGCCCACTCTCCACTTTCACTCCCACTTGGACTCCCACTCCCACTGCCATCTCCACAACCACTCTCAATGCCGCAACCATCACCACCAAAACTACAACTCCTAATCCCATTATCGCACTCACTTCCACTCATGTTTGACACAGTGACCAAATTAAAATATCCATAAAATCTCACTAACATCCGATAAGAAGTTTCTGCGGCTATCAGAGACATAGACCAACAGTTACTCATGGGATTGGTAAATAAGGGATAAAAACTAATCAACACACATCGCTATCAATTGGAAACTTTTCATATATATGTGCTAAACCATTCATGAGTGATTCCCAACACATCTTGCCAGTCTTAAGTAATTCGCGTCAGGTATATTTGACAACCCTGAAATTTACATAAAGAGAACTTTCGTCATCTGTCAGATTCGCCACATATTCGTGGGCTTAACACAGCTCATTTAACCCAAACAGCACCAGATTAATAGATAAACGGTTAAAAGTAACAAACCAATTTGTCATACTTAGATAAAAATCTAAAATTTTTCGATTAATAATCGATAACATATCGATAGCTTTTCGTTAGGATATTGATCAATTTTTCATAACATTGATTATTTTTTTGTAAATAATCAATAACATATCGATAAATAATCGGTAATTTTCGGCAACATATCGATAAATTAACGATAAATCATTAATAACATTTGATGGAAAATCGCTTAATTTTAAACTCTTAATATAAAAAATTAATAAATATAAGGCGTGATAACCTTCGAAGAGATTTTAGGCTTCTCCTCCAATTCGCGTCGTGCTCCTTTTAATTTTTCCTACATATTGGCATTACGGGACCTACATGTTTAACGCCGAATACGAACGGCGTCTGCAAGGCTAAGAAAAGTTTTCACTGAGAAATTTTTCGGGGTAGAAACACACTCCAAGTGTTTGCCAAATCACTGCCGAGGGCCACCCCGCTTAGAAACACTTTTTTTCTAATCGAGAAGGAATTTGTTTCCAAATTTTTGATGTTGCTTGGCGGGAACTGAAGCCAGGATCTTCGGTGCGGTATCGATAGTGATAACTTTTCGATAACTTTTTGATAGCAAATCGATAATACTTCGATAAAAAAATAGGTAATTCGTATATTTCTCGTCGATAACACACCTATAATATATCGATAACTTATTGGTAAGAAATAGATAATACGCCCATAATCCTTCGAAGACAAAATCATAACTCATCGATAACAAATGATAACAAATAACATGATAACACTGCGCCGTGCTTCCTTTTTGGCTTAAGTTCTATCTTCGGTTTTTACTTCTTATCTTTCCTTTCCTCTTCCCTTCTTTCCGGCCGATTCCGTGAATTTTTTTCAGTAATTAATCGAACACTTTTTGTATTTTTTATAAAAAATCATAACTTGTCTAACACAAGCCAATAACTTTTCTCCTTTCTTTTCTATCCATTCAAATATTAATTATTAATATTTTCGCCTATTTTGCAAACCTATTTATAACACGAACATTCTGTGCAAATTTTGTAAATATCGGCTGAGCACATAAGACATTGGCAAATTTTTCGATGTGTTTCTAAACCATTCTCAAATAATTGTGCACACATTTTGTGAATTTAAACTAATTCGTTTCAAACATATTTTATTACAAAAATCTCACACACGCATACCTTTGAATTTTATATACGTATACATAAAGATTATGCAGGCTTTATTGTCAACAAAGGTAATACTTGACAAATTCTAGCAGGGCTAATGTCTTCGAAACCACTTGACAAAATAATACCTCATCTGGAAACTTTTACAATTAATTTTCGAAACGTTTCAAAAGAAATTCTTTTTATACTGAGCTTGCTGCAGCCATGGTGTGGTGGTATCATGCTCCGCCCACTACAAATATGTAGGTCCCATCCCGCTAATTTGTAAGGAAAATTAAAAGGAGCACGATGCAATTTGGAAGGGGATCGCGGGCTAAATTTCTTCGAAGTTAAATCGCGTCAAGTATACATTTTTTTTATACTGAGTTGGAGCATTATTGGCGGCAATCATATGGCATCTGCTTCAGGGAGTCTAGTTCTTATTTCTTTTTAAAAATATATAAAAACTAGACTCCCTGAAGAAGATGCGGAAGTGTCGAAACCCGTAGGAACGAAAAGATAAATTAAAATTTTGCCTCATAATTATCGGCGGTAAAGCTCCAACTCAGTATACAAAAACGCCACATTTTATTAATATTTATTTATATAGAGGTGGACGGTTGGCGCAAGGGTGTGCAAATGACGGACGAGGCGATACATGTGTACAACGATGGTTCCAAAGTAGTGGAAGGAGTAGGGTCTGCGGTATACTGCGCTGATCCGGAAATAAGCAGATCATACAGGCTTCCGGATTACTGTAGCGTTTTCCAAGCGGAAATATAAGCCGTAACCGAAGCAGTAGAAAGAAACCCTGGAAGAGAATAGCTTAAGCTGCAGCCGTGTTAACTTTTATATTGACAGTCAAGCAGCAATTAAGGCAATAATCTCGCATAGCACAGCATCTAAATGCATGTTAGAGTGTAAGCAGTCTCTGGAGAGAATCGGGACAGGGAGGAGCATATATCTATATTGGGTCCCAGGGCATATGGGAATAGATGGGAATGAAAAAGCGGATGAACTAGCTAAAAGGGCGCATCCCTTGAAGCTTGCTCCGTAGATGTCCCAATTAGATTGGGCGAGATTAAGCGAAGGCGAGAGGTGCACATGATCGACCAAGCGGGAAAGGCGTGGGTTCAAGCGCGGGGCTGTAAAGTGTCGAAGATTATGTGTAGGTCTTACAACCTTAGACTAACACAGTTGCTTCTATCATTAAAAAGAGAGGACTGGGTATTCTGACTGGACACTGCCTTCTGGCGTCACATGCCTTTAAATTAGGCTTGGTCAGTGATAGCAGATGTAGGAAGTGCGGGTTGGAGGAGGAAACGATCGAGCACGTTCTGCACTTGTCAGGCTAAGACTCCAGCTATTAGGAGTGATACAGCTGTCAGATCTAGAAGCAGCAAGTGGCTTAAGTTCTAGGAAGCTTCTAGTATTTGTCAAGAGGACGTAGTTATTTTATAACACAGGTCCTGGTTTTTGATAGGGTTTTTCAGTTTGTTCGTTAAAACAAACTTCTGGCAACACTACGGACTCAATCAGTCTATGTGGACCACACATGAACCGGCCGGTTTAACCTACCTACATATTTATATCTAAGTTTGCTTTTGTAAAATCCATGCCCATAAAAGTATTTTCGAAAAGCTCTGTTGAAACCCAAAATCCATAATTTATTAGCCCAAAGGGAGTTAGAGAGGAAATATGTGTGAACATTGATCTAATTACAAAAATCTGTAATATGATTGCAATTTAATGAGATCAAAAGTGAGCAAATTAAATGCAAAAGTATGTGGTACAGAGGCAAACACATAAGCATACATACATAAGCCTACATATATAGGTAGTATTTTGAGTGATTCGTGCGTCTATATCTACATAGATATAATAGTGGCTCATTCATGACGCTCTTTAAATATTCATTCATACATTTGTTATTGCTATGTACAAACGCTTGATAAATATTTATGCTTATTACATTTTAATGGGGCATAAATTTATAAACGCTACCAACACATTAACATGCAATTAATACATGCACATAAAATGTAGATCTTGTGTATCTAGCCCAGTTAACATTTTTGTTCAGTTGCAATTTGAGGTAGCATCATATTATAACTATGCGTTTCGTAAATTAAAAACTATGCAAAATAATCTAGAAAAATTATTTTCGAAAAAATTTTTTAAATTCGAAAATAATTTGTGAAAATTAAAATTTTTTTTTTAATTCTCCATTTATTTTTTTTGAGTATGCAGGTTTGTACCCAATCTATTTTAGTCCAAAAAAATACAAGTTATATTCATTGTGTACAAACAAGTGCGATATCTTTTCGTCAACTGCCTGACAGTATGTTGAAGATGGCTACTTCTTACGTTTTTTCACCGTTTTGACAGGATATTCAATATGTCAGCACATAGGGTCGGATATCTTCAGCGGATGATAGAAAGATATACAGAATGAGACCACGATAGTCACTTGAAAATCGGGTGATCGGTTCTATTTGTAATTTTGATTTATATGCAGAATATATCACATTTGCCTTATCCACAATGGTAATATGTCTTTCAAAATTCCCACTGATTTTTCACAATTTTTTTCCCCCGAAGGGTGTTTCAGATTTTCTTCTATACACAACAATTTTTTTCACTTTTGTTTTTTTTTTTATGAAGGAAAATCTTAAACGGGTGTTTTGTATTTCGAAAAAAAAAAGTCAAAAATCAATGCAAATTTTTAGTGACCTGTAACTTGTACTGAAATCCAAAATTTCTCCTAACGTTCAAGTATTTTTGTTTCTATTCTTTATTGGGTAAAATGCATAAATTTGCAATTCCCAAGCTCAATTGCATAATTGATATTTCATTGTTTTAACATTTGAAAATATATATATTAAGCAATTAAGGCAATAAATTATAAAAATTAAATGATAAAAGACGCATATAAAAGAAATTGTGTCAATATGTATGTAAGTGTTAGCAATGTGGAAAATGTCGGAAAATGCAAAACAAATTGTTCAGCATAAAAAAAAGTAAAACAATAAAGTGGTTTGTCTGCCAAGATATTTGCGGCGTAATGCAATATAATTACTAGAAAAAAATTTTATTCAATTGAATTTGCTGTCAATTGTTAGGCAGTCTGCACATGATTCATCGCGTCAACGATGCCATTTGTTTATTATTCGCTATTTTTTGGGTTCATTTAAAATTGGTTTTGTTTGAAGGCTTAAGAACATGAACCGAGTTTTGCTTTGAGAAGATGCATCTGCTCAGAAGGTATTCTTATCGGAACTTGCACGTGAAATCAATGAAAGAAGGACATTGGAACTCCGTTGGAAGACTAAAGCCCGGTTTTTCAGTGCAAGTTTAAATTCCAGTCAAAATTGACTAGGGTTTAACCTTGCTACTTCGGTCGCCTAAGCTGAAATGAGCAACACAATTTAATGTTATCGAACAAAGTGGCAAGTTTAAGCTCTAGTCAATTTTAAATGTAGTTTAAAAATTGCACTGGAAAGCCGCATCTAAGAGACAGTTAAACATATAATCGGCTTCATCAATTTACTAAACTTTTTTGTACTAAATTGGAAACTTCTCATCTTGCTACTCAGTTTTTTAATTTAAGTATTGCGGCCGTCGTGGTGTGATGGTAGCGTGCTCCGCCTATCACACCGTATGCCCTGGGTTCAACTCCCGGGCAAGCAACATCAAAATTTTAGAAATAAGATTTTTCAATTAGAAGAAAATTTTTCTAAGCGGGGTCGCCCCTCGGCAGTGTCTGGCAAGCGCTCCGATTGTATTTCTGCCATGAAAAGCTCTCAGTGAAAACTCATCTGCCTTGCAGATGCCGTTCGGAGTCGGCATAAAACATGTAGGTCCCGTCCGGCCAATTTGTAGGGAAAAATCAAGAGGAGCACGACGCAAATTGGAAGAGAAGCTCGGCCTTAGATCTCTTCGGAGGTTATCGCGCCTTACATTTATTTTTTTTTTTTATTGCTGAACAATAAATATAAAATTCTAACTTATTTTAAAATAAAATCAAAAACTTTAAACTTTTTAGAAATAAAGAAACTAAAATAAACTAAACTAAACTAAAACAAAACCAAAAAGTTTGAAAAATCTAAAAATTAAGGTTTGTAAAAACTTCTGGGTTTAAAACCAACATAAGAAACTTAGCGCTGGAAATCTATAGAAATAAAAATTGTTAGAATGCACGACAGTGCTTTTCTTGTTTTTGTAGCTATAAGGAGACTCCCCGGTGGTTTTTGGGAGTTTTATCGATGTTGATGGTCCCTTGCCGTATACCGATCCGGAAAATACCACCATACAAAACCAGGGAACGATTTGATTCCACCACGCTGAACCTTGTAGGACATCCAACTCTCTCCTTCCGTGAAGAAATTGGGGTTGTCAGGGCCTTGCCTGCAATGAGGTTGACAATTGTACTCACAACGCCGTGAAAGAGCTACGCTGTACACCCCGTTGAATCCCAGCTCACGACGGTAATCCAACGCACTTTGACTCGAAATCTGCCGGCGGACCCCATAGTTTGTTTTTAAATATGGCGTCTCTGATTTAAAATTAAAAGCAAGTTCTTTTCGTTCATTTTCAGGAAAACTAGTATTATATAAATTTTAAATCTAAGTTCGTTTGGTCATATATATATGTAGTACAAAAAAGTTTCAGATTTAGGCTCAAACTGTAAGTCATGTAAGATGAATTGATCCCTATCGGCGCCTGGTGGCTAAAACTAGAACTGACAAGCGCGTTTTATTGGACGGCCGAACCATTTAAGCTAAGAAGCAGAAAACAGGTAAATATAATATAAGCGTCTCGATTCAGCCACGTCTTCTTCAGAGAGTAAGAATTTTATTAAATTACATTTGCATATAGGCAATAGAAGATATAAACAACAACAAAAAACTCGTATAGTCTCTGGCGATAAACACTCTCTAATGATGCAACATAGCCGTCATGAAGAAGCGTTTATCTATTTAAATTGCAAATATGAGTATGCTCCGCGTGTGTGGAAGGCCTTATTCGATATTTTATTATGCAAGAAAGTACAAAAAAAAAAAACAATAAAACATTTTTATTAATTTTTAAGTTCATGGACATGCGAAATAAATAAAGCCACTAATTGTTTAAGATATGTTAGCGATGCAAAGACCCGAAAGAAGCTGCGCAGCTTTGAAAGGCTCGAGAAATTAAGTAGCTAGATAATTAAAAAAAAAAAAAATACAAACAATTTTCAAATTTAGTTTATAAGCTATCGCCATAGACTATACTTAGTCAACTTGCATAAAACATTTTAGAAAACGACTGCTAAAGTGATAATTAAAACATTCAACACGCTCTCTTGAAAAAGTTTACCTTGGTTGCTATCGCTTAGTGGCACAGATCATGTTAAAAAAATAAGCCTCGACAAGAACCTGTCTACGTTTTCCCCTTTGGAAAGTCGAATTGGGCCAAGGCTTTACTGGATTTTACCCTGCCATTGCATTTTATACAAGATAGCAAACATTTGCTTCACTTATACCTAGCTGCCCTGGAGCCACTAATATAATTTTCATATGAAAGGCCGTTATACCACCTATGAGTATATTGCAAAAGTGCCTTCATTTACAGTTCAAATCAAATTGATTATATACAAGGAAATCCAAGCATCATCTTTTAAACAATTGAATATGGCAATGGCTTCAAATGAACGGACTTTAACCAATTGGCAGATATAATTATCCAACCAGGCAACATATAACCATTTTCGGTACCTACATATTTAGTGTTTTCTATCGAGCAAGTATACACAAAGATCTCTTTCAACATCAGGTAGAATTATCCGAGCTATTGGAATAATTAATGTTCCAGGAAAAAAATAGACAATTCGCAAACGACTTCTTGACATATTTTCGGGCATCATAATGTATAATCTAGCTAGACCCTGACGGCAAATAGGCAAAATACGTTCCCTAGGCGGAGGTCTTTTATATAGGGAATATTAATATCAGACCTGAGTGAGGTATGGATTCTCCTTGATTATTTTCTGGCCAGCCACATACTACTGAACGCTTAGGTAAGAAGATTTTCGTCATTATCTCTTCCTTTCTAAAGTTAAAAAAAGTGTGGAGTTAATTTATGATTTTGGGCGAAAGCCTACTATATATCGACCTATCCTAATAAAAAGGTATTAACTTTAAAGTTTTGTTAATAGGGCCATATTTGATTGAAGTCGATAAGTCGATAAAGTCGTATCTCAGGAGACCTGGTAAAAAGGTTGTAACTGAATATTTTTTTGTCAGAGAAGCTTCGAATTTAACTTAAATTGTTTCCTATTCACAATTTGCAAAAAACATAAATTGGTAAACCGGTATATAGATTCATATGTCTTCTATAGTATAGTTTAGCATTTTAAGTCAGTTACGAAATTGAATTGAAGAAATGGAACTAAACTTAGTTCAATCAACAATTTTTTTATTTCAATTACAACATTTTTAACCGACCTCCTGATATACGACATTACTAACGACTTCGTAGAGATACGGTTTTATTAGCAGAATGTCGGAGATACGTCCTTTTTAACACAACTTTAAAGTTATGACCTTTCTATTAGGATATGACGAGATTTGGCACATAGAAACAATTAGGTCGACGGTGGATTTACCTGGTCTGAAGCCCCACTTATAAGGTCCAATCGGCCGAGTCGTGACGGTCTTCTATTTCTGGGATCGTGATGGTCCGAAACAAATTTTGTTACCTTTTGGTATGATGAAAAAATATTAATATGGTCACATGCGGTAATTTTAGAGTTTTAATTTATTATTTAGAAGCGCCTCATCACGACTTTCATTTTTCCATACAAATCGTATAGGAAATTTCATACAAGTTGAGGTTCATTTCAAACCTCGAATTACTAATAATAAACGAGTCAATTTAGCAAAATGTTTTTTGGTTGACCGCTGAGTTTCTGTAATAAGAATATGTATAGCTAGTGATTGGTGTACTAAGGGTACACTTTATTCAAGAACGTGAGAATTTCGCATACAACTTTTATGGAAGGACTAAAATCGCGTTGAAGCAGCTCTAAATATTAACCTCCGAAGAGATTTTAGGCCGAGCTTCTCTTCCAATTTGCGTCGTGCTCCTTTTTAATTTTTCCTACAAATTGGCGGGACGGGACCTACTTGTTTTATGCCGACTCCGAACGGCATCTGCGAGGCAGATGAGTTTTCACTGAGGCTTATCATGGCAGAAATACGCCAGGAGCGCTGGCCAAACACTGCCGAGGGGCGACCCCGCTTAGAAAAATTTTCTTCTAATTGAAAAACCTTATTTCTAAAATTTTGATGTTGCTTTGCCCGGGGTGTGAATCCAGGGCATTCGGTGTGGTAGGCGAAGCACGCTACCCTCACACCACAAAAGGAACCAAAGGAAAAAAAGGATATTTTTTTGACTCTTTACAAATTGCGTCGTGCTTCTTTTTAATTATTCCTACAAATTTCCGAGTTGAGACCTACATATTTTCTGCGAGCTCCAAGCGGCATCTGTAAGGTAGCAGAATTTTCACTGTGAAGCTTTTCATGGAAGAAGTACACTCAAAGGGTGGGCCAAACCTTTGCAAGGAGCAACTCGGCTTAGAAAAACTTTTTTCAAATGAAAAATTTATTTCTAAATTTTTGCTGTTGTTTTGCCCGGAACCTGAACTCATACCTTTCGGTGTGATATGCGAAGCACGCTACGACCACACCACGGCCGCCGATGCTTAAGTAGAACATCACTCTATTTCAGCTGACAATTTGAAAACTCCCTCTCCCAGAATTTGATTGAAGAAAACACATCTTCTAATTTTTTGAAAACGTCCCAGCACTGAAATTGATTTGAGAGCTTGACTGAAGAAAATCCTATCTCGGACTTCTTTTCATAAACGGTTTGTTCATATTATGCAGGAATGACAGCCACTAGTATTTGCTTACTCGTATCTTCTTCTTCCTATGAAAGTGCGTATCTAAAAAATTTTAAAAGTCCTGCAACTTTCTTCTTGAGAAATGTTGAACATAAGAAGTAAGTTGGAAGAGACTACAAAAAGGTAGGTTGAAAGAGAATAGACTTTTTTTTTTTTTTGTTTGGCAAATACTCGGTTCCGTAAGTACTTAGCGAGTCTCATCACTAAAATTACCAAATCTGTGTGTGTACTTATATAATGAGTTCCTCGCTTGTTGGCAAACAATTTTAATGCAATCACGATCGTTGTAGTGAAACGCACTCACAATAAATATATATTACGTACAAATAGAAATGTACATATGTATGTATGTGGCTAAAGAAAATATTACAGTTTAAAGAGGTTAATGCTATTAACTAGTATTTACATCTTAATAACTACTATTTTGCATCTGCTCGAATAAGTAGTAAATAATGCTAAGTATTTCTATTCTCTGAAATACAAATGATATTAGCGAGAATTAACAATAAAAAGGAAAATGGGGCCTTATTTTGAGCGAAACAGGACATTATATACCCAGCTGTATGCTCTGACATATGTATATATTAAGGATATATTTTAAGATAAATATCACGAAATTTAAATGGTACGAAATATGAAATATAATAACGAATTTTAGGAAATTCCTGATTATATTTTATGTTAACGTTCGAATCTCTGAACTGTCGAATATATAAATAAACTCAAATATTCAGTATAGCAAAATGTTCTTTATTTGCACTACTTTAGTAGTAGTACTTCAGAATTACAATACCTGCATTCTTCAATTATAGCGTTTAAAATCAAGCTGATTGATGATTCCTCAACTTGCGCTGCTTTAATAAGCTCTATTGTCTCGTTCACCTACTTCTGCTAGAGTCGAGACTTTTCGCGAACAGCCTTATCGAGCAGTTTCCTATTTATTTTTCATTTTTTTACTTATATTCACGTTAGTCTTCTAGTTATATGCGTGTGTATGTGCGACTAAAAAGTCCTGCGGTTTTGGATATTGTTTGCATGTATGTGTAATAGCGTCTGAGCTCTTATGCACTCTCACTGTTGCCTTCTATGCATATGCGTGTGTATGGCTGTGTAATATGCGTCGTTTATTTGCTGTGTAGATGTAAGTGTGTCTGTTTGCTTCGCTGTCGTTGTATATTTATTTCATAGCTGCATAGTGACTTATCGAAGCTGTTAATATTCGCCACAATAGTATTCCGTAAAAGATCTTAAAACAGGTACTGTTATAAAGGCAATGTTCTTAACATATTGCGATAAAATGTATCGCTTTTTGTTCGACTTTGGTAATAAAACCTTTAGTGAAGAGCTTAACTTCAAGGAGGAGCCCTGCTCCATTTTTAGTCTTCTAAAATTTTCGGACTTTTCGATAACGAAAAAGTGGGGGTGTCAGATTTCGACCATTTTTAATACAAATATCTTTTGACTTCCTCGTACTCCCGCACGAAATTTCATGCAGATTTCTACTCAGCGGAAGCCGGAAGGTCTAACGGATGGCCAGTTTTACAAAGTGGTAGTGGCTTTCAACCTAATAACCCCGTTTTTTGCAGTGATTGTCACAAAACTAAATATTTTACCAAATTTCGGCTGAATTGGTCTATTTTTGCTTTTGAATCCATTAAGTCCTTTTCCAACCGCAGCAGTCAGAAGAATTTTTGTTGAGGAAATTTTCATGGCGGAGATATACTCGGAGAGTTTTAGAATCCACTACCAGTCTCATCACTAAAATTACCAAATCTGTGTGTGTACTTATATAATAGGGGGACTCATGATAGCATATAAACTTATAAGGTGTAAAATTATATCCATTTACACACGCTGTTATATGAACGCACCTAGTAATACTCTTGATAAACTTGATTGTTTATCAGCTGTATTATTGCCGAACAACATTTTTTGATTGTTATACAAATTAAAAAATGCCAAGACTAAGTGAAAAATCAAAACTAAAACGCCTTTACTTGCTGATGTTGGAGATTTTTGATGAAAATGCCTGCTGTAATGTCTGCAAGGTTGCATTCCTTTGAGTTTACCGCGTTTACACAATGAAATGTGCGCGTAAATTTATACAAATTGTGTAAATGATTTTTCATACAAAATTTGACAGCTCGTGCGTAAACTAGATAAATTTATACGTTTACACACTTTATAAGGCATTTATACGGTTACATGAGTCCCCCTAATGAGTTCCTCGCTTGTTGGCAAACAATTTTAATGCAATCACGATCGTTGTGGTGAAACGCACTCACAATAAATATATATTACGTACAAATAGAAATGTACATATGTATGTGGCTAACGAAAATATTACAGTTTAAAGAGGTTAATGCTATTAACTAGTATTTACATCTTAATAACTACTATTTTGCATCTGCTCGAATAAGTAGTAAATAATGCTAAGTATTTCTATTCTCTGAAATACAAATGATATTAGCGAGAATTAACAATAAAAAGGAAAATGGGGCCTTATTTTGAGCGAAACAGGACATTATATACCCAGCTGTATGCTCTGACATATATATTAAGGATATATTTTAAGATAAATATCACGAAATGTAAATGATACGAAATATGAAATATACTACCGAATTTTAGGAAATTCCTGATTATATTTTATGTTAACGTTCGAATCTCTGAACTGTCGAATATATAAATAAACTCAAATATTCAGTATAGCAAAATATTCTTCATTTGCACTACTTTAGTAATAGTACTTCAGAATTACAATACCTGCATTCTTCAATTATAGCGTTTAAAATCAAGCTGATTGATGATTCCTCAACTTGCGCTGCTTTTATAAGCTCTATTGTCTCGTTCACCTACTTCTGCTAGGGTCGAGACTTTTCGCGAACAGCCTTATCGAGCAGTTTCCTAGTTATTTTTCATTTTTGTACTTGTATTCACGTTTGTCTTCTAGTTAGATGCGTGTGTATGTGCGACTAAAAAGTCCTGCGGTTTTAGATGTTGTTTGCATGTGTGTGTAATAGCCTCTGAGCTCTTATGCACTCTCACTATTGCCTTCTATGCATATGTGTGTGTATGGCTGTGTAATATGCGTCGTTTATTTGCGGTGGGTGTAGATGTATGTGTGTCTGATTGCTTCGCTGTTGTTGTATATTTATTTCATAGATTCATAGTGACTTATTGAAGCTGTTAATATTCCCTACAATAGTATTCCGTAAAAGATCTTAAAACAGGTACTGTTATAAAGGCAATGTTCTTAACATATTTCCATAAAATGTGTCGCTTTTTGGTCGACTTTGGTAATAAAACTTTTGGTGGAGAGCTTAACTTCAAGGAGGAGCTCTGCTCCATTTTTAGTTTTCTAAAATCTTCGGACTTTTCGATAACGAAAAAGTGGGATTGTCAGATTTCGACCATTTTTAATACAAATATCTTTTGACTTCCTCGTACTCCCGCGCGAAATTTCATGCAGATTTCTACTCAGCGGAAGCCGAAAGGTCTAACGGACGGCCAGGTTTACAAAGCGGGACTGGATTTCAACCTAATATCCCCGTTTTTTGCAGAGATTGTCACAAAACTAAATATTTTACCAAATTTCGGCAGAATTGGTCTGTTTTTGTTTTTCAATCCATTAAGTCCTTTTCCAACCGCAGCAGTCAGAAGAATTTTTGTTGAGGAAATTTTCATGGCGGAGATATATTCGGAGAGTTTTCGAAACCACTACCAAGGGGCGACCCAATTTAGAAAAGTTTATCTAACGATCTAAGGTCCACATTATCTATACACCAATTGTAAGGGAAGAAGCTTTTGAAATAATTTCGTTTGCTTGTCATAAGCTTAATTAATACATTTGTAATGGAGCTGCATTTAAATTAATTACACTCATTATTCTTCAGCAGAAGAAAACACGTTTAGGTAAGGGTACATAAATCACAGCTAAATTGAAATGCGGCTAAAAATAATTTAAACAAAATTACTTCAATTCAAAAAGAAGCATTAAAGTATTTTTCACTGGTAAACAAGCAAATAGTTTTCGTATTTTTTGTTGTGCATGTATTTTCATAATGAACCGAGATTATGACACAGCATGAAATTTGCGTTATTCAATTAGGTGTTGATTAGTCATTTGAAATATAAATTTTACAGTTTAAGTCTAAGTGGTCATTAATGCATGGCAAGTTAAGCGAAAATTTGCATATTTGACATAAAGAGGGGAATTGGAAAATGAAATTCAAAAAACAAAAGTACAAAAATTAATGGAATGCAGGGAGTGCAAAATGTAAAGATGCGTAAACTGAATGTAAATAGAAATAGGTAGATCATTTTCAAATATTATTATATATCGCACTTGTTACGTTAAAGTGTAACAACTCAAAATTTGAACATTTTCAGTAGAGATGTGAAACTGTTTCCGTAAATATATGTAGTTCAATATTTATTGTGTTTATTAAGAATGTTTATTAACTGTAAATTAGGTTTAGTTTTTACACATAGTTGTAGATGAAGTGTAGTTTTAGAATAGTAATAGTTGTAATTGTTGCTTAGATTTTAATTTCGCATGTAAGTTCAAACATAATTGTAGGTTTTGCTTAGGTTTTATTTTTACACAAACGTTCAATATTTTAATCAACTTTAGTTTTTAAACAATAGTCATTTTCAAGGCTAAGTAGCCGTGCGCATGTTAAACGCGTCCGTCCGTTTCGAGTGCTTTAATTCAACTGTCCTTTGGGTATTTTTTGATCGTCCATTCGTCCGTTAGTTATTAAGCGTTGGTCAAGTTTTCGTTGAGTCTCAGAGTCGCTTTTTATCAGGGTCGCTTAGGTCAGAGTTGCATTCCCTCATATATTACAAGGAAAAAAATGTAATTGCACGAAAATATCATTAAAAATAATATTACCGTTGTTTCATTTTTATTTGTTTAGTAGTTGCACGAAAATAACAAATTTTTGAGTTATTACTCTTTTCCTGAAATTTTTTTATATGCATAGTGGTATTATTTTGAGTAGTCCCTGTTTAACTGAAAATTTTCACTGGAATTAATAAATATTATTTATAAAATACAGGAATGCCAATTTATTAATGTTTAATAAAAATAATTAATATTTATTCATATTCGGTAATTCGAAACAAAACTTATTGCTTATTAAAAAAAATTACCAATGAATTAAACTTAAATTAAGTGTCTATTAAGTTTTTATAGTATGTCTCATAAAAACTCTTTGGAATAATGTTCTTTTTGACCAGGTCCCCATATCTCGTTTTTTAACTTCTGATAAAGGCAAATTTTCCAAATAAACAGAGTGTAGGCTGAAATAATTAAAAATTTACAAAAAATCAGTTATGTTTTCAGAACGAAAAAGGGTTAATCATCAAATCAAATATACACATACCAAAATTGATTCTGAAAAATTATAACAATTACCAGGGTATAAAAGAAAAGACATACATAAAGCTAAAAAATAATATTCTTCTATTATTTGTAATATAAAAAAAACTTACTTGAAGCTATTCCAATATTCAGTAGACTTTAAGTTGTTTTTTTGTACATTGAGTTTTATAAACTCTGAGTCCTTATACGACGTTTTATAAAAAAAAAGAGTCAATGCTGTCCTTATCCACGCATAGAACTTTAATGTTACGCCAATTAACTTTGAGGTTGGCCTCATTGAGAAAAAAATGTTGACCCCATTCTTCTTTTAGTAACTTCAGGTCGTAAAATTCATTATGCGATAATTCGTGAACTGTATATGGTGGAAAGCTACGCATAAAAAACGGCGAATGAAAAGAACAGAAGGAAAGTTTTTTCCCCCCGTTCCATTCTTCGAACCACTTTCTCATAAAAACTCGGCAATGTGGCACTTATAACCCGATGTAAGCACACACTAACAAAACTTTATTTTTTTATCAAAATGACCACAGTAACGAATTTATCATCACAATGGTAACAATACGATATAACACAGTAGAATAAACTTACCTAATGAAACTAAAGAGTGATAAACCGAAATAACACGTAACTTAAACAAACCGTTATATGTTGTAAGTAGGCACAATTAAAAATGTTACACTTTATGTGATACACTAACGAACCAATTTGTTCAAACACTTGGAGAAAACTAAAAATGTAACTCTTTAGTTGAGTCTAAAGAAGTCATTCTGAAAAAAAGAAAGCCATAACGGTTTTTTTTTAACGAAATACTAGACAAACCACTGAACGATTTTTACAGTGGGCAGAGATGACCACTGTACATTGTTTTCTTGCAAAAAACTAAAATTTGGAAATTTTGAGTTGTTACACTTTAACGTAACAAGTGCGATATATTAGATTACCCGACAGGCTTTGTTCTGCCCAAAAATTTGTTTGTCTGCGTTTAAAAAGCGATCCTCGCTTTTCTTCTTTACTCTATATCCTATTATCTCCATTTTTCTCTTTATTCTTGTTCATCCCTTATTCCATTTACCCCCCTCGCATTTCCGAACCCATTCCAACTCCCAGCATCAGTGCAACTCCCAATACCACTCTCACTGCCAATCCCATTCCAACTGCCACAAACACTACCATTCCCTTACCCACTTCCACTTTTAAACCCACTCCAGCTAATTCTCATACTTTCTAATCTACTACTCTTTCTTCTACTCTTACTCCCTCCACCTATCCCACCTATATATAGAACCTCTATTCCAAACACTGAATACCTGCTTCACCGGCGACCGATTTCAAAAATTATTATTGTTTCTTCTTGCCTCCCCCTCTTCCTACCAATTCTTTGTCCCTGTCTCTCCTTCGTATGCTCCCCCTTTCACTTCCGCTATTTTCTCTTCTACTACCACTTCGTTTCCTCTCCCTTAAATCCCTTTATCTTTCTTCATCGCCGTTTATTCTCTTGCTCCCTCTCCTTCCTATCATTCTCTCTAATTTCTCCATTTCTTACTCCCACTTTCTTTCCACTAGCTTACCCTATCGCTACTTATCTTTCTTTCCCCTTCTTTTTCTCCTACGAATGATTTCTTATAACAGGTCAGGCCCTGTTCCACTCTCCGGAAAGAAAAGTTTTGAATATTAAGCTAGTCATGGTGATACCTCTGTACTAAATTTCAAGCAAATATCACATAAATACGATTTTTTAGAAAAGGTTGGCAGCTGACCCATTTTCGGGAATGAAAAGTTTCTTGGTCAAAGAGTTACCCCTGTGCCGAATTTTTAGCAAAGCGCACTATAAATTAGAATTTTTGAAAAAGATCGATCCCTGGTCCACTTCCCGGAAGTAAAAGTTTCTGTAATATTAGCTAGTGAAGAAAGTATCCCTGTATAAAATTTCCAAGAAATCACTTCATCAATAATTTTTTTTTTTAGAACAGGTCGGCCACCGATTCACTTGCCGAAAGAAAGAAACGAAAATGCATCAAATTGTAAATTTCAGGCACATTCAAATCCCATTGAACACACACAAAATTTCATCAAAATCGGTCGGGTCGCTTAGGAGAATTTCAGTCACAAAAACAAGTACAGAAGAAATAAATATATGAATGGCCAGAAATTAAAAGCGCACATCAACTAATATGAGCTAAGTGTCAGCTTTGTCCTTGAGATGTATCATATATTTTCGACCATTTTGGGACTACTTTGGCACCGTTTACTGAACATTTAAAGCCAATATCCGAATCAATTCGGAACATTTTCAGGACCGCTTCCGGACTATTTTAGGTATCATTTCGGGGAAGTTTAACTTCAAGTCTATTTCAAACATTTTCATTACAGTTGAAGGATCATTTCTAAACTAAAAACAATTTATCTCTTAATATATCTAAGAAATTATCCAGAAATGATACCAAAAATAGTCCGGAAGCAAATTTGATATTGTTCCGAATCGGTGCCGATATAGTCTCCAAATGTTCACGAAACGGTGCGGAAGTGGCCCCAAAATGGTTTATATATGATACACTTCCATTCATCAACAAATTTTATCAAAATCCGTCAATCCCTTACACATGGACAAAGGGGGCACTTAGCTTCATATTAGTGGATATTCAGCGTATACAACCCCCCCCGCGCGTCCCCTTTCCGAAATAACACGATTTGTCCATTTTTAGTGGAATTATCTGTTATGTCCTCTGCTTATGGAAAAAACGATAAGTCCATGTTTTAAGGGAAAAAATTATAAGCCCAGCCTTTACTGCCATGTTTATTTTTTACCACAAGTTTCACTTTTATTTACTCGTAAAATAAATATAACTACCTTTTACGGCCGGCCTTTCATATAAAGATTTTGTTCCAAAGAAACAATCTTGGTTATAATTTAAAACTATGTTGTAGATTTATCTAAAATATTTTCAAGTATGCTAAGACGTCTTTATGTATGTACATAAATCCTAACGTTTTCAATTGTAATTCATTCTATTTCCGTTGTGATAAAAATGAATTTGCATAGCTGCAAATAAAACCTATTTTTCTCAATCTTCAATATATCTCATTGTCTACACTGAGTGCAAAAACAAAATTTGATAGCATCGAAAAAAAATAAGGAAACACAAAGTTTGATGCTTAAATAGAGAACCATGTCAACGATTTTAAAAATGAGATTAGACGAGGTTCTTCCCATAGATTTTTTTTCTAACAAAGGAATGCTTGCAGTTAACACAATCACAATCTGTAAAAAAGATATATATTTGTATAAATTTCGAGAAGACTAGAATGAAAATCAAACACTCGCGATACAAGCGATTGATAAATGTGACGTGTGGCATCCGTTTATGGTGTGAATGCTAAAAAGTGGTTGACTTTTTTTGAAGCATAAAAACTTCCGTTTCATAGCTTCGTTGTATTTATACTTTTCTTGTTGATATTATTATTGGCAAGCTTTTATACCCTGCTGTGCTCATACTGTACACATCATCTCCAGTTTAAAATCCACGCGGTTGAAAATTTTGGTTTAAATCTTAAACTTTTGGGTCTACAAATATGACCAAACTTTTTTTTTGGTTTTAAATGCAGACCTTACAAAATTTAAAAAAAAATAAGGGCTCATATGAGAGGTTTTGAATTGAAACATTTTGGTTTAAAATTTAGTACAGGAAATTTCCATTTTTATAACATCTGGACTAAAATTTAAAAACAAACATATTGTACAAATTTAGAGAAATTCCGCTTATTTTACACCTTCCACTAACGTTCGTATCGCTAGATTGTTGAATAAATAACTTAAATATTCAATAATGAAAAATGGTCTTTATTAGACTGCTTTGAAAGTACTTCACAATAACACTTATACTTCGCAACCAATAGCGTGCTTAAATCAAACTGATTGCTGCTTACTCAGCTTTCGCTCCTTTTATACTCTCTGCTGTTTCGTTCGCATACTTCTAGGCGTTTCTTCCTCTAGAATTTACTATTACGATTTAGTTGCAACTCCTGTATACGACCTCTCAAAGCATCCACCTCGGCTTCGGTTTTTTCCTCAAACTGCGTTATTTTATCGTCCATACGCGCTTCGAGTTTTGATGATATACGCGCCTCTTGCGCTTCAAGTTGTACTATTATGCGTGCCTCTTGTGCTTTCAGTTGTGTTTCCATCTTTGATGTTATACGTGTCTCCTGTGATTCCAGTTGGGATGCTATACTTGTCTTCTGTTCTGCCAGTTGAAATGTTATATTTGTCTTTTGTTCTTCCAGTTCAGATAACATTTCGGTTGATATTTGTTTCAAAACTGCTAGTATCGCGTTAGTGTCAACGCTTGCCAATGGATTCGGAGTCTCTATCTCCTCCTCCGTTTTAGTCGCTGGCTCTTCCACATCAGGATAAAAGACATACTCGTCCACATCAATTCCTTCCAACTCCATTACCTCTCGTAGCCGTGCTTGAAGTTCGATCTTCTTGCCGGTTGTATTCAATCCATGGTTCTCCAACTCCTTTTTCAGTTGCTGGATCCTTAATTCGCTTAACTTTGCCATGTCCAAGTTGTATTAGAAATCTTCAGAATTTATTCAACAATTCCTCTGCTGACACCAATTGTAACGAAATTAGAGAAATTCCGCTTATTTTACACCTTCTACTGACGTTCGTGTCGCTAAATTGTTGAATAAATAACTCAAATATTCAATAATGAAAAATGGTCTTTATTAGACTGCTTTGAAAGTACTTCACAATAACACTTATACTTCGCAACCATTAGCGTGCTTAAATCCAACTGATTGCTGCTTACTCAAGTTTCGCTCCTTTTATACTCTCTGCTGTCTCGTTACCATACTTCTAGGAGTTTCTTCTTCTTGAATTTACTACTTAGTTACCAGCTATAAACTACAGATGCACGTTTATAGCTTCTCGCATAGCCATATGCGCGTTTATATGTGAGTAATACTTCCACCGATGATTGCATACTTTTGTGAGTATCTCAGATATATGAATGTGTTTGTGCGTATCTCTCCGCTGCTTATATGTACATATGTGTAGACATAATGATTGATTTGTTAATGTACATACACGTGACTGATTAGTATCGGCTTAGAGATGACAGTATCCCTTAGTGTTGCTAATATTCGTCACAATACTAAAAATTGGGTTTGTCCTCTAATAGTTTATAATATAAAATTAAAACCAACATATCTAAGAAATTGCTTAAAACTATTTATTGGTTTGAAAAGTAGTATAAAAAGTTTAAAAAACAGTAAACTTTGCTAGATTTAAAAAAAACTTCATGCAAGAAATCAACATCTTTACGAGCACAATGGCGTGGCTTTTAACTCTTTAGAGTCTGAAACTAGACTCCATACAACAGTTGACATCTCATGACGAAATTTTATTATATTTAGAAGCAAAAATATGCATGAAAACAATTTTTTCTGCACCATTAGCCACATAGTTTGTTTTGTCAACTTAAGTGAATATTTTCGTTATCTATTCAATTTGAAACCCTTCTTCTGTACTCTTTCTGATTATGGTGGCATAAATAGCAATTTTCATTATTTGGGAAAATCAGGTAAAGTTCCAACAAATATCATCGACTCGACTCATGATACTCAAACAACACGACCCGCTACCCCGCCGACATACCTCATGCAGTTTTATACATTAATTATTTTAATTTTCCACTTCTTTTCTGCTCTTTATCCCCTTTCATTTTCTTTCCTTTCTTGCCCCGCTCCCTTTTCCTCCTTCCCCTTACATTGATATCCTTCTCTGAAAATCCACTCCAGCTCCATTGTCGTTTTACTTTCTGTTCCTTATTTTCTTTTTCTCTGCCTTGCACTCTCTCCTTTTTGCTTTTATCAACATACTCTATCACTGCCTTCACATCTTTCTTCTCTTTTTGTCCTCTACATTTTTACCACTTCCTTCATCTTAACTCCTCTTCCACCCCTTCAAAATTGTATTGTCTTTTCCTCTTTGTTTTGCTCTCCGTCTTCAACTCTCTACTTTATGCTTTCCATAACAAACTCTCTCACTGATTTCCCACCTTTCTTTCTCATTTTGTCCTCTTAATTTTCGGTTCCTTTCCCTATCACTGGGAAACAATTATTTAGAACAGGACACAGGATATTCGGCCTACACGCAGAGAGAATGGGAGTGCACTTCTATGACTGGTGCAGGAGCTGCAGCCAAGAAGGCTGCAAGAAAGCGATCACCCATTTCCGAATATCAGGTACCGACGTTTAGGCAGTTTCGTGCTGTCCAATCCAAGAGTGGTATCAAAATGTTCCATCAATGACGCCAATAGGTTTATTGATTTGACTAAATGGTTCGAGTAAAAACAAGCTTATTGCGCACTAATTTAATTCACATGATAACTAATTTTTGCCAAAGGAAAGTGGATCATAATGGCGCTTAGAGCGCTACTTGGGCCTGGTCTGTCGAGCAGCACAGAAAACTACTACCCAACATTTCACTATTATTTTCCAAGCGTCTCCCACTTTATTTCTCTTCCTCTTCTTAATGCTCTCCGTTTTTCCCTCCCTCTTTCTCTCGCTCTCCCTCACACTCCCACTCCTCTCTCTTTTTTACCTAACTGTATTCTTCCCTGCTTCTTTTGTTCTTCTCTCTATCTCCCTCGTCTCTTCCTATATCCCTACATTACAATAGACTTTTCTCTTCTTTAATTGTCAAGTTTTACTGATGGAAAGAAAATTTTGATATTTAACAAGGTTAAAATAGGGGGATTCTCTTTGTCTTGCTAGGTGTAAGAATTGCACGGATAGTTTATATAGTATCGAATACTGCGAGAGCACTCCATTATGGCGTTATAGCATTCAACAGTAGCAAGCTTCAAACAATTGGCATAAAAATTTACAAAATACCACGAAAAATCTTAAAAGCAATTGCTTAATTTCTTCGTGAGCGAAAGGAAAGGATTGATAGGTGTACCATTGAAACAGGGTTGCATTTGCATTTCCTACAATTCGTTGCATGAAAATATACGTATGTTTGAGCTTAACATACATAAATTGCATGCATTGCGTAAAACTTTTGCGTGTATTTTGTGGTATGGCTTTACAATCCGTGCAAACCATGCGTGCCAGGCAATCCGTGCACCATTTGGAAAACATAGCGAATCAACCTAATATGTATACAGCTTTTTTCCTCTGATTAAAAAGCTTCCAAAAATTATACAACGGTTGCCATAAAAACGCCCAGTACAAGGAAAATGAGATTGATATTCACTATAAAAATTCTTTCTTCACTTAACATACCAGTCACTTCATTCGGACTTTGTTGCTTAGGCACTCAACTAAGTATATCACAAAATTTAGTTACTTTTATTCTGTTTCACACTATAAAAATGAAATTTTAACTAAAAAAGCAGCGAGAAGAAAATAAAATGGCATGCTAATTAAAAAATTAGATATGCATTAAAAAATGTGTCAAGGAATGTGAGCTAAATGTTGTAGCGCATACCAAATTGCGATGCAACGTACAACACAAGTAGCAACAACAAATATACAATATGTAATAAATAAAATGCAGCAGACAACAGCAGCACAAACTTCACCATAACAAACTGCATCCGCAATGAAGCGAATTACAAATGTCAACTAGTACTTAATTTGTTTTACTGACACGTACTTGTAAATTTCTGGCACAATCAAAACTTCTCATACATCTAACAATGCTTCAAAGCTGCGCTACTTTTCAAACTGCAATCAGACCTGCCTCAACAAATAATTCGCAAGCAAACAGCATCTAAACGATGCATTTTATTTTAAATTAGTTTAATGCCGCGAAACATATTTGGAATAATTGCAATTTCTCTGTAGCTAAAAATATTATTTTTACATCTAAAATTTGTATGCGAAACATTGGAAGTTCGGAGAAATTATTTGCAGCTCACTGCCCAGCGGACCAAGTTTGATTAATTTGCGAGACTTTCGCAAAATGCTCGAAGTGAGCTCATATGTGAACAAAAGGAGATATAAACTTTATTTTTAGCGGCAAAAACCTGTAAACAAGCTCCTACGCGAACAAAGAGCGATAGAAAATTTATATACCGCATATCACTCGCTTAATGTTTGCAAAAATTCTCGCAAGTGAGCAAAGAACGATGCTCATTTTTGTGGCGCCAAACACTTTCTTATGAGCTTCGCAACATGTGTTTTGTGACAAAAACCAAATGGCAAACAAAATAACGGTTCATAATTTCGTATATATCTTCTATCGATGCGCAGCGCAAATAACAGCTCCGGCACATAAGCGGTTTTTCATATAGATGAGTTTAACACATGCTTATGCATTATGAGTAGATTGGACGTATTTTTATGGAGAACGGTAGAATGAGCGACACTGGCGTCATCTGATATTAAAAAGTAGCCAACTCCCCAATTTTGTTCCAAACAAATCATAAGAAGAAGAATTTGACATTTGTTTTGGCTAAGGGTGTTGGCACACTTTGCAAGTGAAATTATTTTTCCCACTGGTTGGTAAAATTTCTAACATTTTTCGCAATTGAAAACTGCAATATAACAATCGAATACGACACAAAATATGTTAGCAAGTATTTTTGTTGTATAGGGAGAATCTTTACAACAGTGCTTCGCGAAATTTTGTATGTGAATGGGCAAGGCGTAATAAACTACAATTGCCAAGTCTGAAGTTCCTTCATATTTACAAACGCAACATCTCGGTTGATTGTGGCGATGTTATTGGAATGCATAAGCTTGTGTTAAACGAATCTATATGAAAATTGTCATTGTGTCGCCGCCTTAAGAAATAAAACAATTTTTTAGTTCTATGATGTGAAAGTGAATACTTGAGTGCTGTGTTTGAAAGATTATTTAATATTTATTATTCGCAAATAAATACTGTGCAAAGTAAGTACGCATATAAACACCTCAAGTGCGCTTCAATGTATTTAATATAGGGAAACACAACGGGAAACTGAACAATTGAAAAATTCGCTCATCCTATTTCTTGTAATCATTTTGCAATTTCCCTATTTGATACTTATATAATATTGTTTCCAACTCGGAAAAAAATTGTTTCAGTATCTAATTTGAGTCGAAAATGTATCAAATGAAATATTTTATCCGACTATGCAGAGGTATCAAAAAAAAGGATATAAAATATATTGCTCAATATTCGCTAGCTTTATTTGATGCGGCTATCGTAAACAATACTTTCACCGCCACAAACTGAACGACATATGAATCACATTGCTATCGTTTTCAGATGCATTTGCGAGAGTTTTATCCGGTTAAATATCGTAAATCGCTCAAATGGGGTATTATTTTAGAGCATTTGGTTCGCTGGGTATGCATAGGCTGGTCGATGAGCACACAAAGTGCGAATGTGAAATGTATTTTGTTCACACTTCAACGTCATTAATGCTTCCATTGTATGAGTGGTTTTAATAGCTTTGCCTTTTAGAAGTAAACATAAAATTTGTGTTATTGCTTCTAGTCGCGAAACAAATGCGTGCCATTAAGTTTGTAGCGCTTTTTAAGTACGCGTTCCGGTATTTGGTCGTAGGTGTATTTGAATACCTTGCATGGACATAAAAGGGTATAATAACCAACCAGAGACATAAATGTTATAATAACCATTGATAAAAGTTCAAAAAATTACGTTCCTATAAATTCTTTAAACTACGGGGTAATTATTTATCTACGAATATATTACTCATAACTATTATAAATTATTTTTAGTTTTTCAATACATCTATAGTGGGACAGTGCGACTAATTGACTGATTATTTACATTGCTCAATTAATCCATACAGTTTTGTTTTATATGTTTTTCTTTTTTAACGAAACAAGCTCACATTGTTTTATAAATGAATGTTTCTGAAACCTCTGCGGCTAAGGGGACCTTAGAATATATCCGCGGCAGGTATGCCTGTCGTAACAGATGACTAAAATACCCAAATGATTCAAGGGGTTGTGTAGCGCCACCTTTCTAAGGGATTGCCAGAGGAATGTGTAACTTTTCCAATTCAATTGTCATCCTCACGGCACTTGGGGGTTGAGCAGGGATGGCCTATAAGATTCAATGTGATCATATGAAATTGTTCCTGAGATGGCCGGGCTTCTACTTTAAAGGCGCTTTTTACCGGAACGCATCGAATATATATAAAGGACCATCAACATTGATAACACTCGCCAACACTTTTGGGAAAGAATAAAGTAGAGTTCCGTTTAAAAAAAAAACGTATATAATAGATTAGATTAAATGAAAAAATTACAGCCCCAAAAATTAGCTAATACTATTCGAAGATCTGAATTCCCAATAAGGTTTTCTTTTTTGGTTCTTGTTTTCGAGATATTCTTCCATAAAGGTATGAAAACAACGTTCTTCGGCTGTAATCAATATGTAATTTTGCCACGAAAACTAATATTAACTTTCACACTTTCAGGCAGACTTTCTAATATTGGATTTAGAGTTGTGTAGCAGTGGATATACAGTGTACTCTCTCTTAACGGACACCTCTCTTAAGCGGACACCTCTCATAAACGGACAATTTTTTCAGTACCAAAAAAATCCTTAAGCATTTTTTAAGTTTTTCCCTTTTGAGCGGACAACGCTCCCATAACAGTACGCGGACACTTGCTTTTTACCCCAAAGGGCTTTTTAATTTCCCATAACCGGACAGCTTACAACACTTTTTTTCATTTACTCTTTACTATATTCGTACAGCTGTTGATTATTCACTAATACGTGCATGGATGTAGGGGAATCCCCCAAATACGAAGAACCTGTTTTCAATACAGCAAAAAACAAAAAAATGTATGTACCTGTTGCATACACGTAGTTAGTATCTTCTTATGTGTGTACGTACGTGAATCGCAATTCCTAAAGTAGTGTTGAGTATTAAAGACAAAGTTAATGTCATTGAAATTCATAAGAAAGAAAAACTAAGTGTACGAGAGTGGGCAAAGAAATGTAAGATCAGCAAAACGCTAGCTGCTAGCATTATCAAAAACAAAGATCAGATTTTAAGTTTGTGGGACGCTGACGTCAACCCGGAGAGAAAAAGGAGTCTGCTGAAGCCCAAAGGCCTTAATATTGATAAATTGTGCTACGAATGGTTTGTGAAGGCTCGAAATAAGAGCATTCCTCTGTCAGGCACACTTATAAGGAGCAAAGCTAAAGAAATTGCAGTGAGACTCAATTACGACGATTTTAGTGCATCATCCGGCTGGCTGGAAAGCTTCAAAAAACGTCACAACATAACTTTCCGTACAATTATTTTGAATATTTTGTATACAAAACTTTATTCTTTAATTTATGAACAAAGCTTTATGAACCTCCTAACTCAGTCTTATTTGTATGTATTGATATTCTTGTTTTGGAAATAAAACTGTTTAAACATTCATCAATAATACTTTGCTCATAAGCGGACACCTCTCATAAGCGGAAAAATTTGGCAGTCCTTAGGTGTCCGTTTCAGAGAGAGTACACTGTAGTTCCTTTTATGTTAAATATTTTGCTTTACTAATTCAATATAACTATTTCCAAAACCGATAGTTTGCTGAACCCGCCTACATGCAGCTATTAAATGACCATCCTGCCTAAAAGTAGACTTCAATTTTAGCAAAAAATGTGTATAGAGAAATTATCGAAAACCCAATACAGGTTAGATAACAATAGCAAAGAGGATAAATACAATAAGAGCCGTCACTCGTTATTTTTTAGGCATTTACTCGATGTATACTGAGAGGTAGTCGCTACTTTTTTTTTGGGCGAGATGTTTATAAATGTCTTCTATATATTTTCATGGGGTATTTGTGTTTATTTTTCCGACTGTATTTAATTAATTATTTAATTCTCTTTCCAAAAATCACAGTTGCACAAGGGGCCTACACGGCATGGATAAATGCGAGACAATTAAAAATGTCCCTCTCAGAAAACATTCGGCATCAATTTTTTCAATTTCCAGCGAAATACTCGCCACAAAATAACGAGTGACGGCTCTTATTGTATTTATCCTCTTTGACAATAGCTCCACTCCCAAAGGGATCCTTTTAAAAAGTAAAACTACATTTTCAAGGAAAATAGTTGCAATTTTTAATTAAATATGTTTTTTTTTATGAAATTAAGTTGGAATACAGCGTAAAAACCCTGATTTTAACATTTTCAGATACAAATAGCTAACAAATTCTGACACCGGATCCAGATTCAGCGTACAAAAGGTCCTGTATACATTGTACCGCCTGACCCTTAAACAATGTCACCAACCTCGACCTCCAAGCAGACAACTGATTCAAAGGATTACGTCTTCCTTAACTATTATGACGAGGTTCCACATATACGTCAGCAGTTTGGCCAAGATGTACACCAGCAAGCTTCCAGCAATATAAAGACTCGTTAACTTTGTATGGCAAGTCTTGCCCGGTTAACCTAGTAATCAAATAAGAAGAACACAAGATGTCAAGGAAGACCTAAATATTGTGGCAAATTAGACTCTTTTCTCGAAATGGTACCATCGCAATATGCCAGTAAATGTTTCTTTCTTTCTTTTCAGTTTGTCTTAGAAAAACATAATAATTGAATATTCAATTATTATAAGCCGGTGTTAAGCTCATGAATTCTTAATAATAAGTATAAATTGAACACACCATTAAAAAACAAACAAACATAAATATGTAAAACTGAGCCCGAGTTTACAAAGCTTCTCATTCGCAACGAAAAAAAACTTTACAAAAACAAATCTTCACAAGTGTAGAAATGAGATAAACTGAATTAAGCTTGGAAGGCAACTGCAGTTTCACCGTGTGATTCGCGGTTCGAATCTCGGTGAAACCTTTGATAACATTACGAAATTGCTTGATGATGATTAGGTGGCGGTTTTCGAAATGATACCATCGCAATATACCAGTAAATGTTCTTTCTTTCTTTTCAGTTTGTCTTAGAAAAACACAATAATTGAATATTCAATTATTATAAGCCGATGTTAAGCTCACGAATTCTTAATAATAAGTAGACTCTTGCATATTCAGAGAATGCATTCTCAGCATATGGCGGTGCTTCACGTGACTCAAATCATTTATTAACTTGTTCAACAACATACACAGCTAAGCTAACCTCTGTTGATATCGCCACTTTCCTGAGCTTCCATCCAAATGGACGGTTTTGATTATAATTCACAGAATAAACCTTCCGATTAAACAATGATAGTATTGTTATGTTATAAAGTGTTTGCATTTACTTCTCCAGAGTAGCAGTATCAACGAAAAGTATGCTCTGTATATGGGCACAGTATAGAGCAGAGCGCCGTAGCTAAAAAATTATAGCATTTCTTAGGCTCTGCCTGGACACAAAACACCACGGAACGTGTCCGTAAGGCTACGGTTGCCCTCTACACATGTAAAGGGGCAATTGGAAGGAAATGGGGTATGTCCCCCATGATAGTACATTGGATATACACGGCCATAGTTAGGCCAATATTGCTATACGGGGTGGCGGTATGGTGGCCCGCCCTGAATAAATCTTCGACGGTTCTTACTCTTCAAAAGGTGCAAAGATCTGCACTACTATGCATAAGCGGAGCCATCCGCACAACGCCAACGGAGGCTATGAATGTAATAATGAACCTACTACCCATAGATATAGTAGGCATTAAATATGCAGCATGTGCAGCTATCAGGCTGAGGAAACTGACCACATGGTCGCACTGCAAACATACTGAAATTCTCGACAGATTCTGCATACCAGAATGGACAGATTTCTGCAAACCACATACCAACTTTAACAAGGGATACGAGATATTAATCCCTGAGAGGGAACAGTGGGCGAATGACTCTGATTGGCCCACTAACAGCATTCAGATCTATACAGATGGATCTAAACTGGATAACAGGGTCGGAGGGGGTGTCTATTCGGAACGATTGGGGATACAAAGATCGTTTCGCCTTCCGGATCACTGTAGCGTATTTCAGGCCGAGCTTGCGGCCATACAAGACGCTGTGGACTGCCTTAGGGAGAAGGCAGTCTCTCAGAAACACATTTATGTTTTCTCAGACAGTCAGGCAGCACTGAAAGCCCTTGACTCTGTCACAGCTAATTCTGAAACTGTAGTAGGCTGTCGCATATAGGCCACTTTGTATGCTGGATTCCCTAGGGAAGATTTTCGAGCGTATAATTAGTGAGCGCCTACAGCTGACTCTAGAAAGACCAGGTGGCTTATCGAATAGTCAATATGGATTTCGCAAATCAAGATCCACCGTAGATGCAATACAAACAGTCGTCAATATAGCTAGAGAAGCTATCTCTGGAGGCCAAAATAAAAGGAAGTTCTGTGCACTGATTATGTTGGACATCAAGAATGCTTTTAAAACTGCGAACTGGATGCAGATAATGGCAGCGCTGCAAATCTTCGGCACTCCAGCTTACTTACGCAGAATTACAGGTAGCTATCTTAAAGACAGAGTACTTCTTTTTGACACGGATCAAGGAGCAAAACAGTACAAAATCACAGGAGGCGTCCCACAGTTATCTGTTCTCAGTCCAACGCTTTGGAATGTAATGTATGACGGGGTGCTAAAGATTGATCTACCAGAAAACACGCAAATTGTGGGATATGCTGATGATATTGCAGTGGTAGTAGTGGCCAAGAAACTGGACCTGCTTGAAGCATTATGTAATGACGCCGTAGCAAGAATAAAGGAATGGCTGACCAATACGGGACTGGAGTTGGCTAGCCAAAAGACGGAAGTGGTATTAGTAAGCTCCAAACGGTCGGCGAACGAGTTAGTCTTAACTGTCGGGGATCATCAAATCACCTCAAAGGATTCCTTAAAATACTTAGGAGTGCACATTGACTCTAAGTTAACTTTCAAAGAGCACTTCAGAGCGGTGGGGGAGAAAATTACCAAAGTTAATGGATCACTTATGCGAATAATGCCTAACATTGGTGGTCCGAGCGAAGCTACACGTCAGCTATTGTCCACAGTAACCAGCTCAATAATACTATACCCAGCACCAGTGTGGTATGGATCTAAACAGACCCATCAAAAATATATATTAGCAGCGTACCGACTTGCTTCTTTAAGAATATCAAGTGCTTATCGGACGGTGTCCGACGACGCGATCTTGGTTCTAACCCGGAAAATCCCAGTGGACTTACTGGCAAGCGAAATGGCCGATCTGTATAACACTAATATCGAGCGACCATCTGAAGAAGACAGGAAAAGAGCAAGGACACAAACAATAGCTAAGTGGCAAGAACGGTGGGAGGCCTCGAGTAAAGGGCGTTGGACTTTCACACTAGTTTGGAACGTAGCTCAATGGAATGAGCGGAAGCACGGCGAACTGAACTACCATCTCACGCAGATAATGAGTGGACATGGCAGTTTCAAAGAGTATTTATGGAAGCGTAGGATAGAGGAAGATCCTCATTGCCCAATGTGTACCACGGAGTTAGAAAACGCAGAACACGTCATGTTCCACTGCCCCCGTTTCCACGAAGAAAGACTCACCTTGAATGGAGTCTTTGGGGAGGAACCTACCACGAGAAATTTAGTATCACATATGTGCAACAGGAAAGAGTGCTGGACTGCAGTGAGCAAAATGGCATTTATAGTAATGACACGCCTGATGGATGCTGAGAGGGAGCGCAGAGAAATGCGCATGCGAAGCAGTGGCGATTAAATGGACACTCAGAGCAAATAGCGGGAACCTGGACGCAGGGACAACAGTAGGCTCTTAAAAAATGAGAAATATGGAACGCCACCCTGAAGTAATGCGAAAGTGGTGCCGGGGTGGGCGACGGTTCCAGAACGGGGCTGTTTTTTAGTCTACGGACACACGGTTGCTGCGACGGCAGCAATTATGGTGCATTAGGCATTTTTCAGCCTCCCCGCAAAAAAAAAACAAAAAAAAAAAAATAAACAAAAAAAAAACGTGATGGCTGAACAGTTTACTCCAGGTAATGAGATGGCGGATGAGCTTGCAAGAAAGGGTACATCCCTTCCACTTTCGCCATCGTGGAAGAGGTTGGGCATGTCGCTCTCCACCTGCAAGCTCAAGATAAAGGAGGCTCTACTGATGGAATCGGGAGCCAGGTGGAAACATCATGATAGATACCACACGGCAAAACTCACATGGCCGGAATGGAATGAGAAGAGATCGCGAGAGCTTCTCACCCTCCGTAAGAGGGATATTTCCTTAGTTGTAGGTCTTCTTATGGGTCATGTTTGTATTGTAATGATTATTGTAGAAGCTGCGGCAACGAAGAAGAACCTGAGACTGTTAGGCATCTACTCTGTGAATGTCCAGCGCTCGGTAGAAGAAGGCAACGTTTTATGGGCAAGATGTTTCTCGTAGATCTGACTGATATAGCTGAGGTCAATACACGACGCTTAGTTAGCTTCATAAACTCAACGGAGTGGTTTGATTAGGAGAGTAGGAACAAATCCGTGTGGTTTCACAATGGGCCTATAAAGGCCTAAGTGTGCCGCTCCAATGTGGACGGCAGCCACTTGAACCTAACCTAACCTAACCTAGGCTCTGCCATGAGCTACGTCATGGTTTGGAGCGGAGCAAAAAGCAGTTTTAAAACTACTAACGATATGCTCTTTCTAGTGAAGCGATAGCAAACAAAAATGTCGTAATACATCTCGTCTCTAATACATCACGTAACTCGTACCAGAGCCCGTAAATGCTATCAGTTTCTTATGCGACTCATGTTCAGAGACGGCGTAATAGCAAAAAAACAAGAAATTATAGAGAAGCGTAGGCATAGCATTTTCTATCACTGGCATAAATATTTTGACTTAACAAAAATTCAAAGATTTTTTTTTTATTTTTTATAAAGAAAATTAATACAGCTGATTTTGCAAAACAAACATTTTAAACTAATACGTAATTATCGTTTACGGCTCCTACAATAAGCGTGAAAAACATTTAATGTTCTGTGCTATATAGAGTACAGGCTACATTTTTGGAGCATTCGGATTGTGGTCATTGTAACCCCTTTAGGGTACTTGCAGTTAAGCGAGTTATCTTTTGAGCTCCGAGCTACATATGTATGTAACTTCTCATGAGTTAACACCTCACTCATAGAGTATTGACAAATTTATGAATTAACTTTCAGTTCAAAGGATAACTTACAGTTCTCTTATAGCTAAAACCTCGAAAACTTCTGGAATAATTGACAATGAACTTTTAAATTTTTCCTGAAAATAACAGTTATACTTTTATAAAACTTATTTTAACCTATTATTCAGTTATGGAGGTTTTGATAAGTTTTTCATTTACGTGGATAAAGATTTTGATATCCTTTAAAATTATTTTCATAAATATGTGTTGTTTTGCGATCTCTGTGCTATTTGATTCTCAAAAATTCTGTGAGATTATGATTCTGTCAGTACTATATATAGAGATACTCCAAGCTCGATATTCCGTTTTAATTTCTTTCTTAAAATCTTACATACATACATATATAGATATATTTTTAGTTTATTTCGCTTTCAATTAGAAAAAGGGGTGATGAATTGGCAAACGCTCCTATTGTATTTCTGCCAGGAAAAGCATCTCAGTGAAAACTCATCTTCCTTGCAGATGCCGTTCGGAGTCGGCATAAAATATGTTGGTCCCGTCTCGCCAGTTTGTAGGAAAAACTAAAGAGGAGCACGACGCAAATTTGAAGGGAAGCTCGACCTAAGTGTTCTCGGAGGTATATCGCGCTTTAAGTTTATTTATTTATTTAGATTATATCGCAATAGTGCGAATCAGAGCTGCTCAACCCCTATACACTTGTAGCACTTTTGTTTTGGCCTGAAGAATAGGTACAGATAAAAATTCACACCTTGAATATAAAAAAAATTTCATAACACTCCCATATACCCTCGATTCATACGAAAGTGATTGAATTTCATATGAAAGTGCAAAGAGAAAGCACTTCCATATGAAGCCGAGGCACTTCGGTATGATATTAAAATTTACGCTAACAAATTGACACCAACAAATTTTCAAAAATATTGTAGCACTGAGAAAAATGTCAATTCAAAATTTATTCCTTAGGGGACCATCAGAAAACTTCAAACTTTTAAAATGATTTTTTTTTCTTTTTTTCAATTTGAAAACGTTTCAGTGTAAGTACATATAATTTTGTATATGTATTGTGGTCAAGGCGAATTTAGTACCAGGTGTTGTTATCCCAACAGCTGATTGCTTCTTCTTGATTATTTTCCATACAACGCCTTGTACTACAACATGTCAGTTCATCGAAATCAATGAAAATTTTCTTTTGACTTGACATTTTTCTGCACGGCGAATTGGTTTAATTCGCTTTGCCACCACCTGGTATGAATTCGCCTTGTTTGTGATTTGCACTTCGATATAAAAATTTTTGAACAGCCCTGGTTAGAATGAATGAAAGAAATGCCATGAAAAAACCACAGACAGGCAATCCAAATTAAAGAAACGACTAAGCGCAGTATTGTTGATACAAATCTCATTGCACTGTGGTAATTTGGTAATGAATATGTTGCATCGATACATTTTTTCATAAAGTTTATACAAGGTAAATGTTTTATTAATAGTTAGTTCCGTCTATAAAAGCGAACTGTTTTCATTTCATGGATGCTCTCAGATATCACATAGAAATGATCGCAACAATTTGAAATGTTTGCCTTTTATTCTGTTTCACACAGAACATTTAATCCATCTGGAAGCGCAGAGTCTGTCAACAGCAAATTAACAGAGCCACAAAGTATATAGCGAATGCATAGAAACCATTCTGCGGCTTTCGGTATGCCATTCTAGAGAATTTTTGGATGTACGATATCGCGGTATGTTTCGGATTCAGTGACGATTGACTTTATTCTCCTATCTTACTGAGATTAACGTACTAATTTACTACAATTGCGTTGAACCATTTCAAGTTTTATATAGTTGAAAATGCTCAAATTTCTTATTCATAATCATCAAAACTATCCGAAAATACACACACTGCGCGATTTTTGGCAATATTTCTTAAACTATAATCGCAATCGTGCATAAATAAAAACTAAAATGAAAATATGGTGGATGATTGACGAACTTGTTGCATGAATAAACAATTAGTAGATATAAACATGGAGCGTCTATTTAAGGCATTGTAGTTAAAATAATGTATTGCACAAATTTGGCAAACAAAAATTTTAAAATTGTATAATTTTGCAATTATATAGAATATTGAGGTTTGCACGCTATACATATGTATGTACATATATGTAGTATAGGAAATCTATAAAATTTTTCTTTAGAAAATTTCAATTAGATATACATATAGAAAGCATGTGTGAGTGCCTACTAATGGGCGGAAAATAAAAAAATTTAACAAACTCTCAGATGTTTTATACAAAAATATCACTTTCGTTTTGTCCATTCTCATATCGCGTTGTTTAAATTTTTACCCAAAATATTTATTGAATTATAAATGTTTTCTTACAATACGGCCTAACATTAAAATATGTTTAAGTTTGGTTCTTAGCTCAACTTTACCACTACTGGGGTAGAATATCAGTCAAAATTACTTAAATACCATATTATTATTACAAACTTTGTTAAGGTTAGCCCTTTAGGAAAAATGGGCGTAGTCTTTAACCGAATTTGATCTCTGCCAAATTTCAATGTAATACCTTTAACAGCTTGTTAAACTTCAAAATTTTCTTCTTCTAAATGTGGGCGGTGCCACTCCCATATACCAAAATTGTTTAGAATCTATGTTTTGAGTCATAAAACCAATCCACCTACCAAATTTCATTAGTTTAGCGGTATTAGTTTTTGAATTATCTAATTTTTTTCATTTTTCTAAATTTTCGATATTGAAAAAGTCGACCTGGATATCATCCGATTTCGCTCATTTTCAATACCAATCTATTCTAGGTTCAGATAAGCACGTATACCGGTGAAGAAACCTCAATATTTTCTCATGTTATCGTGTTAACGGACGGGGAGACGGACGGACATGGCTTGATCAAATTTTTTTTCGATACTGATGATTTTGATATATTATCTCTTTATACGTGTACAACCAACCGTTATCCAATCAATTTTACAAGTACAGCTGGGATAAGAAGAAAAATGTGGGAGCGGTGAGAATTTTAAAATTTTTTCAAACGTCATTGGACGCTCACCGGTCTTATCTTGTACAATTTTTATCATGTTTGCTTATGCTGCTATCAAGGCGAATGCATACAAGGTGTTGGCAAGCGAATTCTACCAATTCGCCGTGCAGAAGAATGTCAAGTTAAAATAAAACGTTCAGTGATTTCGATTAACTGACATATTGTTGTACAAGGCGTTGTATTGAAATCAATCGAGAAGAAGCAATCTGCTGTTGGAATAACAACACCTGATACTGAATTCGCCTTGGCTGCCATCAACGGCACTTTTGACAACGTAAAAAAACTATGTTTTGATTTTAGTGGCGTGAGCAAAGCATACAGGGCCAAAATATTGGTTTTAATTAGTGTAGTATTAAAGACAATTTCGCACTCAAAATCAAATCTCAGCGAACATTAATTAAAAAGCAAAGTAGAAAGTGATAGGAAAGATAGTCTCATTGATTGATGGCTTAAAAGTTAGACAAATAAAGTATGTTTTCTCTTCCGCCAACGCATTTTTCATTAACGACAAACCAAGAAAAAAACGTGAAAGTTTTAAAACTTAATTGTAAAACAAGTCAATCATTTCTGGTAAGGAAAACGCACAACAAATGATAATGATATTTATGACCTAATTTAAGTAGATTCCGTCAGCTGTAATTAAGAATTAATTTTAGTTTTTTAGAACATCATTACTACTTTCCAACAAAACAACAACAACAAAAAACATTAAAATCGTTAAAGAAAATAAAGTATTTAATTAAAGAGCTATTAATATGTGTGTATGTTTAGTGAAAGCAACAAATCACAAAAAAAAAACAATCAGCTAACTCGTAGTTAAAAACTGAACAAAAGCTACAATGCATAACTCAACATCACCAACATTCAAGAAATTAAAAGAATTTCAACAAACCGATTAACAAAGCGAGATATGGAATTTTTTGTGTTCCTTTCCGGGTGTTATCTTCTGTGGCGTAAACTTCTTTTATTTAACTTTTCCCCGCCCAAAAATAGGTCGCTAAGCTAAGCACTGCAGATAATGTTAAAATAAAGTTTTGGGAAAAGCTGACAGTCAGCAATTTGTTAAGGTAAATTACCCAGTAACGAAAACAAAGGCAGCGTTATTAACTTAAAGAGAAGTTAGTTACGAAAAATATTTTCATAGAAAATCTAAACAAAGAAAAGTTAGTGAAGTTGAGGAGATTATAATGATAGGCTTTACCGTTTAGCATAACAGTATAACATTTAATTTAATTATGTTAATAACTGCGTGACGTATACTTTTAGAGAGGTGGCTTTTGTAGGTTAAACTGTTTATAGCTACGAAATGGTTAGCATAAATAATAATAAAAAAAATTTTTTTTGGAAGCGTACTTAAACTGAAGTGTAAACCCAGTTGTAAACGCATGCATGAAGCATCGACATTTGAGACATGAATTGGAGCTATGTACGCATTCCAGTATAAATACACGTTTATTTCTTTTTAACACGTGTACTTTCTAAGGGAGCATTCATATTCTATTACAGCCTTTGTACTAATTCTGCATCCATATGATTGTATTAATGCAAAATGCATTCAAAAGCACTAGAAAAACAGGTATACCTCCAGACATATGTTTCATGCATACGAAAGCACCATATCTGCATTGTTCAAGATAATTACAATAAAAATAACTCTGCTATGATGAAAGTTGGGGCAACTTGAAGCCATCAACTTGGATTATATGGACCATCCTTACCACAGTTCAATGGCAATAAAGCATCCTCAGCCAAGCGGTCGGCGGTCATAATTAATTCTCGATATATGGATAGAGAGATATTAATAAAAAAAATGCAGCGGACATGACAAAAATGACATAAATGACATAGTCAATGCTATCGAAGGTTGTGAAATTAGACTTTTTGCGAATGGTGCATTAATTATGATAAGTGAAAATAATATTAATACTGCACTCGCCAAAATGCAACTTGAAATAAATAACTTGTATAAATGGTTGTGTGGTAATAGACTGAAACTAAGCATAAATAAAACTAAATATATGATAATAACAAGGAGGAATATCAATGAGGAGGATATAGCCGAGCTAAAAATAAATGATGAAATCATACAAAGAGTTAACAGTATAAAATACTTAGGAATAATAATTGATAATAAACTCAAATTTGACGATCATATAAATTATACAATTAAAAAAGTTGCTAATAAAATAGGAGTGATGCAGAGAACAACGAAATTCATTCAGAAAAAGTACAAAATAATCTTATATAACTCAGTTATAGAACCGCACTTCGTGTACTGCCCGTCCATTCTATTCATAATATCGGATAAAGAAGTAGACAAGCTCCAAAAGCTTCAAAATAGATGCATGAGATTTATTCTTCAGAAACCTAGAGATACACGAACGGCTGACATGTTGAAGACTTTAGACTGGTTAAGTGTGAAACAAAAGATTTTTTTCCACTCCATGAAATTCATATTTAATATCAAACATGGAAATGTACCTGAGTATTTAAATAAAAATATAGCATTAGTTGAGTAAACTCACAACATAAATACGAGAAGCAAACATAACTTCAAATTGCCGTTTTTTAGAACTGAAATTGATCAACAGAACATTTTCTACAAGGGTCTGAAAAGTTACAATGATCTGCCTATGGATATAAAGAGTTGCAACCAAATAACAGTATTTAAAACAAAATTATATGAATATTGTAAAACCTTAGCTATAAGATAAAAAACTGTAATAGTTTCAAATTTACAAATTAGGCTTCTGGCCGTAATAAATAAATAATCTAATAACATTGCTTTAAGTTGCCCAATTTCTAATCACATATTTATATATTTTGAATTCTTTTCGGAACAAAAAAAATTGTTTCAATACATACATTTCGTAAATACAAACAAATTTTTCAGGACAATAAAGAAAAATTAAAGAGTCCTTTATTACATACAAATAAGAAAAAAATAAATTTAAGGCGCGATACCCTCCGAAGAGATCTAAGGCCGAACTTCTATTCCAATTTGCGCCATGCTCCTCTTGATTTTCCCTACAAATTGGCCGGACGGGAACTACATGTTTTATTCTGACTCCGAACGGCATCTGCAAGGCCGATGAGTTTTCACTGAAAGCTTTTCATGGCAGAAATACACTCGGAGCGCTTGCCAAACACTGCCGAGGGGCGACCTCGCTTAGAAAAATTTTCTTCTAATTGAAAAACCTTATTTCTAAAATTTTGATGTTGCCTTGCCCGGGGTGCGAACCCAGGGCATACGGTGTGGTAGGCGGAGCACGCTACCATCACACCACGGTGGCCGCTTTATTATATACGGGCAGACAAAATTCAGAAAACCGTATTTTTACAAACATACGATCATTGATACACCTTGCAGTTTTAATGCATTCATAAAACTTTCCACTCTGGCAGGATTATATTGTTCATACTTTTTCAGTAATACGGCACGCATACTTTTTTTATAAATAAATATGTTTAGAATTAAAAAAAAACATGAATACTACATACTTTTCTATGCATTTAGCATACATACCTCCTGTATGCATACAATTTATTTTCAACAAAAATAGTTATACGATACGTTTTTATACCCAGCTGTACTTGTACACAGGGTAACTTTGATTGGATAACGGTTGGTTGTACAGGTATAAAGGATTCGAGATCGATATAGACTTCCATATATCAAAATCATTAGTATCGAAAAAAAATTTGATTGAGCCATGTCCGTCCGTCTGTCCGTTATCACGATAACTTGAGTGAATATTGAGATATCTTCACCAAATTTGGTACACCAAATTTGGTACATGAGCTTTTCTGGGCCCAGAATAGATTGGTATTGAAAATGAGCGAAATCGGATTATAACCAGGCCCACTTTTTATATAACATTTATATAACATTTTAGAAAACACAAAACACCTGATTATTTAGTAGATAATACACCTAGAATATTGAAATTTGACGTGTGGACTGATATTGAGACTCTCGGTAAAATTAAAAAAAAACAAGTAAGGAAGGTTAACTTCGGGTGTAACCGAATATTACATACTCAGTTGAGAGCTATGGTGACAACATAAGGGAAAATAACCTTGTAGGAAAATGAACCGAGGGTAACCCTGGAATGTGTTTGTATGACATGTGTATCAAATGAAAGGTATTAAAGAGTATTTTATGAGGGAGTGGGCCATAGTTCTATAGATGGACGTCATTTAGGGATATCGCCATAAAGGTGGGTCAGGGTTGCCTATAGAATTTGTTTGTACGATATGGATATCAAATGAAAGGTGTTAATGAGTATTTTAAAAGGGAGTGATCCTTAGTTCCATAGGTGGACGCCGTTTCGAGATATCGCCATAAAGGTGGACCAGGGGTGACCCTAGAATTTGTTTGTACGATATGGGTATCATATGAAAGGGGTTAATGAGCATTTTAAAAGGGAGTGGGCCTTAGTTCTATAGGTGGACGCCTTTTCGAGATATCGCCATAAAGGTGGACCAGGGGTGACTCTAGAATGTGTTTGTACGATATGGATATGAAATGAAAGGTGTTAATGAATATTTCAAAACGGCGTGGGGCTTAGTTCTATAGGTGGACGCCTTTTCGAGATATCGCCATAAAAATGGACCAGGGTGACTCTAGAATGAGTTTGTACGATATGGATATGAAATGAAAGGTGTTAATAAGTATTTTAAAAGGGCGTGGGGCTTAGTTCTATAGGTGGACGCCTTTTCGAGATATCGCCATAAAGGTGGACCAGGGGTGACTCTAGAATGTGTTTGTACAATATGGGTATCAAACGAAAGGTGTTAATGAGTACTTTAAAAGGGCGTGGGCCTTAGTTCTATAGGTGGACGGCTTTTCGAGATATTGCCATAAAGGTGGACCAGGGGTGACTCTAGAATGCGTTTGTACAATAAGGGTATCAAACGAAAGGTGTTAATGAGTATTTCAAAGGGCGTGGGGCTTAGTTCTATAGTTGGACGCCTTTTCCAGATATCGCCATAAAGGTGGACCAGGGGTGACTCTAGAATGCGTTTGTACGAAATGGATATCAAATGAAAGGTGCTAATGAGTCTTTTTAAAAGGGAGTGGGCCTTAGTTCTATGGGTGGACGCCTTTTCGAGATATCGCCATAAAGGTGGACCAGGGGTGACTCTAGAATATGTTTGTACGATATTGGTATCAAATGAAAGGTGTTAATGATTATTTTAAAAGGGCGTGGGGCTTAGTTCTATAGGTGGACGTCTTTTCGAGATATCGTCATAAAGGTGGACCAGAGGTGACTCTGGAATGTGTTTGCACGATATGGGTATCAAATTAAAGGTTTTAATGAGGCTTTTAAAAGGGAGTGGTGGTAGTTGTATATGTGAAGGCGTTTTCCAGATATCGAACAAAATGTGGACCAGGGTGACCCAGAAAATCATCTGTTGGATACCGCTAATTTATTTATATATATAATACCACGAACAGTATTCCTGCCAAGATTTCAAGGGTTTTTTATTTCGCCCTGCAGAACTTTTTCATTTTATTCTACTTAATATGGCAGGTTTCACAGCCATTTTACAAAGTTTTTTTCTAAGGTTGTATTTTGCGTCAATAAACCAATCCAATTACCATATTTCATCCCTTTTTTCACATTTGGTATAGAATTTTGTAATTTTTTTTTTTCATTTTTCGTAATTTTCGATATCGAAAAAGTGGGCGTGGTCATAGTCGGATTTCGGCCATTTTGTATACCAATACAAAGTGAGTTCAGATAAGTACGTGAATTGAGTTTAGTAAAGATATATCGATTTTTGCTCAAGGTATCGTGTTAACGGCCGAGCGGAAGGACAGACGGTCGACTTTGTATAAAAACTGGGCGTGGCTTTAACCGATTTCGCCCTTTTTCACAGAAATAAGTTATCGTCCCAGAAACTAAGCCCATACCAAATTTCACACGGATTGGTAAATATTTGTTCGACTTATGGCATTAAAAGTATCCTAGACAAATTAAATGAAAAAGGGCGGAGCCACGCCCATTTTGAAATTGTCTTTTATTTTTGCATTTTGTTGCACCATATCATTACGGGAGTTGAAGGTTGACATAATTTACTTACATACTGTAAAGATATTAAATTTTTTGTTAAAATTTTACTTAAAAAAAAATTTTTTTTAAAAGTGGGCGTGGTCGTTCTCCGATTTAGCTAATTTTTATTAAGCATACATATAGTAATAGGAGTAACGTTCCTGCCAAATTGCATCATGATATCTTCAACGACTGCTAAATTACAGCTTGCAAAAATTTTAAATTACCTTCTTTTAAAAGTGGGCGGTGCCACGCCCATTGTCCAAAATTTTACTAATTTTCTATTCTGCGTCATAAGTTCAACTCACCTACCAAGTTTCATTGCTTTATCCGTCTTTGGTAATGAATTATCGCACTTTTTCGGTTTTTCGAAATTTCGATATCGAAAAAGTGGGCGTGGTTATAGTCCAATATTGTTAATTTTAAATAGCGATCTGATATGAGTACTCAGGAACCTACATACCAAATTTTATCAAGATACCTCAAAATTTACTCAAGTTATCGTGTTAACGGACGGACGGACGGACGCACGTTGCTCAATCAAATTTTTTTCGATCCTGATGATTTTGATATATGGAAGTATATATCTATCTCAATCAAAGTTAATATACTCTGTGAGCTCTGCTCAACTGAGTATAAAAAATTTTAAATGGACCCACTTATGATAAAATCAATTTTACAATCAAAAATCGTTAAACCTATCGTAAAAAAATTCGGCAGAGAGTTTGCCTTTACTATAAGTATGCTTTGAAGACAAATTAGCGAAATCGTCGTGGATGAATAAAATAAGCTATATCTTTGCAAAAAAGAGCTTTATATCAATGGTATTTCATTTTCCAAGTGGATTTATAACAATCAATAGAAAAATTTTCAAATTTTAAAAAATGGGTGTGGCACCGCCCCTTTTATGACTAAGCAATTTCTATGTTTCGAAAGCCATAACTAGAAGAAAAATTTGTTCAGAATAGAACCATATGTATATGTATTATTGCGCAGCCTTGTAACACTATTAAGCACACAAAACAAACAACAACAGCATTTCAAGTGTACAGCTGGGTATGTAATATTCGGTTTCACCCGAACTTAGACTTCTTTACCTTGGTCAGATTTCGTTGGTCAATATTTTCGTTTTAACTTTAGTTATGAGCCACATTTCTCCGTTTGTACTTTTTCTATATATTTTTTATTAAAAAAATAGTCCAAGGTTGCTGTATACTTAATTTATTTATAAAGTTTAAAAAAAAAAAAAAATATTTGTTAACCCCCCGAACGATGACTAAATTGTAACTATTCTTGTTGGCAATAATATTACATTTGAACTGACTTCAAATGCGTACTTCCAAATGAGTCCTTTGACCTCATTCGCATTTTGCTTAACCTTCCCTCCAAGACTTGCCTGCAAGGATACCAATCCATCGCAAAAAATGCGCTGATTAAACAATAAAAATACAAGGCGCGATATACCATCGAAGTGAACTTAGGCCGAGCTTCTCTTCCCCCCTTAGAATATTCCTTAAAAATTAGCGGGATGGGATCTACATGTTTTAAGTCGACTTTGCATGATGATGCATTTTCATTGAAAAGCTTAACGTGGCAGAAATACACTGGGAGTGTTTGCCAAATTACTGCCGAGGGTCGACACCGCTTGGTATAACTTTTTCTAATTGAAAACACTTTTTTCAAAATTTTGTATGTTACTTATCCCGGGAGTTATCTACACTATGGACATAATCAGTCTATGTAAGGTCTTTATTGACGGGCCAGTTCAACCTAACCCGGGAATCGAACTCAGGGTATTCGATGAGGTAGGCGGAGCACGCTACCATCACACCACGATGGCCGCACGGGTTTTCAAAATTATAAACTTTTTTATTTGTAAACAACAAACAAATAATAAATTGCAAGAAGTTGGAAGGTCAGAACATTCGAAGTCGTAATTGAAATTTTGCAAAATCTGAGTTACTGTTTTTGTATTTTAAACTTTTCTCAATTCTGTTGAAGTGTTAACTTAAATTTGTGAGTGGAAGACTGCGAAATAATAAGAAAAATCCGCTGCACGACAAATACTTTTTTACATATTTACATACACATACATACAAACATAGGGAGCGCCGGTGATACGCTTGAATGACTAATGAGCAACAAAAAGTACAAGAGCAGCAACTGTGCTGGTGGGTTAAATTGTTTTCTAGTTAATTTATACTGGTGATAAATACATATTACTATTTTTTTTTTTTGTATGAACGGTCATAGATTGATTCCATCCACGCTTGGTTAACTAACTGTAGTAATCTGAACAGCTGTCTTACATCATTGGCCTCACTTTGTGCGGGAGGCGGTGGCAGTTTCCTATGGAAAGCAGAACTAGGTACTATAAGACAATGCAAGAAGAGCGAGCCAAAAACCAAGCGAATGCCATGGGACAGCTGGCAGTGTATCATGTTTTTTCCTTCAGAGAAACAAAGGTGAAAATATTGTAAAACGCACTAAACGGCCTATTGCTTTGGGTGGCGGTAATGGCGCTGATTATCAGCTAAACTGAAGTATTTTGCGGAAAGAGTTTTATTACAAAAGAATTGTGTCAAATTAAGTGTGTTTAAGTGGCGCTCTTTTTTTTTTTGTCAAGAGTTACATTACGGTTTCAGCATTCTCTTTAGGTGCATTGTTTTTGTTGAGCTTATTTATTAGAATTTGAAATATTGTTTTATTTTAACTTTCCTATGCTCCCAGCTTAGTATGATATCCCAGCTTAATATATTTAAGCATTTTATGTAATTTTTATTTTATGCCAAATTAGCACATCTCTTCAAGGCGTTTTTTTTTTCGGGAGTGAGATTTCAAGTTGCAAATACAAATTTCGAAATTCTCATGAAAGCTTCTGGAATTTACGAACCTATTTGAAAACATTTTTATTTTGACTTGCATAGTTTCCCTTACACAATTTATAAATTTTTTTTCTTGAGTTATGGAAAATTTACAAAGACTAATAAATTAATGAAATTTTCTAAAACCTTCCACTGCTATTGTCGTGTTCGCTACTATAATTGTGAAAGAAGGGGTTCGGTTTTTCAGAGAGTGTATATACTTACTAATATTAATGAGGAATCTGTAACTCTAAGCTTCCACACGTGTCTCACCTGAAATAAGAAGAAAAATAAAATTAAATAATTAATTTTTACAAAACGCGGTTAGTATGTAAATAAATAAAAGTAAATGTAAGGCGCGATAACCTCCGAAGAGATCTAAGGCCGAGCTTCTCTTCCAATTTGCGTCGTTCTCCTCTTGATTTTCCCTACAAATTGGCCGGATGGGAGCTACATGTTCTATGCCGACTCCGAACGGCATCTGCAAGGCAGATGAGTTTTCACTGAGAGCTTTTCATGACAGAAATACACCCGGAGCGCTTGCCAAACACTGAGGGGCGACCCCGCTGAGAAAATTTTTCTTCTAATTGAAAAACCTTATTTATAAAATTTTGATGTTGTTTTACCCGGGGTGTGAACCCAGGGCATACGGTGTGGTAGGCGGAACACGCTACCATCACACCACCGTGGCCGGCATATCAATATTTTCAAATTTTTTTTTTTTTTTCAAATAAAACTTTTATTCCCACACCTTTTTTTCGACATTGACTGAATTTTTTTTTTATTGAAACCATCATTTTTTAGAGCTTCCGCTTTTGCAGAACCATCTATTTTTCAGAGATCAGTTACTTTTTTCAACCAGCTACTATTTCTGAACCGGTAAAATATTTGAAACCGGTAACTTTCTCTGAACCAGCAACTTTCTCTGAATCGGCAACTTTCTCTGAACCAGCTACTTTTTCTAGACCGCTTACATTTTCTGAATCGTTTATATTTTCTAAACCGAGTACGTATTTTATCAGTACTAATTACTTCTTTTGAGCCAGTTGAAACAAGTGAAACCGGTTACTTCTTCTGAACCGACTACTTTTTCTTAAACGGTTTCTTTTTCTGAAACGGTTACTTTTTCTTAATCGGTATTTAGTATGACCACATGAAACCTTCTAGGCCATACCACCCTCACAGCCACTAGATCCAACCTTGCTATTGCCTATGGTTCATCGAACCATCTTCATTTGGTAGCAGGCATCAATAATGATGTACATTTGCTAAGGTTGTGGTTTTCTTCATATAAGCTTATTGTCAGCAAAAAAACGCAGATGATGTATTTCAACCTACAACCAAAAATAACACTCGATATTGGAATTGTGTTCCATGCCACTGATTGCAAGCGTTTTGCACTCAATAGTTTATCGTGTTCTGATACAACTTTCCATGCGGAAATTAACTGCTGTGATACGTGTTTCACAATCGAAAAAGTAAGCGATTTTCAATATCTGTGTATTTCTGTTGACCAAAATCTAAGTTGGTCTACGCATATTTCTCGTTTGAAGTCGTACATGCGATCTACTGTTTGTTATTTTTATAGACTAAGAAAGATTTGCTCAAGCGCTACGCTGAAAAGTATTTACTATGCCTTGGTGCACTCTAAGCTCCAATATGGCATCAGCTGCTGGGGAGGTGCATCTTTTGCTAAATTACAGCAACTTCTAACTATAAAAAAATGCGTCATAAGAAGAATATGTAATTGTAATCGATTTCACCGCTCCATGGAGTTATTTAGAGACCTGAAAATACTTCTTATTAAGCATTTGTACTATTTCAAAAGTTTAAAAATATTTTTTGTTCGCTCTGGTTATTTACGTAGCCTACATTCGTATAATTATAATCTGTGGACGAATTCACACGGACTTGTTGTTGTTCCCACATATCGTACTACACATTTCAATAATTTCTTTACTATTGTCTCTTATAAGGTTTTCAATGCGTTACCCGTATCTAAACGTGTCATTAGGAACTTACGTGACTTTTTGCGGAATGCTAAATCATTTCTCTTACAACTATCACACAACGATATCAAGAATTTGCTGAACCCTAGCACCTAGTAATTTAAACGCAGTTGTTATTCATAAAATTTAACTTTTAAATTGTTATTCTTAATCTTTATAGTTTTTTTCTTCTCTTTTTTTTAATTCACCCCGCACAATTTTTTAGTTCCATTAATTTAATTTTGAGATGGCATTTAATACCAAAATACTGTTTTTAAAGAATTCCTTACTTTTTCTTGCATTATAATGTTATCTGTTAGCTTAATATACTTATTTATTAAATGCATACTTGTTAATTTTGTAAGGAAAATGAATGAATAAATCTAAATATAATATAAAATCCATGAGAAACTTGGGGTCATCAGAGCCTCGGCTGTTAAAGAAATAGGATTCGCAGAGAGGTGAGGTTGACAATTGGGTTGGAGAAGCTGTAAATTAGCTGGTAATCCCGTTGAGGGACCAACAAGTCTGAAATTTTTAAAATGGTTTTAACTGAAACTGACGGAAATTTGAGCGATTATATAAACAAATTATTGTGAAACGCATCTATGACACATTAAAATTTATAAATTTAGCAAATTAGTTGTAAAAACGAAATTCTGTAAACACTTTTCGCTAAACTAGGGAACGTCAAAAAAAGTTTCAATTGATCAGCTAACTTCCATAACTGATAAGAATGTGATGGAGTGTCATATTTTACTAAGTTACGTAAAGTGAAGTTTTTGGAACATGTCAGTAATTACCATTTCAAAAACGAGCCAAGTAAAATGAAAATTTTAACTGTAAAAATTATAATTTACTGCTAATTTTTATGGCTTTTTAATTACTTTTTCTAGTAAATACAAAAGTTCTTGATTACTCGAAGCACGTGCTTCCTGAACAAGTAAGAGTTTTTTATGTTTATACTAATATTTTTATTATTTTTTTATTTATGCAAAATTATAAATGCACAGTTGATAACTTTATTTGCCTACATACATATATGGTGTGTATATGCATCACAATGTGACTTTACATGCGATTGAGATAAACTAGTTCATTCATTCGTTTACAAACAAATTAGGTTCACGCAAGCCATAATTTTTTTTAATATTACTTTGAGCTATTTCTAAAAATCTTGCTTGGGGTCCTGTTAACAACTTTTTATTACAAATGTTAGTCGAAGTGGAAAGAAAAATAACACATAGGATAAACTACTTGCTAAAATTTCTTTTAGCTGATATGGAAATTCAATTCTTTAATGCAACCGATCCTTCTCAGGAGAGTTGTCGTATATAATGGTTTTTCAGAAGATAAATTGTAACCGAGACAGTTATTTTGCTTCCGGAACTAACGAAGCTGAAACCGTTCCAATCAGTTTTATAAGATTGGACAAAAAATGAGCTGCAATTACCATCAGTATCTCCAGTGTGTTACCTTAGGCAGGCGAAATGGGCATTTCAAAATTATCTGTTTGCTATTTAGATTGTATGTAGATTTTGCCTCCTAGACAAGAAGCTCAAAGGAAATCCTTCGTAGGAAGAAATGGTAAAAAATGTCTAACGATGCACGTATCGAAAAGCAATTTCACTCAAACGTCAAATCAGAAACTGTCAAAAATTTCGTAATAATTACAATAATTAATAAGTTATGGATCTAATCAGTACTGGTAGCCACCATTTGACATATTTCCCTAAATCGATTGCCCATTTCAGAGCTACTGCGATTTACAAAATTGATTTCGATCACCGATCGTATAACAGGTTACGAGCTTAAAATTTTTGGTATTTCTGCAAGCATTTCGGTAAACTAAAATATATATCGTTATATCTCTTTTAAATCAAAAACTTAGTTTACGATGGTTACAATAAAGGAAAAACGTTTTATATTCTAATTCCAGTAGATGAAACAAGTTTTTCTACTGATCGCAACATCTCGTCTATTGGCCGGTTACAACCTCTTTCGACTTGAAGCTATTACTAATGAATGGATTTTCTTAATTAGGTGCCAAAGCTGGTCCTCATATGTTCTTATTCAAGTCTTTCGTTTTTATAAAGTCTAACGGTGGAGGGTTTTTTTTTTTAGTTTTTCTTAAATTTTATATTACGATCGTCCTTGTGAGGCTATCTATTTATACTCAATATGTATTTTTGAAATAAAAATATGTCTCATGAAACCCAAATATCGTTAGTCTTAAAAAATCTTTCCACCCAAAACATAAATAATGCAACAAAGTTTGAATAAAAAAAAGTTAAGGCAAGTATCTTTAGAAAGCGGTCTCCAAAATACAAGCTTTCGCCCCTAAAATCGCAATGAATGTCTATCAAAAAAGTTTTCTAATATTTCTAGAGCATTCTATGGTTTACTAACTATAAAAATACCAGTTAAGCAACATTTGTTTTATTGTATTTATACCTTATTCCATTGTCCCACTGACATCATTTTATGTTTTGCTAAGAATAAAATCTTTGTAAAATCAGCATCGCTTAATATGGCATATATTCCAATCCACTTTATTTACTATATGAGTAAGTTCTTGAATACACTTATGGCATATTATTTATTTTATTGGAAGATATATTTAAATAATGTATTGTATTTTATGTTTAAAAACTTGTTTGTATTTATTACTGTATTCTCATGAGTAATACTAAATTTTAATAATTGTGTGTGTTTCACTTTGAATCGGTTCATCGACCTAGAACGTCACTTTCAGTATACATATATGAAAAATTATGCAAATGCTTTAACAGAAACTCTTCAGTGCTGAAACACTAGGTAGTGCGGCTTCGAAATCCATTCGAACCACTTCAAAATATATCAAAAGCATTTAAGTATGATTTTTTGGTACCAACGGTAGGCTTAAAGTTAGAGAAGAACCATTGGGTCTCTATAAAAAACAATCTAGGACCAAAAAAATAATATTGACAGAATTAAATATTTAGCTAAAACTTTAACGTAGAAAAGTAAAGTAGACAACACCAGGGTAAAGCAGTAGGGGACTGTTTAGTTTGCCACTAAAATAAAATTAAAATGGAGTATGTAAACACCTAAATGAAATCAACTGCCGAATGTGAACGACGAACATAGCAAATCCATAAGCCGAAAGCCATAGTTCTTCGCAGCTCTTGCTGTTTTTCTGTAGAGAAAACGTCTAGCTCAAAACTGGCGCACTTCTTGTCCATTCGGAACTACCACTAGTTCACCCTCTATCTCTTTTAAATGCTTTCAACTGACGAATTTAACATTACGATGTCATAGACTGTGAAAATTGCTTCCGCTACCTTTTCTGTAGTTCCGAACTAGATACAAATTCCTTTTATTGGCACCTTTTGTATAGTTTTCAATAGGCTACGTAGGTTAAAGGCTTTAAAGTGTGTGGAAATGATGCATACTCAAACTCGGAGATCCTTCAAGCTAATAGCAGTGTTTAATAAGAAAACTCAAACTGTCGACTTTTGAACTAGGAATAATCTAGTTACTATCGACCTAGTACTTATTTGATACTTTAGGACACATGTAAAGCCTCGCTGCAGTATTGTTCAATGCTGCTAAAGATTGGAAATGTTACGCAATATTAATATCACAAGGCCTCATGCTCTTTTTGCCTTTTTTTCTTCATATCATATTAAGTTCTGGGAGTGAGTAATTTATCAATCATTGATAGCCATTCTCCTCAGACCATACATATGTATCCGCTTAAGAGGATAAATGCGGCAAATTCTTCAGAAACTCTTAATGAACGGATTGGATTACATTGCAAATAATTGTGTATGGGAAACTGAGGCAACTTAAGGAGGTCGATTACATTAATTTAGTAAACATCGTATACCAAATCCAGCACTCTAAAAACACGCACAAGCAAAGCAAGCACGTTGTTAGAAAAAGTCGTAGAGTTTCCTGGAATGAATATAGATATCCTTTAAAAAGGAAAAACCTACGTTAGGATATAGAATACTCCTGCGAAATGGTTGAAATAAGTCCCAGCCGCGGCTTAAATAGTTCAGAGACGGATAAAGAGGAAGAACGGGGAATGGTCACGTAGTAATTAAGAGTCCCTTGATGCGCTAACCGACGCACATTTTTTGTTAGGAAATAATGTGGTAGAGCCTGTAGACATTACTTTCATTGCGATCACGGCGCACAGTGGGCTGGATTTGGCTTTCAGTGGACTTAGGGAATTGAAAACAATATTAGTTAATAACACAAAAACTTTGATGGGGATCCGTTTTAAATCTCATTACATGACATTTTTATATATGAGAATTATTTCATAAAGTCTTAAACAAAAAAGTTATAGCAAATAAAAAAGTTTTATGTATGGGAAAAATCACATTTTTACCATAACTCATTTTCCTCACATTTCTCAAAACTTCATTAATTTATTTATATAGTTAGGGTTATATACTATGCAATGTACTCGATTTCATGGTTCGAAAAGGTTCGCGTTTTTTTTTTTTAACTATTTATTTTTTTTTTTATTTTAGTATTGCGAATCACTTTTTAATTTTGGGTAAAATTTAAAAACAAAAATATTTTTTTTTGTTTTTTTTTTCGTTTTTTTTTTTAGTGCTAGTACTGCGAATCACTTTTTAATTCTGGGCAATATTTAAAAACAAAAATATTTGATAATTCATATTATGCATTTAATTTTTTTATATGGAATTTGCATTTAACAATTCAAAAAAGGTTCAAATCAAGAATTTAGCTATTCCAGCTTGTTCGTAAATTTTTTTTTTATGATGCTTACTATTCCAGCTTGTTCGTTAGTACCAAAAGGGTAATTAAAAGCAAAAATTATTCGATCGGTCAATAGTCCATGAAATCTCCAAATATATGTATATGACCAAAAAAAAAAAACTAAAAAAAAACAATTTTTATTATTTTAAGTAAATGTTGCGTTTCGCATGTAGTATGTATATTCGTACCCAAATTGAGAAACTAAAATATTTAGTTTTCTGTATCATAGTCGAGGTTTTGCGGTAGGAGTAGTAGAGATTTCACTTCTTCGGATATTTCCTCATGCTTACTAGGTAATTTCGATCTCCTCGATGAAATAAGTGGGTCAGAAGTAACTAACAAATTATTTAAAATGTCCTCATTTGTAGCTTTGCGGCTAGTTTTTCTTGCATGGTCTCGACGATATGCTCTAAAATCTGTTTTTCTGGATTCATCGGCTTCTTCGGACAACTTTCCGATTGGAATGGAATCAAAATGCTCTATTATTGAAGCTCCGTGTACTAAAATTTTATGTACACATGAAGGCATGTAATACTATTCGTATAGTTCGACGTAACCTCGAATGGTTTCTCTGGCGTACATGTTAAACTTTTGTACATTTATTGGACACCTACATGAAAGTGCCACTAATATTATAGAGAATCTTTGAATGATATTTTCACTAACACCAGCTATAGAGGCGGTAGTTTTAATGTCAACGAAAAGTCGTCTAGCAGTATTTCCATGAATCGTTGTACCGTGCCCTTGGTTTACCACGTCTACCAGTAAACCAGTCCGAATAGTAAAAATTATTTTAGTGAAGCCAAAATTGCTGGAAATTGGAAAAAATACCTAGATATACACATATGCTCGTTCGGGTATGTCGATATGAAACCCGGTTGCTAAAAGTGTCATAACTTTTTTAAATTAGGTTTTACGAAAAAATGTTATATAACAATAAATTATGGAAAAAGATCACAGAATACGAAAATGTACATTTAAAGTCCTAAGTCCCAAATTTTCAATTTCGTTCCACTGTGCGGCGCGGGTGTGACTGACACTAAAATCGTTTGGGAAAGGGCATATATGTAATACTCCTATATTGCTACTAAAAGCTAGGTACATTCCCAAACATCAGAGTGCCGATATTTTGCTGTTTAAACGTTTTTGTTTTTGTATTCAATAATCGAATGTACCTAAATTTCAATTTTTTCTTGTCACACTTATGCTGCTACAATCACAAAAATTTTATAGGCTGTCTTGTTTTGATTTCGAATTCAAAACACTTTGCGAGCATTCTCTATTAGCAATATAGGAGTATTACATATATTGGAAAGGGTCACTTTTAAATGTTTCCTCAATCGTTATGTTTTCGACCTTGAAACAAAATATTTCTCAAAAATTGCTTAGACCTTAAGGCGTGCTCCGTCTACCACACCGAGGGTCCTGGGTTCAACTTCCTGACAAAATAACATCAAACGTTTAGAAAAACTTTTTTCTAATCGGGCTTGCCCTTCGGCAGTGATTTGCCAAACACTGCGTACTTCTGTGTACTTCTGCCATGAAAAGCTTCTCAGTGAAAACTCACCTGCCTCGCAGATGCCGTTCGGAGTCGGCAAAACATATGTAAGTCCTGTCCCGCCAGTTTGTAATGAGAATTAAAAGGAGCACAACGAAAATTGGATGAGAAGCTCGGATTTAATCTCCTCGGAGGTAAATCGCGCCCACTTTTTATTTATGTGGTACATTACTTTGACAAATTTAGTATTTGAGTACGTTATGCGCATGAAAGTTGATGCTCCGGCTAAGAAAATATTTTTTATCGGAATCCGCCTATGGCAGCAGAGGAAGAGGGCAGCCCTCACTCCCCAGGCGGAAAACGATTTAAATTCCCTTGGCGCCAGTTAGCAGAGCGAGGAAGCTATTGGCGTGCCTTGTTGGACGATCATAACCGCTTAAACGGTTAAGCGCCAATTAAGTAAGTAAGTAAGATACAGTATTAGTGGTAATCTGCAAAAACTAGTTATGGCTTGAATCGGCGTTTAAAACTTAATTTGGGATTACACTTCATACTTATGTTAACACCATCCGGTACCAACTAGCGCAACTGGGTATAGAATCACAGCTTACTTAGTCGAAATACCAGTTTAATGAGTTGGTGACTCCCCCGCTCAGAACGATATATGTACGTATGTAAACACTTGAAGCAGTTTGACTGCAGCATGTAATCTTAACTTCCATGCTGCTAAAGTGACAGCAGTGGAAAGTAGAAAAGTGAAAACATATTACAAAGCTCACATATATATAAATATGTTCGTTAACTTGTATGCAGTGAAATTGCCAAAAGCGGAAATCTTCTGTACTCCAGTTTCTACAGCCTCATCTCAGGTAAGTAACTATCTGCGCATGTTTCCGATACGTTTACCAGTTTTAAAATACATATCTATGTATAAGTATATATGCTAATATTACCATACGAATATTACAGTTAAAGATATTTAAGTACTTTCTTATGGTAAATGCTTGTAAAAACCGTTTGTATGTATGTATGTATGTAGTACGCAAGTATGTCAGTTGACTTTTGAAAGTCTCATGTGCAGTCAACTGTTGCTTGGCCTCTTGTTGCTACATAATGCCAGTTTTTGACTTTTCTCTTTTCTTTACTGACTTTCCACTGTCACTATCAACTTCTGTTTTTTATGCATGTTTACCGTTAATGCGCTGTTACCGTTACTTAAAGTATGCCTCTACCGTTTTTTGTAAGTTCTTTACTGGCAGCCGACATTCACATCTAACCTCGATTTATTCGAAACGCTAAATACCTTTCATTATTTTTGCTTGAGCTGACTAATGCCATATCAGTTTTATATAATTGTGTTTTTTTTTATATTTTTTATCGTTTCACAATTAAAGCCCCAAAAAATTCCCTTAATGACTGAAAGTCACTTGCGCCTCAGTTAAACCCTCTAATGCACCTCTTTACCCTTCACACGACATCGTCTACGTTAAATTTCGTAAACTGTTTCATGTTAATTTTAAGGTTTAAGTTCGTCTTAATCACCATTATTATATGCCATTACTTTGTTCCTGTTTGAAATTTCTTTTCCCTACCAACAAAGCAAGCCCACGTTTTGTTAGTGTAGTAGGCCATTGAACTCTTTCACTTTGGCTCACGGTATTGTGCATGGCTTAAAATACTTTAATATTGCTTTAACGTTTTTTTTTAATGTTTTAATTTGTTATTTTCCTCCGTTTTATTGCATTGATTACTTTGTTTTGTTGTACTGTTTGTCGCCTGTCAGCGATTGTCACACCCGGCTGCAGCTACTCATTAATTTAAATTCATCCAAATTTTTATCTTCCGTCGTCAGCTTTAATTTTGTTTATGCATAACGCAAGCAAATAGTGGTAAATAAAAGTCAGCGTCAAAATCAGCATGTACAATAAGGCAACCCCGCAGTTTTAAGTTTTATTAATCAGCCGAATAAATTAAAAGAAAAAAACACCCACCGTTCACCTGAAACTACTTTCGTTTCCTTAAAACTTCCCACAAATTTTGTCAATTATATAAAACTAGTTCAATAACTGCCAGAACTCGCGTACACATTTGTTTCTCGAAAACTCACCACAGCATAGAAGTAAAAATAACAGTTAAAATTCGATTTTTAATGTAAAAGTTGAAAATAATAGTCAAAAGTTGACTGTTATAAAAATTAGAAAAAATAATTAATAGTTGAATTTTATCATAAATGTCAAAAAAAAAACAAGTAAGGACGGGACTGTCTTCGGCTGTGCCGAAGACTTCATACCTTTCATGAATGGGGCTGAACAATAATCTTATCCCGTTCGTAATCTCCAAATAAGAAGTATATAGTGAACAGATGTACATACCTAAACGATTTTTAAGATAAATACAAAATAAAAAATGGCAAAAAACCCCCTTATCTGAACGATCGGTTGTATGGGATATATATTATATATATCTCCGATTAAATGATTTTTACAGAAAATCTTCTATGATATATTAGAATATATATCACCAAGTTTCACGTTTTTATATTGGAAATTAAGGGAGAAATGGCCAAAAATCTTTCTATCTGAACGATCGGTTGTATGGGATAGGTATATACTATATACATATAGCTCCGATCAAAGTGATTTTTTCAGGAAATCTTCTATGACATATTAGAATAAATATCACCAAATTTAACGTTTTTATATTGGAAATTAAGGGAGAAATGGCTAAAAATCTTTCTATCTGAACAATCGGTTGTATTGGATATATATTATATATGGCTCCGATGGAAATGATTGTTTCATGAAATCTTCTATGACATATTAGAATAAATATCACCAAATTTAACGTTTTATATTGGAAATTAAGGGAGAAATGGCTAAAAATCTTTCTATCTGAACAATCGGTTGTATGGGATATATATTATATATGGCTCCGATGGAAATGATTGTTTCATGAAATCTTCTATGACATATTAGAATAAATATCACCAAATTTAACGTTTTTATATTGGAAATTAAGGGAGAAATGGCTAAAAATCTTTCTATCTGAACAATCGGTTGTATAGGATATATATTATATATGGCTCCGATGGAAATGATTGTTTCATGAAATCTTCTATGACATATTAGAATAAATATCACCAAATTTAACGTTTTTATATTGGAAATTAAGGGAGAAATTGCTAAAAATCTTTCTATCTGAACAATCGGTTGTATGGGATATATATTATATATGGCTCCGATGGAAATGATTGTTTCATGAAATCTTCTATGACATATTAGAATAAATATCACCAAATTTAACGTTTTTATATTGGAAATTAAGGGAGAAATAGCTAAAAATCTTTCTATCTGAACAATCGGTTGTATGGGATATATATTATATATGGCTCCGATGGAAATGATTGTTTCATGAAATTTTCTATGACATATTAGAATAAATATCACCAAATTTAACGTTTTTATATTGGAAATTAAGGGAGAAATGGCTAAAAATCTTTCTATCTCAACAATCGGTTATATAGGATATATATTATATATGGCTCCGATGGAAATGATTGTTTCATGAATGAAATCTTCTATGACATATTAGAATAAATATCACCAAATTTAACGTTTTTATATTGGAAATTAAGGGAGAAATAGCTAAAAATCTTTCTATCTGAACAATGGGTTGTATGGGATATATATTATATATGGCTCCGATGGAAATGATTGTTTCATGAAATCTTCTATGACATATTAGAATAAATATCACCAAATTTAACGTTTTTATATTGGAAATTAAGGGAGAAATGGCTAAAAATCTTTCTATCTGAACAATCGGTTATATAGGATATATATTATATATGGCTCCGATGGAAATGATTGTTTCATGAATGAAATCTTCTATGACATATTAGAATAAATATCACCAAATTTAACGTTTTTATATTGGAAATTAAGGGAGAAATTGCTAAAAATCTTTCTATCTGAACAATCGGTTGTATGGGATATATATTATATATGGCTCCGATGGAAATGATTGTTTCATGAAATCTTCTATGACATATTAGAATAAATATCACCAAATTTAACGTTTTTATATTGGAAATTAAGGGAGAAATGGCTAAAAATCTTTCTATCTGAACAATCGGTTGTATGGGATATATATTATATATGGCTCCGATGGAAATGATTGTTTCATGAAATCTTCTATGACATATTAGAATAAATATCACCAAATTTAACGTTTTTATATTGGAAATTAAGGGAGAAATGGCTAAAAATCTTTCTATCTGAACAATCGGTTGTATGGGATATATATTATATATGGCTCCGATTGAAATAATTTTTTACAGGAAATCTTCTATGATATATTAGAATATATATCACCAAATTTAACGTTTTTATATTGGAAATTAAGGGAGAAATGGCTAAAAATCTTTCTATCTGAACAATCGGTTGTATGGGATATATACTATATATGGCTCCGATGGAAATGATTGTTTCATGAAATCTTCTATGACATATTAGAATAAATATCACCAAATTTAACGTTTTTATATTGGAAATTGAGGGAGAAATGTCTAAAAAATCTTTCTATCTGAACGATTGGTTGTATGGGATATATACTATATATAGCTCCGATCGAAGTGATTTTTTCAGGATATCTTCTATGATATATTAGAATATATATCACCGAGTTTCACGTTTACACTTTCTAAATTGCGGCAGGAATGGCCAAAATCGTCTTATCTGAACGATCGGTTGTATGGGAGATATATGTTATACTGGTCCGATCCTACCGGATCCGACAAATGTCTAATATCATACAAAAATACATCCTTGTGCCAAATTTCATTGAGATATCTCAAAATTTGAGGGACTAGTTTGCGTTCAAACAGACAGATGGACGGACAGACGGACATGGCTATATCACCTCAGTTCGTCGCGCTGATCAATTCGGTATACTTAATGGTGAGTCTATCTTTTATATTTCTCAACGTTACAAACATCGGACCAAAGTTAATATACCATTTCATGTTCATGAAAGGTATAGAAATTTAAAATTTCGTCGTGATCTTTTTAACCCTTAAGCACCTAACACCGTCTACAGACGGTCATTACTTAAATCAAAATAAAATCGAAAACAACGTACGCCGCATCTTATGAGCTCAAACCGTTGATTTTGCATGGAATGTTCTTTTAAATAAAGCTTTTCCATAAGCTCTTAGTTCGTTAGTGTGGCAGATACAGCTGCTGTTATTTTTTTTTTTTTTTTCAAAACAGTTCGCGAAAGTGACGGGGAAATTATGTGTGAAATTAGTGCGCTTTAGAATTTTAATAAAAATCATTTTGTCCAACGCAGTAGTTCTGAAATGTTTATGTAAGGTATTTTAACTTCTACTTTGAGGCCTGTATGCTTTTTTTCAATATGCGCTATTAAAACATTGTAGTACTGAGTTTTTTGTGAAGGCCGTCTATAGACGGTCTTAGTAGCTTGAGTGATAAAAAGTTCCTCAGTGTTATGTCACGTTTTGTTTGCGGTTTTGTAAAATTGTCTATCATTAACCATCATTTTTTAATAGAGAAAATGTTTTTTTGCTGTTGATTGCTGTTACCACAAAATGTCTCGTCAGAAAAAAATTAATTTGTTGTTGTCGTTGTAGCAGTGTTACACTGAAATTACAGTCTTTCCTTGGTCGGGAAAAATCCTCCAGTACATAGAACCGACTGCCTTGGGAAGCGAAAAAAAAATCTATTTCTCAGTAATGAGTGATTCGGATATTGAAGCTTTAATGGATTCAGTTGAAATCGAATATGATTTTGAAGATTCTTAAAACAGTATCTCAGATCCCGATTATATTTGCCACCAAATTGAGCCTGATGAAGATGGTATGATAAATGATTGCTTACAAAAGTTGGATGACTCATCATTTATGGATGCAATAAATTTGACAATGAACACAAGCAACATTAGTGTAAACTCACCTCAAAACCCAACAACCTCTAACGAAGTTCTGGCTCAAACGCGACTGGTACAAAACCGGAGCTGAATCGCATTCCACCCAAAGAAAAACTGATTCAGAAGTGGAAAAATCATACAAGTCAAAGAAACGAGATCAGTCCTCATTACCAGCTATAGAAGCCTCAGGACCAAAAGTAACACCGTAAAATGGTGCATTTACAGGAGGTGGTAAGTTAAAAATTACATTGAAAATGTGATTAATGAAAAACGAAAGCTACCAATGGAGAAATGTGAAGAATTGAAAAAAGCACCACGGGGATATTCAACGGAGTTTGTTGCAACTGCTTACGGCATCGACATCAGCACCATTTTGTGGAAGGACACAAAAATGTCAAAGTTTGCTCGACATATGTAGGTATTAAACCTTTCGGAAGAACGGATGTTCAACCTAAAGATCAGCAAATCTAAAATTCCAAGGTATATAAGAAAGGAAAAGTCTTATATAGACATCCACTGCCCACAAATTATACGCGAATATAATGCGCACAGGGGAGGGGTGGACCTAATGGACTCGTATATGGGTCGCAACGGACTCCGAATTAAAACTCAAGATATGGCCAAAAGATTATTTTATCATCTCCTGGACATGGTTGTAACCAATGCATTCGTTTTGTGTAGAAGACTCAATGATGAAAAAATTGGATTGCTGATGAAGAAGTAAATGATATGACCATATACGTATTTCCCTGTAGCATTGCCAAAGAGCTTTGTGCTTCAGTTGAAAAGAGGTCGGTTGGTCGCCCACTGGCTAATGAACAGCCAACTACCAGTACTAGTAGTGTTGGTACAAAGGCCATTCATCCAGGGAACAATATCAGATTTGATCGAATTGACCATTTTCCTAAATGGGGACCAAAACAAAATCCTGCATGTTGTGTAAAAAATCTGAAATGCATACTTTTTGCACGAAATGCAATATAAATTTGTGTTATTCTAATGCAAAAAACTGTTTTACAGAGTATCATATAACAAACGTGTTATTTTAAAACATATTTAATATTTTTGTTATTGAATGGGATATTTACTTTGAATAAAAGCAACTTTTGGTAAATGAATTGATATAAACATGTATTATTTTTTCTTCACCAAACCCACTAAGACCGTCTGCAGGCGGTGGTCCTTTTTATCCACCTGTAGCTTCCAAGGAACATTTGTCAGTAAAACATCAGATTCTACTTTTTCACCTTCAAATCAATTAAGAGCTTTTAAATTTAACAAAATATTAATTATTTCCATTTCAGTTGCTTAAGGTTAATATTACCCTTTAATTTGCGGGACGGGATATATTTTAACGGTTTTGTAAATTTTCGGTGTTGATTTGCCCGGACTTGAACCCAGAACCTTTGGTGTGGTAAACGGGCACGCCGTATTCCTTTCGGAGCTATTTCAGGATTATATCGGGGGTTTTTTTTGGATAACTTCGGGTTTATTTTGAACAAATTCGTCATTAGTTAAGGGACCAATTCAAGCTATTTAATGATGATTTCGGGACTATCAGCTGAATAATTTTGGGATTACCTTGAGATAATCTCAGACGATTTGGGGACTGTTTTCGGGATCAACACCGGACTGTTTTGAGCTAAATTCGACGTTATTTTCGTTATAATTTCGAGACTATTTCACATTATTATATCGAAAGAGTCCAGATTCCATTAAAATCCCATTGCGATCCAGAAAAATTCAGGTCTTGAACCCGAAATCATATCTATTATAGTTCTGAAAATTTATTTTTATTATATTACTATGTCTAATAGTTAAAAGCGATTTTTTATTAAAAAAAAACTCAAATGTAAATAAAATTCAAACCACACACGTCATAGTAGCAGTAATACTTTCTCTTCAGAATTATTTTCGGACTCATTACGGAGCTATTTCAAGAGAATATCGAAATTTTTCTTTTGGTATAACTGCGATTTTCGAAAATATTAGAATTCAAGATTATTAAGGAATTATTTCTGGACTCGCAGTCTTCATCATTGCGGGATAACTTTCGTATAATCGCAGTACAATTTCTGTATTATTTTCGGGATCAACTCTGGAGTATTTTGAGATAGTTTCCATTATGAAAATAATCCTGTAGTGATTCACAAATTGTCCCAAATTGGTTCCGAAAAAAACTATCATGAAACAGTTATAACAAAATAGTCCCAAAGTGATCTTGAATGGAATATAAAATAATTAAAAAAAAATTTTTTAAGTTAAACGGTTTTATTGAAAACAATACTTACATGAAGTAATAATACGAAAAGCTAGAAAATAATTAGGTACTAGACATCACACTCTTTATCAATCTAGGGCGTTGATCAGACAATTAAATAAAAGCGTTGGGCGCGTGAAATTTCTAAAAATGTGAGACGTAGCATAACCTGATTAAGGTTCAGTTGGTTTTACTTATGACTATCAATAGAAATATGACGCGTCCAACGCTTTTATTTAATTGTCTGATCAACGCCCTAGATTGATAAGGAGTGTGATGTCTAGTACCTAGGACCTACCTAATTATTTTCTAGCTTTTCGTATTATTATTACTTCATGTAAGTATTGTTTTCAATAAAACCGTTTAACTTAAACATTTTTTTTTTAATTATTTTATTTTCAAGTTTTTAGTCTTTATTTAATTGCCTATTATTTCTCATTCTATTTAGTTCATTTAGTGACTCATTATTACAAGGCCTCTGTCCTGACAATTTGTTACAATCTAAGTCCTCAATACGTAGTCCTTCCAAATACTTTACTCGACTCTTCGCGACATATGCTTGTCCCTCCTCCAACTCCAAAATATTTTGATGTCACTTCTACTGGACTCTATGTAATATATGTTCCAAATATGAGCCAAATCGGGCATCATAGGTCTCTTTCTATTCATGTATGTATTATGTGTTCCAAATATGGACCAAATCAAATCGGACCACAAATACGATTTTTGTGAATATCTCGATCCTTGCGCCACCTAGCGGCGATTTTTTTTGACAGGTCGCTTTCTATTCTTGTATGTATTATGTGTTCCAAGCATGAGCCAAGTCGGACCACAAATACGATTTTTGTGAATATCTCGATCCTTGCGCCATCAAGCGGCGATTTTTTTTCATAAGTCGCTTTTTATTCTTGGATGTACTATGTGTTCCAAATATGAGCCAAATCGGACCACAAATACGATTTTTATGAATATCTCGATCCTTGTGCCACCTAGCGGGGATTTTTTTCTTATTATTGCATTTTCATCGGGTTTTGAACTACATATATTCCAAGTTTCAAGCTTATAGCTTATCGGGAAGTTACTTAAATTTCAATTACAATATTCGTTCACAACGGCCGTGCGGCCTGCCTGTCAACTCAAGCTATATAAAACCGTTTAAAAAAATGAATAATGATCTTAACACAAGCAAGAAATTGACCAAAATATTGCCGTAAAAACCGTAATGATGGCGAAAATTTTGAAGCGATTTGGAAAAAGCACAGAAACAGTTCTGGAATTACACAAGAAGATATGTTGTTGTATTCGAGTAAAAGGATACAGACTCATCAAGAATGCTTCCTTGAGGTTACATGGGTAACCTCAAAAAACCGTTTCCCACTACAGGTTTAATTACTTCCTCCGATCGGATGCATAGCGGGCTGCGAATATCTCTTTGCCTGAACCAATGAAGGATGCGTCCAAATGGTCTGCAAAGGCTGCTCCGGCCATGTTATGTGAATGAATAAACACGCTCTGGAAAAGAAGGTATCCACTGAGTTGGATGGACAGGTGGAGTAAATCTTCATTTCCATTGCTGCTCCCACGCCCAATATCGCTTAGCTTTAAGAACGAGTAAAAAAAGGCAGCTAAAAGCAAAACGAAGGAAAATGAAAAGCTCGTATTTGGCCGAACATTTTGAAATCATCCAAAACTGGTTATATGTACGTTTAATTTAGCCTCTTACTGTAGGCATGACATTTACATTTTACCGATAACTAATTTATTGTTATTGATTAGTTTTGATTTCTCATTTGAATAATACAACAAATGTTAATTGATTTTTGTTGATCTTTTTTTCTTCTAATCGTTTTATATTAACACGTGATGGATACAAGATGATATAAAACTGTGCATTTGTTTATACAGAAACAATTTGTTTACATTTTTTGAAAATGTTTTTGTTTAATCAATTAACATGTGCTTTAGTTTCTTGACAATCCACTTAAGCAGTGCTCATAACTTAATTAATTGTTTTCCTGCTCGATACTTGTTAGAGATTGTTTAACTCTTATTTGAAGCATTTGAAATTCTTAAAGAAATTTTCGTATTTTTCCATGAACAAAATATTTACTTGTGCATATTTCGTTTTTTCTTTTTTTTATGTTACTAAGTGAACAGTTTTTTTTTTTGCAATTTTTAACATGTGATGTGTTTCGAAAATTTTTCTGACTCATTTTATAAAGTGTTCAATGATATAATCACATTGATTTCAATCTGTTGTTGGCATAAAAGTAAAATTAAGGAGTGCTCACACAAGGTACAACTTCTTGCAATATTCAAGAACAACAAGTAAGTACCACGCCGGCTGCGGCTGTGCGTTATACCCTTTATGTACGTAAATGAATCAATTACACTGGTGGACAAAACACTTTCTGTCTGTTCTATGGAGTTTTTCTTTTGTTTCTCACTCATTTGGGATCGCTGATTTCAAATCTGCCCTCAATTTCCTTGTTTTTAAAATACGGGCATCATACAAAAAACACTTCTCAGTTGACATATTACCATAGTAGGTGTAGTAACTGCTATTATTTAGTAGAGTTTATCGAAAAGAATGTGTGTAAATAATCCTAACAATTTTTGTTTTACTCGTGGAACGTATATATTCAAGGAATTTCGTTTGAATGCGTCAAACCTGAAAAGAGCTTATATAAACCTTTTCGTTTCCCCATAACTAATAACAAGCCATAGACTCCAAGTTTCTTATGTAAAGTTGTGTAGATTCATTACGGTTATGGATAAGTTAAAAAAGCCTAATTTAAAGTACCACACTCCTATGATATGGCGTCAACCTTCGGACCGTCACTGATTTCTGTGTGGTAAACATAACAGGAATAAGCCGCAAAAATCACTTTAAATGTATTTATCCCAAACTACTGGCCCCACTAGTACCCGGACACTGTATAATATTACCTCCTCTACATATCAAATTGGGCTTCATGAAACAATATTGTGACGAATATCAGCATCACTAAGCTGTTAGTTAATAATCACGCAACAACAAAAACATGAAGCAGGCATTCTTATGTAAGCTAGCCACATTCATGTACAAAGCAACAAAGAGATACCTCTCACACACATATGCAGTCATCAGCCGAAATAGTTACTCACACATACACATTAGAGGTTTACGCCGATAACTTAATCGGTGGCGGCGGTGTGGGCGGCGCGCCGGTGTACGCCGGTGTTCTTAGTTTAAAAAGCTTGATTTTTCTATTTAAAAAAATAATATTTAGGAAAGATTTTGTTATATGTATTTAAGGAAATCAACGTTTTGGCCATTTCGGAAAGATCCGGGAGTTTACCTCAAAGACTCGCACACCGTTCAAAAATGTTCAGGAGTAGCTCCCTGCGGAGGGATTGTCCCTCGTGCGCTTACTCCAGAGAGGCTTCGAACCTAACCCCGGTCTTTGGAATTGGTACTGCTGCGTCTGCTGAAAAGAAATAGAGATACATAAAATAGTCACACTTTTGTCTGTATATCTCGTGCAAAGCGTAGTTTCACCTACGGTTAACTCCTAATAATCGTCGGGACCACAATTTCTTTAAATCATTTTTGGCTCCTTGGCAGTCACGCAAAAAGGCGACTTAAGGTTGCTATTAATGGTCTATTAATACTCATGACTCTCGTAGCACAGGGCGCCTCCAGTTTTTCCGGGTGATTTTAAGAGCTACAATTGCCGATGTGCCAACAGTAGCAATCGCGACCATCAGTCGCTACCACGCCTCCTGACCCTCACACCATATGCCAGCACAGAAGCTATAGGACTGCGACTTCGAACTCATACCTTCGTCGACGTCACTTTCCTAGAAGCTCTAGATGTAGCTCCGAAGACTTTCTGACAGATATTTTTGTCGCGCTATGCTGCCGAGCTTCACCAGAAAAACATCTTGAAACGTTAGGGAGTAATTATTCGGCCAAGGATGCCGCCCTCGAAATAATAAGCAGTCTAAGTGGATATCATTGCGTAACATATGGGTGAAAATCGTATAATCCTCGGCGCATTTACATAATTAAAATTTTACAAGGACCCTGGATAAAATTTTTAAAATATAGACCAAATTTTGCCGACGTCTGTGTTCACAACATTCATTTCAATAGTCTTCGTTAAACCAAAACGATATTTTAGAATGAAAGTCGATCGATTTTAAGTTGAAAGATGTAAACTGCTGTTCTCCGGCCTTATGATATAAGAGCTCATTATGGATGACCGCGTAGCTTCAGTTTTCAGACTAGTTCGACTGTCCACTACGTTAGGGTAGTAGCACACACGGTCATTAGTTCGACTGTCTTGGGAAAGCTTTTGCTTCACCACATTGAGTGTTCTTGCGAAGGACCAAGCCTCACCTGGTAAATATATGTGCCTACATATTCACTAGTTTTGGATAGGGCCGCCAACCGGGAGACTTGGGTGCTGAAGGATGAAGTATGAAAATCAAAATTAACATTTCAGACGCTATTGTAGGTATAGTTCCGCAAAGAAACAACAGTTGATTGAATATAAGGCCAAGTGATTTTTCACACCCTTCTCATGCGTACATATATCGTCGACTTAAGTATGAGGTAATAATCAATTCAATGGAGTGTTTTGCCCCTAGAACCTACTAAAGGATTTTGCATCACTGATTTCTCTTATTTTTGCAGCCAATCGCAATATACATTTTTTTATCGGCACCTTTTTTGGGTAATTTGCTTTTTTTTTTAACAACTTGAAGACAATTTGAAAACACGTTCGCTTTGGGTCATTTTATTTGAATCAATTGTTCATTATTAATTATTTTTTTTAAATAACTTTTGAACAGTTAGAAAGAGTTAAATTTCTTATAACTGACAGTGATGCGCATCCGTTGATACCACTTTCGACCATATCCAACCAATTTTCGGCATGAACAATAAATGACCTAAACAGCCATAAACGAGTAGAAAATATAGTCACGCGCCGGACCCCGCCGCCGCGCCGATATTTTTAACATTCGGCGGCGGCGTGCGAAAAACGACCCAAATTGGCGGAGGCGGCGGCGGTCATCGGCGGCATATCTCTAATACAGATGCATATGGCTATGGGAGAGGCGTGGATTACAGATAAACATGTATATAGCTGATAACTAACCAAGCATGAGCTGCAACTGTTCGCGAAATTACTAGACTTTAGGACAAATGGGTGAACGATGAAACCGAGAGTATAAAATCAGCGCAAGCTGAGTAATAACGAATCAGGTTTGATTTAAGCACGCTGTTAGTAAAATATGACCTGATACGAAACAATTGTTTACGCTCTCACGTAGAATTTATCTCAAATTTGTGCTGATAGATAAATCCCTCGCACCAGCTGAAGCGGGTGCCAGAACAAAAAATGTCCCAGCTAAAACGAAAACCGGCCAAATATTTCGGTAAACTTTAGTTTTACCTACAACTGTAGAAATGCGTTCAAAAAGTAGGCTAAAAATACTTGTTTTAGTGTAAATATTATTAGTTCGAAGGCGAAGGGTAAACATTTTGTTTCCTATTCAAAAGTTATACTAAAAACAGGTTTTGTAAGTATGAAGTCCCATTTTGATCACAGAACCTGGAACGTCAGATATGTAAGATAAGCCCTATCCAGTAAGTGATATTAACTATTATATCCTAGGTCCGATTGCAAAATTTCAAAAGAATATTTGATTTTCACTGTGAGTTAAATGCGTTACAATATTTGACTAATTAATTGAAACAAAATGTAAATTTTACTTAGATTTGTTTATATTTAACTCTAACTAGGCGTATTATTGTAAAATAATATCAAATACGCAGAATTTCCCCAAAATTCGTTACAATATGTAAAGGCCATCGACAAAACTGGTGAATGTTTCAAATACTGAAAAGGTGATAGCTGGGATTGTCGATGGCCCACAAATAAGAAAGCTAATTTGTGATGCAGAGTTCAGTTACCGCATGAACGTAGTTAAAAAACCTACATGGGATGAGCTCGCTTGAATTGTAAAAAATTCAACATCTGCGTGTAAACATGAGTATTAAGATGCACTTTTTCCATAGCCATCTGGACCGTTTTCCTAAAAATTTAGGCTATCTCAGCGAAGAGCAGAGCGAGCGTTTTCACCAGGACCTGCGCTCTATGGAAAAGCGATATCAAGGACACTGGGACGCGCATATGTTAGCTCATTACTACTGGATCATTCAGTGTAGTGCTCCTGGATCAACTCATAGAAAAAAAATCTTTTAAAAGAAATTTTAGCTTACTATAATCGATAATAACAACGTTTGTTTATTAAAAGTATTTTTACCAAAACCTTTATTATTAAATATTTCGGCTTTTATATTTGAAATAAGGGTAGAAACTACTTTAACAATCATGCATAAAATCCCATGCAACAGAATTTGTGTCGACCAGTGTTACTAACAAAAAAAAAAACACATATTATTGTAAAACATCTCAAATTTAACATAGCTTTGAAATAAAGGCAATCAAAGGCCTGTAGTGTTGATCAAATCCCATTTAAAGATATAAATTTCGAATTAAAAGATTCGTCTTTTTAATTTGTTAAATTACTGAAGTTCTTCATATGAAGCGCTGAGTTTTTTTTTTTTTAATTACCATCATAATTCATACTAAATTTAATTATTTCTACTAAAACATAACAGAAGAAGGTTACAAGTAGCTAACTATACAAATTTTTTGTTTGTCTTTTGCTGTTGTTGCTCTTGATATTCAAGCTTATATATTATTGCAACGTCATTTGCAGCTTGTATTTTTTTTCACATAACTGCCTTCATTAACTGACACTTGAGGCAATTCATAACGCTGCAGAATGTATGCTTCAAGGCCTGCGATGTACAATTTAATAGTAAAATGTTTGCGAGTATCGAATGCATTGAACATTAGGTTAGGTCAGATTGAACTGGCCGGGACAGGAGAAGCTCACATAGACTGAATGAGTCCGTAGTGTTACCAGAAGTTTATTTTAACGACCAAACTGAAAAACTCTATCAAAAACCATGACCTATGTTATAAAATAAGTCCGTCCTCTTCGCAAATACTAGAAGCTTCCTGGGACTTCAGCCACTTGCTGCTTGTAGATCTGACAGCTGTATCACTCCTAGTAGCTGGAGTCTTAGCCTGGAAAGCGCAGGAAACAAGCACAAAACGTGCTCGATCGTTTCCTCCTCCAACCCGCACTTCCTACATCTGATACCACTGACCAAACCTAACTTAAAAGCATGTGACACCAGAGGGCAGTGTCCAGTCAGAATATCCGTCATGAGTGTACAGTCCTCTCTTTTTAATGGTAGAAGCAACTTTGTTAGTCTAAGGTTGTAAGACCTACACATAATCTTCGACACTTTACAGCCCCGCACTTGAACCCACGTCTTTCCTGCTTGGCCGATCATGTGCACCTCTCGCCTTCTCTTAATCTCACTCAATATAATTGGGACGTCTACGAAGCAAGCTTCAAGGGATGCACCCTTTTTAGCTAGTTCATCTGTTTTTTCATTCCCATATGCCCTGGAACCCAATATAGATGTATGCTTCTCCCTGTCCAGATGTTTTCCAAAGACTGTTCACTCTCTAACACACTTTTAGGTGCGCATAGGGAATCAGGTAGCCTGTTCGCTCTGTAATTGATGACGCTATTCATGAAGTTCGATGTGCAGACATATGTATGTACATCTAGAAATCAAATGAGCTTGGGGTAACAAGAGCTCGCTAAGGGTTTGAAGTTAAACCACAACTGACTTTAATAGAAAAAAATAATTTCAAGCTCTTTGAGGATAGCTTCGTGGGCTTTTTATCTATAACATACCATACCGAAAAGTTGTTGTTTTTATATGCTTATTATCAATAGCGACTTGTCATCGGCATCTTATTGGTTTCTTTTCAGCTTGTCTTCGACGGGACACTTATGTGTCATTGATTATTATTTTATTATATTGAAGTTTTATTGGTATCTGTTCATAGCTAACCCAAGAATCGGCACCAGCAATCTGGTGTTAAATCGATAGCTTTTCGAGAACAAATCCATGAGGTTTTCATAAGAAATCGATAACTCTTCTATAACATAGCAATAAATTTTAGGTAACGACAATACACCGATAACAAATTGATCCACTCTAATAAGAAACGCGTAACTTTTCGATAGCAAATCGATAACTTTTCGACAACTTAAAAATTACTTGTCGATAAATAATCGATAGCTTCTCTATAACAAATCGAAAGCATTTTGAAATGGGGCATTAGACAACAAATCGATAACTTTTCGATAAAAATCAAAAGCTTTTTGATAACGTATCAATAACTTTTAGATAAGTAATTAACAACTTTTCGAGAATAAATCGTTAACTAAATGATAACTCGTTTATAAAAACTCAATAGCCATTTCTTATTGAAAGCAAATTTATAACAACTGGATAAAAAATTGACACGCTGTCCGGTTTCAGTTCCGGCTTCAATTTTTACTTATAAAAGTTCCTTTTCTTTGTTTCGTTTTTCCTTTCATTTTCCCTTCTGTTCCTTTCCTTGTCTTGGCAAGGGAGGTTGCCTTACTTTTCCTTGTGTTGGCTTCGGCACCCGTTACCATAACCATAAGCATCGTTATTATCATCCGCAGTAGCAACGGCAGATTAGTCGGCAGCGGCAAATAACGTGAGCTGTAAGGTTACCGAGCAAACTTGTTAATCTACAACAAAAACTGAACTCAGAACCTGTTAGATGCAGGAAAGTTATCTTCAGTGTCACTGCCACAATAAGAGAGCAGTGGGCATTGGGCCGAAACGACCAAATAATGAGGATCCCCTTATATGAGGAATGCAGAAGTTTGGCTTTAAATGAAATTAAAACAAACTGTCAATTACTTACTCCGCGAGTTTACTGCTCTAGATTATATAAGAAAAAATCCTTATCAGACTGGTTTGTGTTGTTGAAGGATGTGTCGAAATGCTTCGTAAATGAATAAGTCGATTATACATTCAGCAATCCAAGAATCAACTGAAAGAACACAAAACCTGTCATGCACCCTATGAAGCCAACGCTTTTAGCAAATAAGCGAACAACGCGTGTAAAAAAAATAAATATCGAATTCTTACAGAAACTTAATAACGCAGAATACTGCTCATTTGAACATTGTCACTTACGAAGAAACGTGTTTATTGTACAAATTTTATGGCATAGTCATAGTGTGAATTCTTAAATAATATAAATATTGGTGAGAGACAATGAGCCAGACATACAACAATACTGAACGATTTAAGGGCGGAAGGGGGAGCTTAAAGTTGCTGACAGCAGCGTTTATACACTTTTGTATGGACTAGAAACTTAGTATACAAATAAAAAAAACAAAAACAGCATATGTCTACGTACATAATTGCGAGATTTGCATAATTCACAAAATGGTAAGCAGCTCCGATAGCGAATGTCAATATGTCTTTTGAAAAAAATTATGCCAGTGAAATAAAAAAATTGCTTACAATTGCTTACAATTTTTTTATTATATTGACATCACGAAACTTTGACTGTAATTCCGAAAGTTCGGTTCATTCGTGTAGCCACTTGGGCCATTTAACAATCAAATATGATGTGTACCGTTATAACGGTAATAGAGGTTCCGATGCTTTATAACTCTTTATTCCATTATTCGAATAGTTCTCCATCAAGCAAAGCACTATTTGCTAAATCCATTCTGACCTTTTTGTGAGCAATTTGTTTCAAAACCGATCAATAAAAAATTAAATACAATACAAGCACCGATTGAACAACCGTTTCGATTATTTTATGAGGTATTACAAAATATTTAGCTGCATGAGTTTTCCTTCTACTATTTCAGAGTTGGTATTTTGATTTCGATAAATTAAAAAAAAACCCAGTTCCGAAAAAATCTCTTTCGTAGCGTTCCTAGTGTTTATAATAAACATAAACGTTTTCATACTAGACTGGCTTTTTTTTTAAATTCAAGCCTAAAATCTTTTATTGCCTTAGACCGACGCCTTGGACATGGATGAACACGGTTAAGGGCTGCCTTGACATCCGCATTAATAAACACTTCCCTGACTGGAACCTCAAACTGGAAAATATAGCATGGCTCTCGAAGAAATACTAAGGAAAGTTGCTAGACATGGATTGAATTATTTACCCATTTAAATCTTCCCTTCTTAATAATCATCTCCACAAATAAGAGATTTCAGGTTCGTCTGGCTAGAAAGGGTTTACCGCTCTGACCTATATTCGGCAGAGCTAAACGAACTAAACGAGAGTTATATAAATGTTCCTACCCAAGCTCAGTAGGCGAACGTACAAAAACGTGAAATACTATAGGCTAATAAGCCTAACATCCTTCTTGCTGAAACTTTGGAGGTTAATTGAATTTTGAAATAAGGACGCCAAAAGCAGGGCCGACCCAAATTAAGACACAGCAGCGCGCGTGTATGAAAGGCAAGTCAATAAACACTACGGTTCACAAACTCATAGACACTACATCCTATTAGTGCCACTAAACTGTTGCTTTCTAAAAGGAGAAGCAGGATGACCATAGTAGCATCCTGAACCGGTTTCCGTGTGGAGTATACAACATCAGGCTACGTCTCACCTTCGCATAATTTGTTGGCTCAACCAGTGTATTCCCCTTCGAGAAGAGACTAAAGAGGCGACATGGTTTGTAAAGAGGAGGTAATCTCACTCGCCACAGATGGGAGTAAAATTAACATTGCAGTCGGAGCTAAACTTGTGTCACAACAATGGTATATACCTCTGTAAACTCATTCCCTATACTCAGATGCTAGAACTTCCCAGTGAAAGTAGCTGGTGTCTAATAAGACTGAGGTATCTTACTAATAAGAGGGCGAGGTTATGCATATACTCCTACAGCCAAGCAGAACTTATAGGCCATAGTCCACCGATCAAATCCTCTTAAGTGATTAGCAACTTAAGGGCATATTATGTGTAACGCAACGAGTTGTATTTTCTCCGGCGAACCAGAATTCGTATAACCTCAATGAGGAAAAGTAAACCTAATTGTCTCTATGAATTTTTAGTATTACAAAGTGGTGAATTTCAATGCCAGTGACTTCGACGCAAAACGTCACGGCATCATACATAATGTGGCCTTAAATTGTAGCAGTAAACTCCCCAGGTATCAAATTTGGTGGGGCTTCTGGACACAGGAATGTTGATGTCAACGAGTAAGCAAATGAACTTACAATGGCAGAGTCTGTGGTATCCACATTTAGGCAGTTACGCTGCACGAGCGACATACAAAACAAATAAAAGCAACCATTGTTGAACATCAACAAAAGAAGCACCTAGAATCTTAAAAAAGGATCAAATAAAGAAATCTTCAGAATCACTGTAACAATAAACGAGCGGTGGCCATTGGACCAACACGCGAAAAAAATGAGGACCACCTTCAGTGATGCTCTGCATCGCCCTAAAAAGGATGGAAACTAACGGCAAATTACATCCACTGCAAGTGTCATGTTCTAGATCAGCGGTACTCATTTACTGAAATAATTACTAGCGCCACTTCACACGTACTATTAATCTCTTTCGTCTTTATTCTTCTTTAGTTGTCGCTGAACAAGGAGAGTAGCAACATCGGATGAGGCTATTGTTTATTTGCGCATTTGTGAAAAGATATTTTGCAAGCAAACGCTCATGCGCAGAATGTTTTCATGGTTTAATGTTAGCAATTTATTTTGTTTAAATTTTTCCTTAGACTCGAGCAATAAAGTAGTATTTGTATGGCACATCTACGAATTTCTTTTTGTGTGTTAACAAACATGCGTGCATTCGTCCTACCTCATTGATTTTTGATGTATATTGGAACGCTTTTCCGTCATCCTTTGTCAAATTTGGTTTCGAGACAAGCCGCTTTCGGCGTTGTGCCATCATCAGTGTCGATTTTCGGTTTTTTTTTTCACCCTGTCGGAAAATCAACAAATCAAAAAAATCATTGATTTCTTATCAACAAGTAAACCACTACCAATAAGATGATTTTAGTTTTACTCACACAGCCAAAGTTTTAATTTTTGGGACCATTCTTCTAGATAATATAAGGGCTAAACCTTTTTATGCAGGTTTGTGTAGTCTGAACGAATCCTGCAGGGAGCCGCACTGGTTCCTAGCTAGCGTAGATTTATCGCACTAAGAGGCGGTTCTAGTGTAAATTACATCCCCTCGCAGTGCTTTCAACCAACGTTTTCAAACAAGTGATGTCCTATTAAATGGTGGCTTCTAACTGTCCCGTTTTACATCCCGTTAGCACCAATTCATTTGGATTATTTGGTTTACGGTAAATGCATGAAACTGGAGTCTAGCGCACTACATGGGCCTTGTGCTTGTGATACTTTTAATTTTATCGCCCAAGTTAATGTATATATTTACACTTTTCCAATCTTCCGCCTTATCATAATTATTAGTAATTCTGGGCACGTAGTCATAATTTTGTATTTCTTATTTTGCTGACTTTGTGATGATGGAATGAATTTCATTTTATTTACGTTTAAATTTTTATTTCATTATATGCCCATTCGGCGTTATAGTTCTAGCAACATATATTTATATATGGGGTATTCCATCCCATTTCGACCAATTTTGAACCCGACCCCTTTAGAATTGGCTGAAAGTTTTTCTTCTTTTTCTAGCTTACGAAAGACGTTTTTCAGAAGTTTTTCAAAAAAAAGGGCGAAATTCGAAAAATCTCGAAAAACTGAAAAATTACAAAAAAAAAAACTTTAAAAATTTTTTTGAATTTTTTTCGAAAAGTACATTTAAAAAAAAATTTAAAAAAAAAAAGATCCCAAACGGTAAATTTTTGAAAAAGACGGTGTTTTTTGAAAAATTCATAACTTTTTCTGAGTTGGATGAAGAAATTTGGAAAACTTCTGAAAAACGTCTTTCGTAAGCTAGAAAAAGAAGAAAAACTTTCAGCCAATTCTAAAGGGGTCGGGTTCGAAATTGGTCGAAATGGGATGGAATACCCCATATACATATATTACTTCTACGTATGCGTTTACGCTAAAAAGCAAAACAGTAAACAATTTAAACGTCAGCAATTTAAATGCCACGACAGCCTAATTAGTGTAAGGTTAATGTTTTTAATGTCATGCCAGCATTATTTAAAACGTCAACTCGCACTTGAAAACATGCATAAGGCACAGATAAACCCAGTAGAATTATGCTGATAGCAGAAAGTCTCTTGAAGTATCTTTGAAGACGTATACGAAACGGCAACCGCTTTTAACTAGATGAACTGTTCGTTGTGTAGAGAAATATAGTTGCTACTTAAGCTAATATACACGTCTATGAAATTTAGTTGGATGCCAGATTCCTACGACATAAAATAGAACTTTTGTTTTCAGGTACGAATCTGTTATGAGTTGGGTGGGACTCATGGCTGGGAACGATATAAGATTTAGATATTTCCCCTTTAAAAAGTATTTAAGTGAAGCCTCTTATATTATAACCATTTGCGAGTAGTTGTCGATTACCATATTTTTTCGTTCCATATTTAGCATTTATTTACGACGAACTGATTCCTCTCTTAATCCTTAATACTTTGAAAGTTTCAAACGGAGGGAACATTTGCGACTTTTATGATATGCTCTAATATACATATATACTTCCAAATACATATGTACGAGTATGCATATGTTCGATATGTCAATGTTTATGGATCATTAGAACTAGGAAGTTTTCGACTTTTTAACGTTTTTATACCCAGCTGTACTTGTATAACGGTTGATTGTACAGGTATAAAGGAATCGAGATAGATATAGACTTCAATATATCAAAATCATAAGTATCGAAAAGAAATTTTATTGAGCAATGTCCATCCGTCCGTCCGTCTGTCTCCCCCTGTAACACGATAACTTGATTACATATTGAGATATCTGGATCGGTATTGAAAATGAGCGAAATCGGATGATAACCACGCCCACTTTTTGTATATATAACATTTTGGAAAACACGAAAAACCTGATTATTTAGTAAATAATTCACCTAGAATGTTGCAATTTGACGTGTAGACTGATATTGAGACTCTTGATAGGAATTAAAAAAAAATTTTTAAATGGACGTGGCACCGTCCACTTGTGATAAAGTCAATTTTACAAATATTATTAATCATAAATTAAAAATCGTTAAACCTATCGTAACAAAATTCGGCAGAGAGATTACGTTTACTATAAGGAATGCTTTGAAGAAAAATTAACGAAATCGGTTAAGGACTACTCCCACTGTTATCATCTGTGCTTTAGATGCTGGTCGTCAACCAACTACTCAGGCGGCTTACGCAGATGACGTTGTAAATGTCAAAAGTGGAGAGTGCTTTCTAACAATTAGCTCTTTGATGGATCCGGCACTTCAGTAACCCTGCAGGAGAAACCTTGCATAAAATATCTAGGAATCATTGTCGTCAGTAAGTTGTCGTTATCCTGGTTGTTGATAGGGTTTTTCAATTTGGTCGTTAGAAGACTCGCACTCATTCCATCTATGTGAGGTTCTCACAGTTCAACCTAACCTAACCAAACCGTTCAAGGCCATACAGTTTTCAAGGTAATAAAATTATGACCTGTTGTTGGCCCCATTACAAAGGGAAATTTAAACGCGAAATATGTAGTCATCATATAAATCATAATGTATCCCAGGAACCTTGAGTTGACTATAGGTGGTATCTCTCCACAGACTATGATGACACATTTTGAGGTTTTCTGTGTTGAGCCATGCACACTTTAGAAAACATCAAAACCATGATTATTTAGTAAATATTGCAACTATAATAACCAAATACTGACTTCTACTTTTTTTAGTATTTTCAAAAAGGGCCGGATCACCGCCCACTTTTGACAAAATCAAATTTGTAAATATTATTGGTCATAACTCAAAAACGTTTTGTTTAGGCTGTCTTTACAAGACTTGGTAAACTGATAACTTTTATTATAAGGAATGAGGCTTGAAAAATAAGTGAAACCATTAAAAGGCCATGCCAACTACTATTTAAAAGATGTTTAGATACATCTTGAGCGAATGTTATATGCAAAATCTTTGCTAAACGTCAATCCATAAAAATGTTGTTTAACTTCTAAAGTGTATTTATAACAAAAATTAATAACTAAAAAATTTCTGAAAAGGGCGTGTCGCCGTCCATTTTCTGAGCAATTATTCTTCTCTGGTGCACTTATTTCTTTATAAAGGGGAATTTTTCTAATAAAGGTGGATAGAAGCTGTGAACTGAATATTTAATGTGCGGTTCAACACGAGCTCAGACACGCCTAATTGCACATTAAACTCAGCTTTAAATTTCCATTACAGTTTTAAAGTAAAGTTTGACTTTTCATTCAGATTGTTCACCTAGAAAAGCTCATTTTAACTGTAATTTAAACTTTACTTAAACACGTGCCTGTACTTCGAAATGGATCTTGGGACCACAATAGAGTCAGATGGCAAGAGTGCGAAAATGGCAGAACAATGTGGTTTCAAGCTAACGGAAGGAGTCGGGTCTCTTAATTACTATGTCCATCCGGAAATAAGTGGATTCAATTGGCTGCTAAATCACTGCAGCGTCTTTCAGCTTGCAAAAAAATTCTGTAGGAAGTGTACTTAAGCTGCAGTCGCATCAATGTATATATTAATGGTAAGGCGGCCATTTAGGCAATAACCTCACGCAGTACTTCAACAACAAGCCTCCTGGAATTCAAAAAAGCATTGGAGAGGCTTCGCTCATACCGAATCACACATCTTTATTGGGTTCCCGGTCATAAAGGAACAGAAGGTAACGAAAAGGTCGATGAGTTGGCAAAGGAGGGTGCAGTACTCCATGAATTGGCCGTAGATATCCCAATCAGTTTAAAGAAAATCAGATTTTGCATATGATCCGTCTATCAGGAAAGATATGGAGCAAAATTTCTAAGATCATGTGCAAATGCTACGAAGTTAGACTTACAAAGTTGCGCATATCTTTAAAGAGAGAAAGCATCAGGTTCGCTATGGGCATACTAACTGAACACTGCCTTCTGGCGTCACATGCTTATAAGTAAGGCCTCGTCTGTAACAGCAGATGTAGGAAATTGCAGGACAAAACGGTTGAGCACGTTCTCTGTTCAAGTTCTCTGCTCGCGAGTGAAACGCTCCGCCAGCCAGGGGCGCCAGAGTTTCCAGATCTCAAGGTAGCAATTAAGCTAGGTCCTAGAAAACTTCTAATATTTGCCAAGAGAACGGAGTGGTTCCATAAGATTAGTCTATATGCAGAGAAGTGCAAACATCATCAAAATCAAATGCGTCAAATCTTTTAAATGGTTATCAATTACCCGCCAGTATTCTATGAAGCATCTTTCAACATAAACACAAGAATGAAAGTGAAATTGACAAATCGGCAAATAAAAGACAAACCACGTATATAATTTTGAGTAGGCGGCTTACGCATATTAATTAAAAAAAATTCACACACCTTAAAATAACTAGAAAATTTCAAAACAAAAAAGTGAACTATTTTAAGAGGCGTTTCTCTTCTAGGAAGCTTTGTCAAAGATGAAATCAACAAACTAGACAGCAGCAAAGAAATACGACTATACAAAAATATACAAAAACAAAAACCAAACAATAAAACTTTGGCAGTTATAATTTTTTTTTTCGGGGGCGTTAATGTGTAGACATATGTATCTAGTTAATAAATATGCCAATGGCCATGGGTACAAATAAAACAAAAAGAGAAATAACAAGTAAGGAAGGTTAAGTTCGGGTGTAACCGAACATTACATACTCAGTTGAGAGCTATGGTGACAACATAAGGGAAAATAACCATGTAGGAAAATGAACCGAGGGAAACCCTGGACTGTGTATCAAATGAAAGGCGTTAAAGAGTATTTTATGAGGGTGAGTAGTTCTATAGGTGGATGCCATTTAGGGATATAGCCATAAAGGTGGACCAGGGGTGACCCTAGAATTTGTTTGTACAATATGGGCATCAAACGAAAGGCGTTAATGAGTATTTTAAAAGGAAGTGGGCCTTAGTTCTATAGGTGGACGCCGTTTCGAAATATCGCCCTAAAGGTGGACCAGGGGTGACTCTAGAATATGTTTGTACGATATGGGTATCAAATTACAGGTATTAATAAGGGTTTTAAAAGGGAGTGGTGGTTGTTGTATAGGTGGTCGCCTTTTCAAGATATCGCCATAAAGGTGGACCAGGGGTGACTATAGAACGCGTTTGCACGATATGGGTATCAAATGAAAGGTGCTAATGAGTATTTTAAAAGGGAGTAATCCTTAGTTCCATAGGTGGACGCTTTTTCGATATATCGCCATAAAGGTGGACCAGTGGTAACCCTAGAATTTGTTTGTACAATATGGGTATCAAAAGAAAGGTGTTTATGAGTATTTTAAAAGGGAGTAATCCTTAGTTCCATATGTGGACGCCGTTTCGAGATATCGCCATAAAGGTGGAGCAGGGGTGACCCTAGAGTTTGTTTGTACAATATGGGTATCAAAAGAAAGGTGTTAATGAGTATTTTAAAAGGGAGTGGGCCTTTGTTCTATAGGTGTTCGCCTTTTCGAGATATCGCCATAAAGGTGGACCAGGGGTGACTTTAGAATATGTTTTTACGATGTGGGTATCAAATGAAAGGTGTTAATAAGTATTTTAAAAGGGCGTGGGGCTTAGTTCTATAGGTGGACGCCTTTTCGAGATATCGCCATAAAGGTGGACCAGGGGTGACTCTAGAATGAGTTTGTACGATATGGGTATCAAATTAAAGGTATTAATGAGAGTTTTAAAAGGGAGTGGTGTGAAGGCGTTTTCCAGATATAGACCAAAATGTGGACCAGGGTGACCCAGAACATCATCTGTTGGCTACAGCTAATTTATTTATATATGTAATACCTGCCAAGATTTTAAGGGTTTTTTATTTCGCCCTGTAGAACTTTTTCATTTTCTTCTACTTAATATGGTAGGTGTCACAACCATTTTATAAAGTTTTTTCTAAAGTTATATTTCGCGTCAATAAAACAATCCAATTACCTTACCATGTTTCATGCTTTTTTTCGTATTTGGTATAGAATTATGGGATTTTTTCATTTTTCGTAATTTTCGATATCGAAAAAGTGGGCGTGGTCATAGTCGGATTTCGTTCATTTTTCATACCAAGTTAAAGTGAGTTCAAGTAAGCACGTGAACTAAGTTCATTAAAGATATGTCGATTTTTGCCCAAGTTATCGTGTTAACGGCCATGCGGAAGGACAGACGGACGCCTGTGTATAAAAACTGGGCGTGGCATCAACCGATTTCGCCCATTTTCACAGAAAACAGTTAATGTCATAAAATCTATGCCCCTACCAAATTTCAAAAGGATTGGTTAATTTTTGTTCGACTAATGGCGTTAAAAGTATCCTAGACAAATTAAATGAAAAAGGGCGGAGCCACGCCCATTTTGAAATTTTCTTTTATTTTTGTATTTTTTTGCACCATATCATTACTAGAGTTGAATGTTGACATAATTTACTTATATACTGTAAAGATATTAAATTTTTTGTTAAAATTTTACTTTAAAAAAATTTTTTTTTTAAAAGTGGGCGTGGTCCTTCTCCGATTTTGCTAATTTTTATTAGGCGTACATATAGTAATAGAAGTAACGTTCCTGCCAAATTTCATCAAGATATCTTCAACGACTGCCAAATTACAGCTTGCAAAACTTTTAAATTACCTTCTTTTAAAAGTGGGCGGTGCCACGCCCTTTGTCCAAAATTTTACTAATTTTCTATTCTGCGTCATAAGTTCAACTCATCTACCAAGTTTCGTCGCTTTAGCTGTCTTTTGTAATGAATTATCGCACTTTTTCGGTTTTTCGAAATTTTCGATATCGAAAAAGTGGGCGTGGTTATAGTCCGATATCGTTCATTTTAAATAGTGATCTGAGATGTGTACTCAGGAACCTGCATACCAAATTTCATCAAGATACCTCAAAATTTACTCAAGTTATCGTGTTAACGGACGGACGGACGGACGGACGGACGGACGGACGGACGGACGGACATGGCTCAATCAAATTTTTTTTCGATCTTGATTATTTTGATATATGGAAGTCTATATCTATCTCGATTCCTTTATATATGTACAACCAACCGTTATCCAATCAAACTTAATATACTCTGTGAGCTCTGCTCAACTGAGTATAAAAAATATGTTCTGAATGCTAACATACATACATAAATACATAAGTGTGTAGATATGAATATAAACAATAAAAACAAAAACCGAAAAATAGCCCACAAATTGATTTTTCAAAAAACAAACGTGCTCAAGCAGACATACCCCGAAATGCTAACGGCAATGTCAGTACTAACAACATACACACAACTACAAATACTATACGACACTTCACCTCCAGGCGTTTAATCTCCCATTTTCCAACGAAAATTGTGCCTACTTGTGGCTTGGGTTTCAATTTTCGTTTTTACGTCTTTTGTTTAGTCTTTTGCATCACATCTACAACAAAAAGTTACCATACAACAATTTATAAATGTTGACATCAAAATTTCTTACCCCACTAATGTCGCCACGGAAATGATTGGCATAGGTCAGTGCTCAGTATGCAGTGCGGGATGATAATTAATTTATTGGTATATTTAAAGGTATCATAGGCAGGCTTTTGTCTACAGCATGTATGTATGTGTGATACAAACACTTGTATATTCATCTTAACAAAAGAAACAAAAAATTCCATAATCAGGCCGAAAACAAATCATTACATAAACGGCACTGACTGTTATCAGACCAGCCAATAACCTTACCAATACCAGAGCAATGTAGAGAGAAATGCCTTAAAAAAAATCGAAAGGAGAGGTTAGCACGTGACATGACACGTGCTTTATAAAAGGTCATAAAAGCAGGTAAACAAATGTTAGAGGTATGAAAAGTGCCAACCTTACGAAAAGAGCGAACTGCAATGTGGCTAATGCAACAAAATGATGAATCAGCTAAATGTTGGCTGTCCGTTTTGGTACTTAGCGCTGGGTGCTAAGTACAAAAGTATAAAAACAAATATGTAACCAATACGCTTAACGTGATGATGTAAGCAGCTCATGTATGAGAATGCGCTTTGTATGAACATTTAATGGAATTTAAATTGAAAAAAAAAAACAAAAAACAGATAAAAGTATTTAGTGAAATGGGCCAATTAAATCGATAATCCAATCAAAGTACAGGAGAGTTTTTGTTGTTTTTTCTCTGTGCTCATCAACCACAGCCATAGTCTACATATGGTTAGATTTCAATATGGAAATATGTGTGCATATAAATGTGTGCAATAGAATGCGCCGTATTTTGAAGCTTTGTTCTAATTAGTAAAACTTTCCGCTGCACTGGAAAAAAAATCGTTAAGCAAAGAAAATTGGTCCATTTATGCCACAATAATGAAGACCACTTCCATCTATGTATATTGGAAAACCTTGTTTTGTTAACGCTTTTAAGAACTTTCTGAATTAAGGTTTGCGATATTTTCTGTGGAGTAAATTTTTTCACAAATTTCATTTTTACTTTTAGAAAGGTTAGTCACTTAATAACTGCATGTTAGCGAGTTCAGCAGACCATGCATGTTCGAAACAAAATTATATTAATGTAATAAACAAATTTTAGGATTCAAGGTTCGATTCGAGCTCAAGGCCAGAACAATGACATTTATTGATTTTTTTAATTGAAAAATTATTTTTTTTATTTTTGGAATAGAAGATAGACACTTTTTTCCGACACTAGGCATAGCTGCGCAGATAGAAAAATTAAACAAAAGCTTGGCCTTGAACTCGAATTGTACTTAGAATCCTTTATCAAAGGTCGATAAAACAAAAACAAATAATTGTTAAAAAAACTTTAGATAAAATGAGCTATGTATAGCAAGTGCTCGACCGACGTCTACACAACTCCAAACGCAATATAAGAAATTTTGTCAGGTTCAAGACTAGAAGTTGTCCACGTAACTTACAAAAATATCGTTGCAACAAATTAAACACAACCCTTATGCTACTACTAATAAACACAACCCTGCATACTAAAGTATTTTAGCGCAACGCATGTATGAGAAAGTGAAGAAAAACGCTAGTTGAACTGCTTTGTTCCGAAAAATTTGCACCGTAATCCCTAATTTCCAGAGATCGCAAAGAAAAGATTGAGCATTGAGCAACTGTATCATAGGGGTACCGCTGCTTTCGATTTCTCACAAAGTATTTAAGCATACAGAGCATAACATAATAACATACTGTGACGAATATTAGCATCACTAACTGATACTCTCATCACTAAGGTTATTAAATAAAGGCACAACAACAATAAAGCAAGCTGCCACTCCTGTGTACGTAAACAAATCAATCATCATTTACTCACATACATACAAGGCAACGGAGAGATACGCACAAACACATGTAATTATCAACCGAAGTAGCACTCACATATACACGCGCATATGGCTATGCGAGAGACTATAAAGTACATGTACATATATGGCTGGTAACCACGCATGACGTTCTCGAAGTTACAAGACCTTAGGAGAAATGGGCGAACGAGTGAACAGAGAGTATAAAAGCAAGTAATAAGTTTGATTTAAGCACGCTATTGGTTGTGAAGTACAAGTGTTATTGTGAAGTACCTCAAAGTAATCTAATAAAGACCTTTTGCAGTATTGAATATTGAAGTTATTTATTCAACAGTTTAACCACTCAACCGTTAGCGTAAGGTTTGGAATATGCAGAATTTCATTACAATATGTAGAAGAAATAGAAAAGGTTAGGATGGAAAAGAAAATAAAAGGAAATAAAAAAAGGAAGGAAAGAAAAGATAAGAAAAGAAAAGAAAATAGGAGAGGAAAGGAATGAAATATATGGAGAGAAAAGAGGAAAGAAAAGAGAAGGAAATCTCTTAGGTTTTTCCGGCCAATTTTTTTAAGATTTATAATATTATGCAAGGCTACTTGGCCCACCGGCCACTGTGGTGTGATGGTAGCGTGCTCCGCCTTCCACACCGTATGCCCTCGGTTCACACCCCGGGCAAAGCAACATCAAAATTTTAGAAATAAGGTTTTTCAATTAGAAGAAACATTTTCTAAGCGGGGTCGCCCCTCGGCAGTGTTTGGCAAGCGCTCTGGGTGTATTTCTGCCATGAAAAGCTCTCAGTGAAAACTAATTTTCCTTGCAGATGCCGTTCGGAGTCGGCATAAAATATGTAGGTCCCGTCTGCCCAATTTGTAGGGAAAAGCATTAGGAGCACGACGCAAATTGGAAGAGAAGCTCGGCCTTAGATCTCTTCGGAGGTTATCGCGCCATACATTTTTTTTTTTTACTTGACCCATTGCATTGTCAGTGCAAATAAAACAAGTTTATTAACTGTTAAAACCCGACGCTTCGCTAGTCATCCTAGCATTTTCAATGGCGGAATCTATTTTCAACAACAAACCAAAATTGTTTATATTATTAAAAAATACTAAATAAAAGTTAATAGTACATATATGTATGTATAAAGTTAAAGAGTCAACAAATGTTTTAAGCCCACAGAAAGCACATACATACACAAACATATATTGAAGTAAAAACAACAACATAACTTTAATTATTAATATATTATAAGCATAGCAACCGTTATCGGATTGTTGCCAACGCTTTAAATTTTTGAAACATGTAAAAAATGAAAATAAATATTTAAACAACTAGATTAGTCTAAAAAAATTCAAAGTGAAACAGAAGTTAAGTTACATTAAAGTGAAACAATAAGAGTAATACAACAAAAGTACCCCACAACATATATAATATTTTTATAACATATGGATATTTTTTGGCAACAAATCAATAACTTTTCGACAATAAACTGATAACACGTAGCTAATTCATCGAAAATATACCGGCATCTCTTCGATAAAAGTTGTTATCAATAACGAGCCGATAACTCGTCGAGATAACAAATTCAATAATATGCCGAGAACAATCCTAAAACAATAAGAGCCTGATTAATTTTCGTAATCATAAATGAATATTACCGAACCCTGCTAAATAATATCAAAATAGTACCCAAATTATCCCGAAGTAGTCGCTAACATAATTCCGAGATTATTTCGAAATGACCCCGGAATAATTCGAACACAATTCTATCACGATCTCAAGATAACACCGAAAAGATTGTGCAAATAATCCCGAAATATTCCCTAACATATTCCCAATTTGATCTCGAAATACTTTCTACATAAAACAACCCCAAAGTTATCTCAAAATTATTCCTGAATGTTCTCAACATTATAACAAACAAGTAAGGAAGTCTAAGTTTGTTGCTGCTGTTTGTTTTGTGTGCTTAATAGTGTTAAAAAGTTCTATTCTGAACAAATTTTTCTTCGAGTTATGGCTCCCGAATCATAGAAAATTGCATTGTCATAAAAGGGGCGGTGCCGCGACCATTTGAAGTTCTTCCTATTTATTGTTATAAATCAACTTGGGAAATGAAATACCATTGATATAAAGCTCTTATTTTAATCGTCCACGACGCTTTTAAAAATCTGTTATATAAAAGTGGGAGCGGTCCTTAACCGATTTCGCTAATTTTTCTTCAAAGCATTCCTTAAAATAAAGGCAACCTCTCTGCCGAACTTTGTTACGATCGGTTTAACGATTTTTTGATTTATGATTAATAATATTTGTAAAATTGATTTTATCACAAGTGGGCGGTGCCACGACCATTTAAAAACATTTTTTTCAAATTTTTATCAAGAGTCTCAATATCAGTCGACACGTGAATTTTCAACTTCTAGGTGTATTATTTACTAAATAAACAGATTTTTTTTAATTTCCAAAATGTTATAAAGTGGGCGTGGTTATCATCCGATTTCGCTTATTTTCAATACCAATCTACTCTGGGTCCAGATAAGCTCATGTACCAAAGATATCTCAATATTTACTCAAGTTATCGTGTTAACGGACAGACGGAGGGACATGGCTCAATCAAATTTTTTGTCGATACTGATGGTTTTGATATATGGAAATCTATAGCTATCCCGATTCCTTTATACCTGTACAACGAACCGTCATCCAATCAAGATATAATAACCTGTGTACAAGTACAGCTGGGTATAAGACTCGAAATGATCTCTGGCAGCTCAGAAACGATCTAAAATTGGTCCTGGGGTGCTCGCATAACCTATACGATCGGAACGTAGTATGGTTCATCGGATTTAAATTTTGTGGAATAACTATTATTTGCAGACCGTTGTTATAACTCTATGCTAAGTTAATACTAAGTTAATTCTGAGAGAGCAGGCGAGAGATTTAACATTCCCAAAACCTATTTCGGTCGCAAAATAACATTTAAGAAACAAAACCTTAGGCAAAGAATCACACTAAACAATCTCAGTGATAGTTAGAAAACATTTTAAAATAAAAATTAATCTCTGCGAAAAAAAAATCAAAAATAAACATAGCTTTTTTGTTCTTGAATATCTATTCTTATACGTGATAAACCGATTTTCTCTTTCTAGTTAACCGTTATATGTAATATCTGCTCATTTCATATAAAATTAAAATTTTTTGAATTTAAGATTCGATTCGAGCTCAAGGCCAGAACAATAATTTTTTTAATGATAATTGGACCAATAAAACAAAAACAATTATCTATTAAAACTTTTTTTACAAACAAATTTCATATTTATTTATTTTCTTTCAAAAAAAGGTTTATTTAGTATTATTAACAACAACGTTTTTTAATGAAGTTTCATATTAAAACCAATTTTTCTGAATAATTTTCATATAATCTGTAAAAAATTCTGCGGGATCCCATCTGCATATCTACATAAGACATGGAAAATTTCAAAACAAAAGACGTCAACTTTTATTTATTAGTTTTAACATAAGCAAATAATGTTTCCAAAGTACGTTTGTGATTCCAGTCAGAACTATGACACGAAAAAAGAAATATTGGTTTAACTGTATTTAGTATTCTAAAAAACATCTAACCAAACAAACATAACAGTAGGTGTTAACAAAATAAAGTAGAAAAACAAATAATAATGTTCAAATAATGCTAAAAAAAAAGTTGTATGTACGTATGATAATACTATCATGTGATATTCTATGCCAGCAGCAGTTGATAAAAACAAGCAAAAATTTATATTACGTATTAATCAATTTTTCAGTTAGTACTTAGCGCATGTTATTAGAAAGCTAACTTTGACAATCGTAATCATTTTGTTTTAGCTTAGCAATGGAAAACACTAAAAGACTCCCAAAACAAATCGAATCGTAACAAAAATATTAAGCAAACCATTTAGAAACTAAACATTCTTTGCTTAGCAACGACGATGAGTCAACCTAAACTGAAATACCAAGCGCCAAGATATACTTAAAAGAAAATATCAACAAATAAGTATTGACTTTTTGTTGCATTGAAAAGGACTTTTAAGCAGCAGCTGGTAAAACCAAATGTGCAAATAATGACATCAACAAGTTGCTTTTTAACATAACGAATAATCAAAACAATATATGTACTTGCGGACATATGCGTACAACAACAACAAAATCTTTATTAGAATGAAAATCAGCTTTACATAAAGATTTCCCAACGAGCTGTGAGCTCAAGCACAAGGGGTTTGCCTACTTGCTTTGCCTTGCCTTGGATCAAATTACAACTTTTGCCTTGAACGCATTTTTGTTTTCTTCCAACTCACTGCCTTCCGGGTATTTTGACTAAAGTTCAAATGTCAAATGTTTAGTACAAGTAATTAGCCTTGAAAGCTCATGCTGAGCTTGTATTGTATATATTTACATGTTTGTATGTATATGTGTGTCTGTGATTACATCAACTGGTGTGAAAGGATAACGAAGAGGAGATGAATAAGATGAAAAGGATATAAAGCTACAACGAAGAAGCTTTAAACAATAAAAAATGTGAGAGCATATTGGAAACGGAGAGAAATTTTAGTCAGAATATTTCTCTTGTATGAGTAGCTATGATACGCTCGCAGAGAAAGTAATTGGGACAAAATGCCTTACGAGAGCGAGTGTTTCTGAAAATACTTGCATTGAAATAGATGGTTTCGAACATGTCAGGGTTGCAAATGCACAATGTCAACTCATATTTGCCCACATTGTCCTGAGGTCAATTTTTTCCCCCACCTCCACGTATTAAAAAGTTCAAAACTGATGTATATACAGTAACGTTTTATAATTTTCGCTGCCAATTTGCTTACATTTTTGAGTGTAAAAATAGTTTGAGAATGGAATTTTGAAATCCTAAACGGATTCCGAAAAAATAATATACAGCTCTGCTTCTTCTTTTTTTAATTTCGTTGCATTTATAATTCGGATAAAAAATTAGTTCGATGAAGTTTTCTCTGAAATAAGAAAATTTATTCAACCAAAAGTTTAAGGAAAGGCCTAGAAGGTTTAATGTGGTAATTTTAATCGCTCCCGAAATGGTCGGGCTAGTACCTTAATGGTATTTTGTTACCAGAATGAACCGGATCTATAACCAACCAAGGACCATCAAGATCGATAGCACTCCCCAAAACATTCGGGGAGTGTCTTTATCGTTAATACAACTGCAACAACAAACGCATTTATATTAGACTTATTTTGCCTTATTGTGGTTCATGCCGATGTGCAGTGTATGTGCCAGTCAATTGAAACGGCGATTAAAAATATTGCGAAACCACCATGACAAGCACTACTATAAAAAGAAAGAAATACGACAAGCTCTGGTGGCGCCAGCGCATTTCCCACTAAACACCTAATTACTAGCATAAAAAGGAATAGAAGCCTTCTGGTCCTGCCTATCGATGCACGCTTTCCTATTTAGTTTGTAAGATATATACTATCATTAGTTATAGTTGTTTTTGCTGCCGTTTAGCTTAGCAGCTCAAAAGTAGGTGGTTTGTAGCCTACGGTGACATTCTTGTGTTCACTTACGTAGTTTGGCCAATGTTCTTTTCATGATGTTACTCAACATAGAAAGGAAGTGACCTGAAATTAGGATCCTGGCATCTTCAGTGTACGCCATGCTTTTCAAGCTTCTTGTTTAAAATTTTACTATTATATACTTGGGCGGATCCAGAGAGGCATTTTGGGGGGAACTTCTCGAAAAACTAACACATTTTTTTCGGTAGCCACTATCGACTTAATCGGTAGCGCCCATCGATTTCTTTTATATCCTAATTAAGTCAACCAGAAAAATCGGTGGTCTCAACAGAATAGAATTGTTAAGACAAGAACCACAAAATCGGTTGATTATCACACCTTTTTCTAAAAGAAAAAAGAAAAATCCACATATACAATCCACATATACAACACAAAGGGCATTCTGGTTACCCTTGTTCAGGAAGTGCTTAAATGAAAAATTGAAACAAGAAAGTTTCAAACAGGGGTAAAATTTCTGCCAGAACGAAAAGGGTGATCTGGTTACCCTTGTTCAGGGAGTGCTCAAATGAAAAATTGAAACAAGAAAGTTTCAAACACGGGTAAAATTTCTGCCAGAACGAAAAGGGCGATCTGGTTATCATTGTTCAGGGAGTGCTCAGATGAAAAATTGAAACAAGAAAGTTTCAAACACGGGTAAAATTTCTGCCAGAACGAAAAGGGCATTCTGGTTACCCTTGTTCATGGAGTGCTCAGATGAAAAATTGAAACAAGAAAGTTTCAAACACGGATAAAATTTCTGCCAGAACGAAAAGGGCGATCTGGTTACCCTTGTTCATGGAGTGCTCAGATGAAAAATTGAAACAAGAAAGTTTCAAACACGGATAAAATTTCTGCCAGAACGAAAAGGGCGATCTGGTTACCCTTGTTCATGGAGTGCTCAGATGAAAAATTGAAACAAGAAAGTTTCAAACACGGGTAAAATTTCTGCCAGAACGGAAAGGGCGATCTGGTTTCCCTTGTTCAGGGAGTGCTCAGATGAAAAATTGAAACAAGAAAGTTTCAAACACGGGTAATATTTCTGCCAGAACGAAAAGGGCATTCTGGTTACCCTTGTTCATGGAGTGCTCAGATGAAAAATTTAAACAAGAAAGTTTCAAACACGGATAAAATTTCTGCCAGAACGAAAAGGGCGATCTGGTTACCCTTGTTCATGGAGTGCTCAGATGAAAAATTGAAACAAGAAAGTTTCAAACACGGGTAAAATTTCTGCCAGAACGGAAAGGGCGATCTGGTTTCCCTTGTTCAGGGAGTGCTCAGATGAAAAATTGAAACAAGAAAGTTTCAAACACGGGTAATATTTCTGCCAGAACGAAAAGGGCGATCTGGTTATCATTGTTCATGGAGTGCTCAGATGAAAAATTGAAACAAGAAAGTTTCAAACACGGGTAATATTTCTGCCAGAACGAAAAGGGCGATCTGGTTATCATTGTTCAGAGACTGTCCAGATTCTAGAGGGCTCCTACGTTTTCTTTAACGGAGGCAGCGTTGAAGCACTAAGCGAAGGTAATAATATTCCACAAGTTCTTCACAATAATTGCCACTGGAGCATTCCACGGTTGGTAAGGGACAAATCGTAAACATTTTTTTCATTTCTAAAGAATAACTATATCTTTTTCAGACGAAGTATTTAGTGCATTTATATTGTGTGATACATGTCTAAATAAAAATAGAAACCTGCACTTGAAATATTTGTACATGGGTGTGGAAACTTGCATAAAAGCATCCGTTTGTACGGGACACTAATCATGCAGGTGAAATATCAGCCAAACTATTAAAATTAAAAAAATTTAAATAAAACCAATGACGACATTTGTATCAAGGCAGTTGTATCAAGGTTTGTTAAAACAACAAACAAAATTTAAATACTTGTATGAGTTAATCGGGGATTGCCCGTATTGCTTTAAATGTATGAAAACATTTATTTGAAGCAGTTTTTAATTTTTTAATTTATTTAATAATTTGGGAACAATTTAAACAACGTAACATAAGGACGGAAAAGGCGACAGCTGTTTCGATTATAACTTGTAAATCTCTTCAAAGCCCTTCCTCCCGGAAAAAAGCTGTCTCCTTGCCCGTCCTGATGTCACGTTGTTTAAATTTTTCCCCAATTACTAAATAGAAAATTTAAATACATTTATTCCAAAAAAAAAAAGGTTAAAACTAATTTGTTCTTACGTACACGTGACCAATTTACTTTTTAAATTTAGATTTCCCCTTCCCTGGAAACAGTTTACGAATTGAAAAAAAGTGCTCGGAGTTGCATTACCACTGTATACGACTCTATTTTTAGATTTGAATTTGCGAAGGCTAATTTTAATAAACTTAACCAAATTTTATCTACAGTAGTTTGGCCCAAATACGGTGCAGATATTGACAAAAACGTTTCGGACTTCAATACACTTATTAACGCTATTGTGAAAAGACACGTTCCTAAGCGTAAACGTGTTTCCACTGAACTAGTCCAAATATGGTTTACCAAAGAGCTGAAATCTTTAAAAAATAAAAAATCGCGTTCCTTCGAGCTGTGCAAGAAGACGCGTTCACACTGTGACAACTTGAAGTACTCTATATGGCGTCATAAATATTGTAACGAATTTACTGCAAATCCTCTTATTTGCAACCTTCTGCTAAGCTCGAATTACTAAACTGTTGAATAAATAATTCCAATATTGAATAATGGAAAAATGGCCTTTATTAAAGTACTTCACAATAACGCTTATACTTTGCAACTAGCTTGCTTAATAACCAAACTGACTGATAGCTTAAATGAAACTGATCTCTCGCCTCCACTGTTGTCCCCCTTTTATACTGTCCGACCTCCTCGTTGCATTTTTCTGGGCTTTTCTAATTCCAGAACTTACTAGTTAGTTATAAATTTCTCAGCTACAACTACAGATGTATAATTTTTATAGCTTCTCCCATACCCCATGCGCTTGTATGTGTGAGCGACACTTCAACAATCACAATTGCATACTTTTAGTAGCATCTCAGATAAGATATCTGCATGTGTTTGTGCATCTCTTCTCTGCTGCGTGTACGTACATAGGTGTAGACAAAATGATTAAATTATTGCTGTGCATTCACGTCACTGCTTAGCATCGGCATAGAGATGTCAGTACCCCTTAGTGTTGCTAACATTCGTAACACGTAACAATGCAGCTAAGTCTGATCGGGACGATCTCTCGATCTAAACGCTGCCAGCATATCCAAATGTACCACTCTTCTACATCATGGTTTCCCAATGGTTTGTATGCGGTAGATGGTGTCACTGATCTTCTGCACAACTTTGTACGGGCCTTCCCAACTGCACCGAAATTTGGATGGAACACCTTTCCGCCGGTAAGGGTTGTATAACAGTACCAAATCTCCCGCCAAGAAACCTTTCGAATTATTGTTCTCATCGTACCTGTGTTTAATCGTACTACTCAATACCCTGGTTCATTCCTTCACACTCTGTTGTTTGGCCAATGAACTACTTCGTAGAGCTTGCACTGGACAGATTTGCCATCCATAATCAGTATCGTTCCGACGCTTCACAACCGTAGTGTGCCCTGGCTTGAAACCACCCTTGCATTCTTCCTGCGAAATTCTTTCCTTCGTTTTAGTACGTCCGTTAGGTCTTTTCAATGCCAATGTTTCTCTCACAGGTACCTTCGGTTTTGATTTGTTTGGCCCATTTGTTCCATCAACCTTTACCTTTGAATTTCGTGGTTTTTGTCGAGTCTTCTCCACCAGTACCCGATTACTGCTGAACCCTTACTCCAAACTAAAGTTATGTGGTATATCCTGGTTCTTACAGTGCATAATTTTTCTCCACATATCGATCTTGATGTCATGGTCAACTAAGAAGTCCACTCCCAATATGACTTCATCAACAATCTCCGCCACAATGAATTTGTGTAGAAGCTTTCCAATTAATACCTCACATACCACTTCTCCTTGGACTTGGTTATACTCGCCAGTGACCGTACGCAACCTTGCTCCAGGTAACGGTTTTACTCTCCTGTTGACCAAGTCAGATCGGATTAAGTAATGAGATGCGCCCGTATCTACAGTCAGTACACGCTCCTTGCCATCCAGCTTTCCTTCTACAGCAAGACTGCTCCATTTTATTCCAATTTGCGACACAGATATCACAGGACATTCAATAGCTGTGGCAAGTTTTCGTTCTTTACATCTCTTCCAGCTTTGCGTTTACGGCCGCCCACATTGTTGGAACTATTAGGACCAAAATCGCAATGACGTGCAATGTGACCGGGCTTCCCGCATTTGAAGCATTTGATAACTCTATCACTCCGCTTTTGCGATCCTTTCAGCGCCTCCAATATTGCGTCTACCCACTCTGGCCTTTCTACTTCTACACGGCGTGCTTTGAACGCTGGCTTACACAGAAACGACGCTGTTTCCTGAATCAGAGCATGTGATACCGTTTCTGCGAATGTTGGCTTTGCGTTTGCGTATGTAGCTCGCTTTGTTTCGACGTCCCGTATGCCATTTATAAAGCTCTGGATCTTTACTCTTTCAGTGTACTCCACGGATGCGTCCGCATTTGCCAAATGAGCGAACCTTTCAACATCTGACGCAAATTCCTGCAAAGTCTCATTAGCTTTTTGGTAGCGGTATTGCAACTCTTTTTGGTGTATCTGCTTCCTGTGTTCGCTTCCGTATCGCCTCTCTAGAGCGCTCATCAATGTTTCGTAGTTGTTCCGCTTTCCTTCAGGAATCGTCTGTAGGATTTCAGCAGCAGATCCTTTCAATGCCACGAATAGTGCAGCAACTTTATCTTCAGCACTCCAGTTGTTCACTGCTCCGGTCTTCTCAAACTGAATCTTGAATAAATAACTCCAATATTGAATAATGGAAAATGGCCTTTATTAAAGTACTTCACAATAACGCTTATACTTTGCAACTAGCTTGCTTAATAACCTAACTGACTGATAGCTTAAATGAAACTTATCGCTCGCCTCGACTGTTGTCCCCCTTTTATACTGTCCGACCTCCTCGTTGCATATTTCTAAGCTTTTCTAATTCCAGAACTTACTAGTTAGTTATAAATTTCTCAGCTACAACTACATATGTATAATTTTTATAGCTTCTCCCATACCCCATGCGCTTGTATGTGTGAGCGACACTTCAACAATCACAATTGCATACCTTTAGGAGCATCTCAGATGAGATATCTGCATGTGTTTGTGCATCTCTTCTCTGCTGCGTGTACGTACATAGGTGTAGACAAAATGATTAAATTATTGCTGTGCATTCACGTCACTGCTTAGCATCGGCATAGAGATGGCAGTACCCCTTAGTGTTGCCAACATTCGTAACAATATTTTGAATTAAACAAAAAGTGGTATAATACCTATCTCTGTTCGATGAAGAAGAAAATAACTTGCAATCCGAAAGCTTTCTATGTTTTCGTAAACTCTTAATGTAGTGTTAAAGGGTTTCCTTCTGGTATGAAATACCGTGATGATTTCTCTAGCGACGATCAAGATATTGCCAACTTCTTTGCATAATTTTTCAATTCCAACTATTCCCCTGAATTAATTTCCTTGTCTAATGAATACCCGTATCAACTTAAATCAGTTAACGTATATAATATACCTGCAATATCTCCTGAGGAGGTTTTTTCACATTTAACGTCTTTGAAGGAATCTTACAAATACGGTCCTGACCTTATTCCCATATGTTTTCTTAAAAAATGCGCTGAACATATTTATCAGCCCTTAACTGACTTATTCAATATGTCCTTAAAACATGGAGTTTTTCCTGCTGCATGGAAGGAATCTTTTCTTAAGCACCTTCATAAAAACGGCAGTAGGCCATGTGTAGAAAATTATCGAGGAATTGCAAAATTGCCTGCTATCCCGAAGGTATTTGAAGCCATTGTTACTAATCAGCTAACATTTTCCATTTCTACGTTGATTACAGATTCACAGCACGGGTTCTGTAAAGGCAAATCTACCATTACAAACCTACTTGAATTCACAACTCATGTTTCTAATGGATTTAGAGAAAATCTTCACACCGATGTTATATACACTGATTTCAGTAAAGCATTTGAGAAAGTTTCCCACTCCTTGCTTATCCACAAGCTTGATCGGCTTGGCTTCCAACGTGGTCTCACCCAGTGGATCTCTTCGTATCTCTGCGGTAGAGCACAAAAAGTAATTTTTAAAAATACTCTTTCAAATGTTATTAATGTTCCCTCTGGCGACCCACAGGGCAGTCATCTCGGTCCAATTATGTTCTTGCTATTTATTAATGATATCTGTACCACAATAAAATATTCCAAAATTTTAATGTATGCTGATGATGTAAAACTTTTTAGGTCCTATGCGTCTATTGGTGAACGTCACTTGCTTCAAGCGGATTTAAACTGCTTAGTTGCTTGGAGCAAAATGAATTCAATGCCGCTGAACATCAATAAATGTAAATTCATGTGCCTCTTTCGAAGATCTTTGCCAGCAGCTTATTACGTAATTAATAATTTTTGTCTTGGATCATTAAATTATTTGATTGACTTGGGAGTCAATCTTCATATTATGACTACTGCCAATAAGGCTAGAGGTGTTCTATCATTCGTGAAGAGATGATCTAAAGAATTTAGTGACCTTATGTAACCAAAGCCCTTTTTACCACATTAGTTAGTCCGATACTAGAATACGGATCAATAGTCTGGAATCCGCGATATCATGTTCATGCAGATAGGCTTGAGTCAATACCGAGGCAATTTTTACTTTTTTCTTTAAGGAATTTTCATTGGGACTCTGCATATAATCTTCCACCTTATACTGGTCGGTTAAAGGTTATCAATCTTCCAACTCTCGCTAGTCGTAGAGAAATGCTAGGCGTATTATTTATGGCTAAACTACTGAATGGACTAATTTCTAGACACTTTCTTTTGAACGAAGTAAACTTCAATGTTCCATCACGAGCGTCAAGACACTACACACCTCTTCTTTTGAGGCAGTCCAGAACTAATTTCGAATTAAATGAACCTTTTCGGTGGTTGTGTCATGATTTTAACTCTCATTCGAATTCATTTGATATAACGGATTCACTTTTTACTATAAGGAAAACTGTCCTATCCCATCTTAACTCGTAACAAAATAAAAATAAAAAAATAAAAATTTGTATATGCTAAAAGCTTTAACTTATTTAACAATTTACTATATGTATAATTTTTAATTGGAGACAGGTATGACAAGTACTGCTACAAGAAGAAAAAGGTGCGACAAGCTCTGGTGGCGCTATGTACTGCACTTTCTGGTAATATTGTAGTTCCCTCGAAGAGCATTTCATCACAGTATAGAGCCATAGCTCAGCACAGGTCGCACCACCGATTCATACAACCATGGTCACATCTTGGGCTTGCGACCACATTTCCTACTGAACAAACCAAATTTGACAAGGGATGACGGAAAACCGTTCCAATATACATCAATTGCCCGCCCTTTTGGAAAATCAACACAATAAAAAGAATCTTTCCTACTTAGTTTGGATAATGTTTTATTCATTCGCACCAGGAGACGAGGTCGTTCTTGCTGCCGCTTAGCTTAGCAGCTAAAAAGTAGGCGGTATGTACTTTCTTGTAAAGAGTAGTAAATCCGCTTTGTCTACAGTTAGCCTAAGGCCACATCCTTGTGCCCACTAACGTAGTTTTGCCAACGTTCTTTACATTATTTAACTCGTTATAGAAGGAAAGTGACCTGAAACTAGTATCCTGGCATCTTCAGTGTACGCCACCCTTTTAAACTGTTTGTTTCAAATTTTGCTATTGTATTATTTATAGTAATGAGCTTCAGTAGGGGAAAGAGCACAAACCTTAATATTTGATTAATTTCCTCTTAGTCACCAAAATTATATTATCGATGCCTTTTTTAGAAAAATATCATGGTTGATCTGTTTTCAAATTTTTGTTGCACACATTTTTTCCCACAGCTAAATCTTTTCATTCCGTTCAAATATCAACTGCAAGCAAGATTAAGTTTTAAATTAATAGCACTTGGCAACCCTACACACAAATTATTTTGCATATTGGCGCACGAGATATACTTGATTTAGAAATGGTTCTTCCTATTGAATATAATAATAACAAATCGAGCTTAATATCTCATAAGTTTTTCTTAAATCCTGCAAAAGACCTATAACACAATATTGAGAGTTTCGAGAGCACACTCATATTTCACATGCGCGATAGTTGCCAATACTCGCCAGCTCTGTGAGTTAACATTCGATTTGCATTTATCTCTTAAGCTCTCTTCTCCAATTACGAATTAAAATATCAAAAGGAGTGGCAAAGTAAATGTTGCCCTGGATTATGATACTCGATACAAAAAATGCAATAAAAATTTTATTTTATAATTCTTTTAGTATAATAAAGGAATGCACTATGAGCAATGGGCGGGTATGCAATATTATCGGCTGTAGTAAAAATCAAACCTCTATTAAGCAGTGCAGAAGCGCATTTAATAATGGCATACTTATGACTACATATGAAACAAATCCTTCAAGTCAACTTCGATTTCTCACGCTTATTACACTCAGCTGAGCAGAGCTCACAGAGTATATTAACTTTGTTCGCATAACGGCAATCCGTAACGGCATAAACTAATCGAGATAGATATAGACTTCTATATATCAAAATGATCTGGGCGAAAAAAGAAGTTAATTTAGCCATGTCCGTCCGTCCGTCTGTAAACACGATAACATGAGTAAATTTTGAGGTTTCTTGATGAAATTTGGTATGTAGGTTCCTGGGCACTCATCCCAGATCCCTATTTAAAATGAACGAAATCGGACCATAACCACAAGCACTTTTTCGATATCGAAAATTTCGAAAAACTTAAAAAGTGCGATAATTCATTACCAAATATGGCTAAAGCGATGAAACTTAGTAGGTGACTTGAACTTATGACGCAGAATAGAAAATTATTAAAACTTTGGACAATGAGCGTGTCACCGCCTACTTTTAAAAGAAGGTAATTTCAAAGTTTAGCAAGCTGTAATTTAGCAGTCGTTGAAGATATGGTGATGAAATTTGGCAGGAACGCTACTCCTATTACTATATATGTGCTAAATAAAAATTAGCAAAATTGGATTACGAACACGCCCACTTTAAAAAAAAAAAAGTTTAAGTAAAATTTTAACAAAAAATGTAATATCTTTACAGTTTATAAGTAAATTATGTCAACATTCAACTCCAGTAATTATATGGTACAACAAAATACAAAAATAAAAGAAAATTTCAAAATGGGCGTGGCTCCGCCCTTTTTCATTTAATTTGTCTAGAATACTTTTAATGCCATAGGTCGAACAAATATTTAGCAATCCGTGTGAAATTTGGTATGGGCTTAGATTCTGGGACGATAACTTATTTCTGTGAAAAAGGGCGAAATCGGTTAAAGCCACGCCCAGTTTTTATACACAGTCGACCGTCTGTCCTTCCGCTCGGCCCTTAACACGATAACTTGAGCAAAAATCAATATATCTTAACTAAACTTAGTTCACGTACTTAGCTGAACTCACTTTATCTTGGCACAAAAAATGGACGTAATCCGACTATGACCACGCCCACTTTTTCGATATCGAAAATTACGAAAATTGAAAAAAATTCCATAATTCTATACTATATATGAAAAAAGGATGAAAAATTGTAATTCGATTGGTTTATTGACGCAAAATATAACTTGGTAAAATGGGTGTGACACCTCCCATATTAAGTAGAATAAAATGAAAAAGTTCTGCAGGGCGAAATTAAAAGCTCTTGGAATCTTGGCAGGAATACTCTTCGTGGTATTACATATATAAATAAATTATCGGTACCCGACAGATGATGTTCTGGATCACCCTGGTCCACATTTTGGTCGATATCTCGAAACGCCTTCACATGTACTACTAAGGATCACTCGGTTTTAAAACCCTCATTAATACCTTTAATTTGATACCCTTATCGTACAAACACATTCTAGAGTCACCCCTGGTCCACCTTTATGGCGATATCTTGAAAAGGCGTCCAGCTATAGAACTAAGGCCCACTACCTATTAAAATACTCATTAACGCCTTTCATTTGATTCCCATATCGTAAAAGCACATTCTAGAGTCACCCCTGTTCCACCTTTATGACGATATCCCGAAATGGCGTCCACCTATAGAACTATGGCCCACTCCCTTTTAAAATACTCTTTAATACCTTCCATTTGATACCAATGTCATAGAAACACATTCCAAGGTTACCCTAGGCTCATTATCCTACATGGTGATTTTCCCTTATTTTTTCTCCAAAGCTCTCAGCTGAGTATGTAATGTTCGGTTACACCCGAACTTAGCCTTCCTTACTTGTTTTAATTTAATTTATAAGTCGGCCACTTTTTTGTATTTTTTATTTGCTTGGCTTAAAAAACTTAAAGTTTTTATTACAATTGCAACGATGCAGTTGAAATTTTAAAAATTATAACCAAACCTAATTCACAATAATGCATTTTATCTTCATTGAAATTGATTAATTTTTTTAGAAATTAATTAAACCAAAAATCATATAAATTTGTTGATTGGTTTTTATGTTGATTACCAATAATTCTTTTGCAATTTTTGAATTAATTACTGAGCAATATAATCATTATATTGCGTACATAAATAGTTATTAGTTAATTGAGGCCTAGTTAAAACAATTTACTCTTTTCTTACATACATATACATATACCAACGATAGGCAAAGGTTTATTCCAACATGCCTCGAAAGTATTGAGTAATTACTTGTAACTAGTACCAATGAAGTGCACGTAAAGAAGTGCTTCAAAATGTAAGTACCAAGTAAAAGTATCACAGTACCAATCAAATACAATCAAATACATACACCCGCCCAGCATTTTTTGAAATTATTAATCATATTAGAGTCTTTTTCGAGTCTCCAACTTGATCAAAATAAGCATATATGCGCTTGTCTGATCAGAAAAGACTCCCTAGTCGGGAGAAAATGGTACCGTACGCGCGGCTACACTTGGTGAGCCTCTTTTAAACTATATTTCTAATCAGTATTTAGTCTTTTTCGAGTCATATTTACCATCATTTATGATTCTTATGGGAATAATTTTAAGAGTGTTTTAACGTTTTCGATTTTTTCTCGAGACATTTAAGAGTCTATTTGGAAGCTTATGTTAATCATTTGTTGTGATCGCTTTACATTTTGTTGTTGCTTTTTCAATAAATCATATTTCACTCATAAGACGGAGTCGATTTCGAGTCTTCTTTTGATCGCAGAATTGATTAAACAGTTTTTAGTCGTCAAAAGGAGTCGAAAATGTCTCATTGTGGTGATTTATACCTTAATAAATCTTCAATATGCTATGTGGGCAGGCATTTCAAATCATTTATCTAACAAAAGATATCAAAATTTTTTGAATAATTCTCACAGAAATCAGAAAACTTTTGTACATACCAAGTACCATACTTGCACTAAAATAATACTACAGTGGTAATACTTGTACTTCTTTCTTACTAGCACTTACTTTTTACAGATCTGATACATATTTTTCATATCGGGAAAATGGTATTAATATCGAAGTTAAATACATACATACATACATATGCATGCAGCCCACGTAAAGTCACTCATACCTCATGTCGTCCATTAAATAATCCTCGTGATCCTTTACAATTGTCTTGGTATCACGGATGATGCTTGAAGCGCAAAACTTTTTTTTTTGTAGCGTTTTCTTTTCTGAAAAAAAGTGTTGCCTAAATATGAAAAGAACATAAATGGCTACCCCGTGTATCAGCTGATTTTCACAAGCGCGTTGTCAATACTAATAAAAATGTATTAGCAATTAGGAGGTGAGAGGAAAGTGAAGTTTAGAAATCAAAACCAGACGGCGTGCTATTATTTAATTATCGAAGTGTTAACAGTAGTCATCGGTTTTTTGTATTTCTGTTACCAAAGAGGTGTAACCGAGCTATGGATTTGCAAATCGAACACGAGTTATCAAATTTTCCATCCATGACAAAGGTTATCGATAAATCACTGACTTTTTATTGGCGTAATATCAGTTTGCTCTCGAATTATTAACGAAATGTAATCGATTAGTTATTGATATGTTACCAAATAATTATTGGCAAATAATCGATATGTTATCAATGTTTTAGCAGTTATCAGAAAGTTATGTATTAAACATCGAATCAATGTCTTAGCAACATTTTATCGATTTATTTATTTATCTTTAATCGAAAATCTATCGATTAGTTATCAAAAAGTTATGTATTAAACATAGAAAAGATATCGATAAGTTATCGGAGTTTTGACAATTGTTTATCGGCGTGGCTCCGAATGGCCATCGAAAACTTATCGAGTTGATATGGAAAAGTAATCGATTTGGTATCAAAAAGTCATCTGTTCTATATCGAAAACTTATCGATTTATTCGAAAATTCTGAAATTATATGTTTCTGGTTGTGGTTTAACTCCTGGGTGAGCTGTGGTCAATATAAAGTCATTAGTTTTGTATACGTATATCTTTATGTTTATACTTCGAACTTCACGGTTACCGGTACACACGCCTTTTTTTACTGCCTAACTTACTGTGTTTCAAATTGTAGTTCCCTCTTAGAATAAATCAAACACTATGGACATATCAGTCTATGTGAGGTCTATATTGGCCACCCAGTTCATCCTAGAATGAATCAGTGCGTATTAGTTTAACGTAAATGTAGCTTTACGAAACCAGAAGTGTTGCACACGTGTTTATACTACTGAAGAAAGAAGCTAAGCAAAGGAAAATAATTGATTGTGCTTATTTGCCCAATCAACCAAATTTCTTATTGAGAGCTAAAAGATTCTGATATCTATCTTTTAAGTATCCTTTGACACAAGGTTACGAACAATTTTCTAGTGCACTTAATTCCATCTTTTCGTGTAATTATTTAGGTTGAAAGCATTTTAACAACCCTTAAGTGTATATGAAAACAATTCAAGCAACTCTTCCATCATCCATTCTGCCATATTAGACCGAATCCTTTCTATATTAACTGGATCAACCAACACATATAAGAATTTCAGACAAAAGAAAACTCAAAGTACACACCTTCGTGTTTATAAAACGCGTATGTATTTATGTATATATATACCCATGTTGTGTCTAGTTTGTACTACAGTCCACTCGCATTAGCGTAAATTTCATGGATGAGCGCGTCCCATTAACACACCCATATTAACTTACGATTGTTTTTAAGCACACACAAAATATTTAAAGTTATATGTATGTATTTATTAAGCATTAGTAGCACACCCACTTTGATCAGCCATCGAAATTCTTAATCCACCCACTTAACCGACTTTGCTTTGAAGCTTGAGTGTGTAACGGCAACGTCAAAGAATCAGCCAGAGTTTTATTACAAACACTTTTGTGTAAACTTTAGTACAAACTTAATATCACAGCTTGTGTATACCATAAATGTTGGCGCTCACTGCAAAGAAAATTCCTCTAATGAACAGTTCTGAGTTTTAATAATTACATTTCCAAATGAGAATTCTCTGACAACAAATAATAGTTATTGAATAAAGATGGGAATAAGTCGAAGTGCTGTGGAAAATTCCACTGTTTTCAGATAACCATATATATGATGGCACTCTCGGACACTGGCCATAATCACATCAATAAAATAGTTCAGATTAAATATTACTTATAGCTTCGGATTTACTTCTGAGCCACGTTCAATCAGGAACACATTTTAGTAGATATTTTTGACATTTCTTATAATAATATTTTTGAGTAGCAAATGTCTGGCGGTTCTAGGGTATTTGAGCATTTCGTTGTAGTTTATAACGAAAAAATTATACATTCATTTTAGCAAATGTTAAAGTTGCCAGTTTTAAAAGGCGTAAAAGATTCTAAAGCTATTATTAGTTCGAAAAAAGTTAAAGTCTTCGCAAAAGTGAACAATTCATAACAAAAAAGGAGTTCCAAAAGGTTACCACTTCAGTTGGATTTTGGGTTTCAACTGGGAAGCGTCAGCAATCCACAGCTCAGATAAAGATATTTTTAGGCTTGGTTACGCTGGACACAAAAACAGGCGGAAGGGATGGCTTGACGCCCCCCTGTTTGTGAACTTGGGAAGTTGGAATGGGCAGAGCATCCGTGGTACCATTTAAAAACCACAAAATTAACATTGTTGCTAGAAATAACGGAATTTAAATATTATATAATAACGGAGCTACTGTGAATAACGGAGCTATTGTGAATAACGGAGCTATTGTGAATAACGGAGGAACACGTGAAATGAAACGACTATCTAGAAAGACCAAAAAAAACTAAAAAAGATGTTATCACTTCAAAAATATGGTCTAAAAAATCTTACTAAATATATATTACAAAATTTCAGTTTCTAAAGTATATATCAGTTAAAAAAAACCTTCAAAAAATTAGACAGAGTTGACAAATTTTTAAAAGGTAAGGAGTTTTTAAAAATTAAAAAAAGTACAAAAGGTCGAGGTTTTCAAAAAAAATTACCATTTCTGAAATGGTAAAAGTTTTAAAAAAGTAACCAGTTTCAAAGAAATAACCGGGTCTGAACAGTAACCAGTTCTAAAACAGTAAAGGGTTCGAAAACAGTAACGAGTTTCTAAAAAGTAACCGGTTTTTAAAAGTAACCGGTTTCAAAAAAGCAACCGTTTGCAGAAAAGTGACTGCCTAAAAAAGTAAACGATACCAAAAGAGAAACAAGTACCAAAAACGTAACCGGTTCCAAAGAAAAGCCTATTCAAAAATTGAAGCCTGTTCAATAAAGTAACGGTTAGTTATTACAAAGAAACCGATGTCAATAACAGTGAGCGGTTCCAAAACTTTTCTGGTTGCAAATTAGAAACTGATGCAAGAAGTGATTGGTTCTGAAACAAAGAAAACGCTTCTAAAAAGACACCGGAAAGGTAGCCGATTCAAAAAATGTAGCAGGTTCTTGTAAAATTGTGAACTTTAACATGTAACATATATCAAAAATAAATAACCTGCTCAAAAAATAACCGCTTCAGAAAATTTTGCCGGTTGAAAAAAAGCAACCTGCTCAAAATCGTTACCGTTTGAAACCCGGTTACCGGTGCAAAAGAAATAACCGGTTAAAACAAGTAAACAGTTCAAAAAAATCCCAGTTCAAAAAAAAATTAGCCGGTTAGAAATAGACGGGCCAAAAATAGCTACCGCTCCAAAAGAGGCAACCGGTACAAAAAATGTAATGTAAGTAAGAAAGTAAAAACAGGTAAACAGTTCAAAAAAATGTTCTGTCCCAAAAAAAATGTACCGGTCCAAAGAAGAAGCCAGATCAAAAAGGACTGGTAACTGGTTCCAAAAGCGTAAAACGTTCAACGAAAGATGACGGTTCCAGAAAATTAGCCGATTCGTTGAGAGTATCATGAACAAATTCAAAATTTAAAAAATTGCGACTGTCTCGAAGAAATAAGTGGTTACCATTTGTCTTTTTTTCGGTATATTGACCTAAACTGTGTCGATTTTTGATTTTGTCTTTAAGAAGCTGTACATTTTTGAATTCTATGTATATATTTGCTGTGAAATCCATTGGATTGGCACCACTGTTATTACCATATTTATATTATCAGATTACATCTAGAGCAAGCCTTTTATTTTTGAAAAAGAAAATATTTTGCTTGGTTTGACTGTCATTATAAAAGTGGAAAGCTCTAAGTCAGCAATTTACTGTACTTTTTGATTAATGCGTGTTAGGCCCGGTTTTCCAGTAGTTGGTTAAGCTACATAAGCTTAAAATAAGTTTGCTTGAACCTTAGTCAAATTTAAACTCCCGCTAAACCACTGAGCAGTTTTTCAGTCACAGTTTAAGGCCGCCTTTGGGGTAGGCTTTTTTGTGCGGCAACATTGTTTTTTTATTATCTAGATAATTTGTAGATACGGCAACAGCTGGATTTTGTTTACCCAACAATCTTGGAAAGGAAAAATTCTCCAGCAAAATATATATCTAGTTCTGGAAGTGATATCCAACATCATTATTTAATTATTCTTAAACCAGATAGTTCCCGAGTTGATATCCAACTTCATTCTCCAATCACTATCCAATCTTTGAGAAATTTTGTAAAATTAAGAGTTTCGAGTTGATCTCCAATGTCATTAATATTTTCCAATTATTATCCTAATTTCGAGAGATTTTGAGAAATGTACAGTTCTCAAATTAATATTCAACACATTTCTCCAGTTGATATCGTACATTACATATCGAGTTGAGGTGGAGTTGAAAAAAACCTCCAAGGTGGTAACACCAAAGCCAACAGCTGTTTATTTCTTTATTTTCGCAGGTGTTCTTATTTCGAGTTTTTATATTATATGTATCGCGTTCCTGGGGCTTATCCTACAACCGTAAACATGTCTGAGATTCGGCCAGGAAATATTAAAGACTCACGTCTTTCTAGTGCTCTACATTATTGGAACAAATTAATCTAGGCCTGGAAACATGAAATGTATAGCTTTGATGAATTGAAGGAACAACAATGAACAAAAAAGTAGCTGGCGTAAACAATGAAAGTTCGGGGCTTATATAAAAGAAAAATAGTAGATGGTAATCGGAGAAAATAAAGAAATATTTACTGAAATGCTAGAACACAAAAACCAATTAAAAAATTAATTACATCATTGATATAGACGATAGGGAAACAAACAGCTAGTCGAACTAACGAGTTGGCGTTATGAATGAAGACAATCATCAAAAGAAATAACTATATAATTGTAATAATATATGGACATATTTGAAGTAAACTACGTAGTTACAGTATGAAAATTGTAGAAGGTGAAACGATGACATAAAACAAAAAGATCAAAAACCGTGAAATTGGTGGCTTTATCTGTAAATAATTTCACCTAGGGTTTGGGGCATAAGTTACGCTTTCTGACATCTACATGATGTTACGAAATTAAACCATTAAATTCAAAAGTATCCCAAAAATTTACTACTAAAAATGTGCTCAAGCTCATTCATAAAAGTACCAAACATTTTTGTGTATCGCAAATAACTTTATGAAATAACAAGGCATTGCATTGAATATTAAACATGCACACATTTGATATCTACGTGCACAAGCTGGTATAAAGACTTTGTATGTAAATAGTTACAAATGTATCTGCAGGTTGTAATTTCTATGCACCTACATGAATTCACAGTTCAAAACATAAAAACAATATGCTTCCCTATAAACCTACAAATTATGTTTTATAAAATCAAACCACAAGAACGGCAATGTTGTGTAAAATATCAAGAATCTAGTAAAGTATTAGAATGCACTGAAGGTGCTCGACATGCGGAGGCAGACTTGAGAATGAAACAAAGAGTAGGAGACTGTGTCATTCCCTAGAATGTAAAATTCAGTGCAATGTGATGATAATGTGTTGAATAAGCTTAAATGTAATTAAGTCATCTGTGGTTATGGGAATCTACAATATGCAGTGAATAGCTATGTGCATAAATATGTATGTGGGTAAGGGTGATTCCTTTGGAGCGAAAAAGTTTAGAAAACCAGGCGTAATATGCAGTCAGCTTCAATCTTAAATTATTTGATCATTTCAATTGAAAGCTTACTAGCCCTCTTTAAAGTTTATTTGGAGCTATTGAGGCAACCAGTCTTGGCTGGCAACAGACCTTATGTTCTTACTATCAAGCATTACAAAATATGGAGGTCCGCAAATGTTCACAAAACAACAATTATACAACTTTCTGCAAATAAGTTTTCAATATTATACTTAAAGAGATCCATACCATGATAAAAACAATTGGGGGTTTAACTGTTCTCTCTTCTGGTCTACACGGATTTTTTTTTTTTTGAAGTTTTTGCGCGGTATAAAATTTAAAAATCAATCTCATAACAAAAGGAAATCAAAAAATAAACAAAGCAAAATAATCAAACTCATTTTTATTTAAGAAAAAAATTAAAATATATTTATGCAGTTGAGAAATTTTAAATTTTTTCATTTCGGAAAATATTAAAATGTCAGAAACGGTTATGCCTTGAAGGTTTTTTTATCATGATGCATACAGTGTTTTAAAAATAGAAATAATACCAACTAAAATATAAATAAAAGAAAGAAATAAAAAAATTATAAGAAGCTCATACTGTGCTCGCATTCCAAAGAGTATAGGTTAAGCTAAAGGTCATTAAAGAACTCACATAGACTGAATGTGTCCATAGTGTTGAGTTTCATTATAAATTTGAACCAATCAAACAAGTCTCATAACAATTGTTCCCTAAGTAGAGAACAATTAGGGTGGAATGATTCCGAATTAGTACCAAGATAATCCCTAAAAAAAATCCAAAATATTCCTAAATAGTCTGCAGATAGTTCTGTAGGCAAAATTACCAAAAGGTAGTACCGAAATCCCACAGCGGTACCGAAATTACTCCCAAAAACTCCGGTATCCAAAACAAATCCCGAAATTATTCCGAAATTTTCAAGAAATAGTCCCGAATTATCTCGAAATAAACCTGAGTTGATTCCAAAACTGTGTGAACATGGCCTTAAATTCAATCCCAAAATTAGTTCAGATATGAACCCAAAAACCTTCCTGAAGTGCCCGAATAGCCCATATATGATCCCAGGAACAATGCCGAAATATACAAAAGAGCAGTACCTGAACTGTCACTTCTCCTAAAATTCTTAAGCAGAGGTCCCGGAACGTTCCCGAAACTATACCGAAAAAAAATGCCGTAATTGAACGGATATGATTATGAAATGTTCCAAAAAATAATTCCGAGTCGGAGATGAGCCCAAAAACAGTCACGTAAATATTACGAAACTGACCAAAAAAAATCATAGGTCTACGTAAAGAGACTCACCGTTATACCGAGCGGAACACAAAACAAAGAAAAAGTTTTAAATATTATGCAGACTAAGCCACATTTTTAACAAATTGTTCGACACAACACAGCCACACTAAAAAAAAAATATCGTCGGATCGAGTAATGCTACACATGAATTCCGATGCATTGAATCCGATACCAGAGTTTACCGAACGCGTCGGGATTTGGCCCCAACCTCAAAAATCGCCCAAAAAATACTTTTGATTGCCAGATCCAATTTATTTTTTTTTTTTTTTTTTTTTTTGTTTTGTGGTGGTGCAATAAAATTAATCTCGTCAAATCACTGTAGAAATCCTTAATTTGAAGGTAAATATTTCTCTCAGTGAGATATGCTTTTTTATTTATAATATATATAAGTTTTTCTCAGTGATCTATCCTACATCTATATTTAAATACGCCACATGAAAATTTTTCATTTATAGGGGTTGTGGCACCTGATATAGATCAACCTATGAAAAATCATATATCTCTGAAGATAATATCGCCAGTATGTTGAAAAGTAGATGAAATTTAGAAAGAGTGCGGCATCTCTCATACATTTTTTTATTTCGATTTCGCATATCTGCTGAATCGCTTAAGTCAGACCACTGAAACTTGGCGTAGCTGCAAAATATTGTGAATACCAAAGTTTTACCAAAAATTGGAAAAGATAGCGCGGCACCTCCTATATAAATTTAATTTCCATATGCACATATCAGTAGCTACTAAATCTACATCTCTGGTATTCACTGCATACTGCTAATATGGCAAGTATTGCAAAATGAAATGTGCACTCATAGATCTGTACATTATCATGTATATTAATACGAAATGTGGAATAGATTTAAACTTCATTTTGGCTTAACCCAAACGCATGGGCGCTTCATCAGTGCGTAGGTTGTAAATGTTGTACTGAGGGCTCAAATATCCAAAAATGATACGCCAATTAAAATAGTTATGCGTGGTTAGTGAAACTTTGATTGAAGCTACACAACGTAAACTCAGTGCCATATCGAATAGTTTGATTCATCAAATAGGGCCTGTGACCCATCTCAAAATAAGAGAAATTTATGTTTCCAATGTCTGGAAATCTCCATACAAGCTTCAGTGTTGATATATTTTTATCTAAAAAATTTTCGGCTCCGGGCTATACTAGTTTATCTAGTTTTTTTGGAAATAATCGTTACAAATTTGTTTTGAATTAATTTCCTCATGTACCCGGATAGGCGGCTTCTATATATTCTATTCCCAGCTTGGAATACTAGCAATTCAACAAAAAAACTCTTTTCCAAAACTATTTAAAGTGAGACCATCCTAATAAGTACTTTATTGAGATGCAAATTAGTGCACTTGTACATTTTGCTCCAGACATCTAATGAGGCGTTGTGATAAGAGATTGCGTACACATACTTGAACGTTTTGTCATTAATGCAAGAGTGCAAGGATACGATCAAAGTGTGCTGTTTGATAAGTAATCTATTTAAGCATTCAGTTGTAAGTGTGGCGAAATTGTGGTTACTTTATAGGGGTAGGATGCAAATGATTTCACAGGTTATCATTCGTTGAGTGTGTACTCAACATGGGGTCGCCATAATATGTAATTACGATGTTCAAGTATTATGTTTTTAGGAATTAAAGTTTACCAATGTAGGTAGTATAGTAATATAATTATAATAATGACTGAATACTCATTAATAACAGACAAAAACGAGTGTGTGATTATTAATAGAAGTTTGGGCTAATCATTCACCTACTGAAACTGTTGACGCCGACGTGAATATTTAAATTATCACAGTTTGGGAGAAATGCAATGCAACGAACAAAATTCATCTCTAATTTCGTCTGCATTCTTCATCAAACGTGTGACTTTAATTTAGGCTTAGGTTGCAATTAAAGCGTGTGACCGGAGCATACACATATACAACCATGGTCACGTACTTTGGCGTACATGAAGTCACATGTAGAATTAATATAAATAAGCACACATTTTTATTTGATGTTAGTTTTAAGTCAACTATTCAATAAACCTTATTCATACAAAACAAAAACATTTATTGAACAAATTTATTCAATTAAATTTATTCAGTGTCACTGAAAGCTAAATTTGGTTTGTATGATTTAACCTAAATGTTTGGTGTTTCGCACTCTACCTTGAGATCTTTACGGGAGCTGCCGGAGCATTTTCAAAAAGTTTCGAAACTTGAACATTTTTATTTATTTATATAAAGACATTCGAACAATAATTTCCCACAACAAGGGGTAACTGCCGCTACTACAGCGTTGAAAACAGAAGAGGCTGTTTACAAGGCTACGTTAAAAGCGAGCGCAACAAGAGGAGTGTGTGAACGAAATCGTGAGTTGAAAAGGGAAGCGAGATGCCTTTTCAGGAAGAAAAAAGCAAAAGCAGAGAGGCGTGAGTGCGAGGAGCCTGAGTTGCAAGGCACCAGGAATATCGGCCGAAAATTTTACAAAAAAATACGGCGATAGACGGAAGGTTTTAAGACCGGGGCAAACTCCTGTAGGAACGAAAACGGCGACCTTGTAACTGATGTCCACAGAGTGCTTAGATTATGGAGGGAACTCTTCTCTGCTCTCCCAAACGGAGGCAGCGATTCACCGCGCATAGAGGACGAACCCGATCCCGCAATCGATGATGATGGAATATATGTCCCCCCGCCGATTATGACGAAGTTAGAATAGCAATAACCAGATTGAAAAACAACAAGGCCGTGGACGCTGATGGATTGCCTGCGGAGCTATTCAAGTACGGCGGCGAGGAGTTGGTAAGGCGCATGCAGCAGCTTCTTCGCAAAATATGCACAGACGAGTGCATGCCCGACGAATGGAATCTAAGCGTTCTTTGCCCAGTCCACAAGAAGGGGGATACTGCATACTGCACCAACTATCGCGGAATCAGCCTTCTTAATATCGCATATAGGGTCCTTTCAAGTGTATTATGCGAAAGATTGAAGTCCACCGTGAACCGGCTGATTAGACCCTATCAGGGCGGCTTCAGACCTGGTAAATCTACCATCGACCAGATTTTCACAATGCGCAAATCTTGGAAAAACCCGTGAAAAGAGAATCGACACACATCACCTCCTCGTCGATTTTAAAGCCGCCTTCGACAGCACGAAAAGGAGCTGCCTATATGCCGCTATGTCTGAATTTGGTTTCCCCGCAAAACTTATACGGCTGCGACGTTAAGCAACACTATCAGCTCAGTCAGAATTGGGAGGGACCTCTCCGAGCTGTTCGAAACTAAACGAGGTTTCAGACAGGATGACCCCCTATCATGCGATTTCTTTAATTTGATGCTGGAGAAAATTATACTAGCTGCAGAACTTAACCGCACTGGAACAATATTCTATAAAAGCGTGCAATTACCGGCATATGCTGGTGACATTGATATCATCGGCCTAAACACCCGCGCTGTTAGTTCTGCTTACTCCAAACTGGAAAAAGAGGCGGTAAAGATGGGTTTGATGGTGAATGTGGACAAAACGAAGTACCTGCTGGCAACCTCGCTACTGTTGGCAGCCATAATTTCGAAATAGTAAAAGACTTTGTTTATTTGAGAACCAGCATCAACACTAGCAACAACATCAGCACTGAAATCCAGGGAAGAATCAATATTGCGTTGGACTAGGTAGGCAATTGAAAAGTAAAGTCCTCTCTCGGCAAACGAAAATCATACTCTACAAGTCACTTATCGTACCCGTCCAGCATGGACCACGACAACAGCAGATGAAGCGGCTTTGGGAGTGTTCGAGAGAAAAGTTTTTCGAAAGATTTATGGACCTCTACGCGATGGCGATGGCGAGTACCGAAGAAGATTTAATGATGAGCTGTACGAGCTATACGCAGACATCCACATAGACCAGCGAATTAAAAGGCAGCGGCTGCGCTAGCTAGGCCATGTTATGCGAATGAAAGATGATGCTCCGGCCAAGAAAGTGTTTCTATCGGAACCCGCCTATGGAAGCAGAGGTAGAGGGCGGCCCCCACTCCGTTAGAAGGACCAGGTGGAAAACGATTTAAACTCTCTTGGTGTGACCAATTGGCGCCGGTTGGCGGAGCGAAGGAGCGACTGGCGCGCCTTGTTGGACAGCCATAACCGTTTAGACGGTTAAGCGCCAATTAAGTAAGTAAGTAATGATGTAGGAGCTCCAAGGAGGGAAATGCCTCGCCTGGAGAGACTATAAAAAGCAGCTAGCTAGCAAGCAATCAGTTGTAGCCAAGCTAATTCAAGTAAAGCGAGATTAACATGTGAAGTTGTACCAAGCTTATTAGTCGTAAATATTTACGACTTAGTCGACGTGCTCATTCACAACGGAATATTATGGATTAAATGGGCTTAGACTGAAATAACAGCCATGGTCACGGAATACTAGCAAATTTATTTAGCAATGATAAAATGAAATGGTTTTAATAGCACTGTCAGACGTCTTAAATTAGGATCTTATAATATTTTTTTCTGTTGGCTGGAATATCCAACCCATGGCATACAAATGATCACAATGCGCTTTCCTTTAAATAACTTAATAATGTATATAATGTTATTTACATAAAGATAGTGATAAATTTGTGCCTTATTCGATATCATTTCGAGGCTCCCTTCGGATCCTCTCGCGATTGTTTTTGGGATAATTTCTGGACAAGACTACCAAGACTACCGGATCCTATCAAGATTGTGTGCGGGATAGTTCTGAAATCTTTTCTGATCTCCAGATTATTATGGAACTATTTTCGTGATCAGTTCGAGACTACCTTCAAATTATTTTCGGGATAATTAAAGATCATTTCTCGACTAGACTACATTGGGATCTTTTCGAGGTGGTTCCCTGGTGGCTTTAAAATTCTTTTTGGACGAGACGACCTTCAGGTCATTTCGAGATTGTTTTCGGGATTGTTTCATGATAATTTCTGGACTATCTCAAAATTTTTTCGAGATACTTTTTCGTATCATTTCGGTACCGCTTCTCGGGTGATTTCATTAGTTTATCATTTCGGGGATATTTCTATATTGCTTGAAATTTTTTTTGGGTACGGAACATATCACAATTATTTTTGTGATCCTTTCGGGACAACTAATGGACTATCAACCGATAATTTCAAGATGATTTCTGGAGCATTTCGCGATGGCTTTAAGTAATATATCCTCCTAAGAGATTGCGGTGATTTCGTAACAAGCCACGCCACCTGTACCTGTTCTGCAATAACTGAGGCCCATTGAGAGCACCAAGAGGAATTAAGTCTTCGTCGACCTGTCTCTCCCCAACAATGCTTCTAAACTACGGTGGCGACTGAAATACTATCCTGGCAAGTGCGTCCTTATCCACATCTTCCGGAGAACTTTTTTTCGAACACCCCCAGAGTCATCTCATCATCTCCCGAAACCGTCCATAATTCCGACCAATACATCAGCACAGATATGATGGTTGATTTTTAGATCGTGACTTTTGTTCGTCGAGAGCGTGCTGAAGTTTTCAATTACGAATTCACGAGATGTTTTTGAGGTATTTAAGCGGAAAAGGTCGCAGATTCAAATACAGCACGCTCAAATACATGTTAATGTGTGGACCGGGTCTCGTTTTTTCATTTTATTTATTTTAGGTAACCAACAATTTTGACTGTATAAATTGCCTTAATGAATAGAGTGAATCTTTAAAAGCTACTATATATTTATAAAAAAAATATTAATTACACATTTAAGTGTATTATAAACCGTTTATACAAAAATATAAATAAAACTACTTACCTTAATCACACATTTCCCATTGAATTGCTGCGCTATCAAACTCTAACCCACGATTCCGCTGAATAGCTTTTTGTAACTAAATTCATTAGCATTTGTTGTATAATTGCACTGATATTTATGTGCATAAATATTTATGTACCATATATAATATATATATTATATAAATTTATATTGGCGTTTCAACTTTTGACAAGCACTGATAATGTAGAATTTTCGAATGATGAATATATGTACATATGCATGTATGTACTTCTATATGCTGGAACTTTATTTTTTTTATTCCAATTTTATTGTTGTATTATTATAATGTTGTTAGCTATAATAATTTGTATTTTTTGCACAATCAATTTATATGCGTTCAGGGTCGCATCACTCGTTCATTTTAACTACTGCTTCTAATTTAATTACGGCTGCTGTATTGTGAATTAAAATTGTAAATAAGACTGCCCATTCGAAATATACAAAGATTGATACGTTTGGAGAAAGTGTGTGTGTGTGTGCGTTTGCATGCTAAAGTTATCTCGTTATTTATATTGAAATTGTTATTCTACATATTTATTTTTCCTATTACTAAATAACTTGCATATAGCTATACTTTATATAAAACTCATAAGTACAAGCAAAAATATTCTACAAAATTTGATAAATTATTCAAAAAATATAATTTTAGACTCCATTACCCAGCCGGCATTTTTGAAAATTTTGATCATAAAATATTTAAATATCATATCCCAAGATGATTAAAAACGTTCAAATTTAAAAGCATTTTCTGTTCCCAAATTAATGTATCGTCGGGAGCAAAATGTACCTTGAATGTGATTATTCTTGAATAATCATTTATGATTCCTATTTCGAAACACTTTTTATTCATATTTTATATCATTGTAAAATTTTTCTTTAATTGTTTTAGAGTAATATTTGACTACTTTTCACAGTCATTTTCTGATCATATTCGTGCACATATTTCAATCGTTTTGGTTGAGATTTTTGAATGCGATTATGATGCATTTATTCTTCAAATCTCATCCAAAATAAGATACTACATAATAACCTTATTTCATCAGGGGAAGAAAGCATGCGGAAGTGAGCTATTTGAACCACAGGTCACTCGCAAACAAACTGCGACTACAACATCCAACATCAGCTATTATCGTCAATATCTTAAAAAACGATACGGTGCGGGATGTTGAAGACATATCCAGGTACATGTGTCAAGAGAGTTTCACTTACTTAGGGTTCAGATATTTCACAACCTTTGTATTGTCCAACTATTATGTATTTTCTGGGAAGCCGAAGGTGGAGAAATGCTTGGGGAAATCTTCGGTCAAGAGCAGCATCTTGAAGAATATAAATCAAATTTTTATATATATATTTTTTCTGAACTTCATGATTGAGAAAATGTGTGTATGTGAAAAAAATAAGACTTTCAATGATAAGTAAAATTTTAACAAGTATAAAATTCATTATTCAGTCAACAAATATAGTCTGAAAATATTCAGAAAGCTGAATTAAAAATGATTATAAATTTTTGATCACCTAAACACATTTGATTCAAATATGATTCCAAAATGTGACTGAAAAATTATATTTAGTTTTTGATTATTCTTCTTGTTGGTTTTTATGAAATATTAAAATTTAATCATTCAATAGAAAACTACCGGGGCATAGCAAAGTTATCCGCTATCCCAAAGTTATTTGAGGCTATTTTTACCCACCAGCTAACATTCTCTATTTCCCTCATAATTGCAAGCTCGCAGCATGGTTTCTGTAAGGGCAAATCACCTATCACCAATTTTCTAGAATTTACCACCCACGTTTCTAATGGATTTAGAAAAGGCCTTCGCACTGATGTAATTTACACCGATTTCAGTAAAGCTTTCGACAAAGTATCACACCCATTACTTATTCATAAGCTCAGTCAACTCGGTTTTCAACCCCGTCCTATATGTTGGATTTCTTCGTATCTTGGTTATCGTACGCAAAAAGTAATCTTTAAAAATACACTTTCTGGAGTCATCAATGTTTCTTCTGGTGTCCTCAGGGCAGCCATCTTGGTCCGATTCTGTTCTTGTTGTTCATAAACGATATATCTGGTACAATTAAATACTCAAAAATCTTGATGTACGCAGACGATGTAAAACTTTTCAAATCATGTGCCTCGGTTGAGGAACATTCCTTGCTTAAAATGGACTTAAATCACTTGGTTACCTGGTGCAATGTAAATTATATGCCGCTAAATCTCAAAAAATGTAAATTCATGTGTTTTTCTCGGAGATTTTCGCCACCAGCTTAATATACAATTAACAACTATAGTCTAGAAACTATAAATAATTTTATTGACTTGGGAGTCATGATGGATTCAAAACTTAGTTTCAATCTTCATATTAATGCTACAGTGAATAAAGGCAAAGGTGCTTTTGCATTTGTTAAACGGTGGTCAAAAGAATTTAACGACCCTTACATAACTAAAGCACTTTTTACAACATTAGTTAGGCCAATATTAGAATACGGCTCGATAATTTGAAATCCGCGTTACCAAGTCCATGCAGACAGTCTCGAATCAATACAAAAACAATTTTTACTATTTGCCTTAAGAAATTTCCAATGGGACTCTTTAACTAATCTTCCACCTTATACTAATCGATTAAAGCTTATCAATCTTCCAACTCTTGCTAGTCGAAGGGAAATGCTTGGTGTAATATGTATGACAAAACTTTTAAATGGATCAATTTCGAGCCCATTCCTTCTGAATGAAGTGAACTTTTGCGTTCCCTCGACACTTCAAACCTCTTCTGCTGAAACAATGTAGAACGAATTTCGAACAAAATGAACCTTTTCGGCGTTTATGCCAAGATTATAACTCTCACTCAAACACATTTGATAGCTCGGACTCCCTTTTTTCTATAAAAAAGATTGTTCCCACCTCTCTAAATTAATGTATAATACGTTTGCTTCTGTTCTCTTTAAGTATTACGCTTGGTTGATGAAATTTCTTCTGTAGCTGAGCAGTCTCAGATCGTGACGCTTGACAAACCGCTGCCCATCAAAGACTCGGCAAAAAAAAAATAAAAAATAAAATAAAAAAAAAGTTATTATATATATATATAAATCGATCGCGTGAACAGGATTAGCCTGGTTTCATTGAGGGCAGCGCGTCCATTAAAAAAAAAACAAAAAAAAAAAAAAAAAAAGACTTCAAAAATGATTCCACGAAGTGATCGAAAAATGCTTTTCAGTTTTTGATCGTCAAAAGTATTCATATTTGATTATTGCTTCGTTCAATTGTATGATAACTGATTATTTTGTCAGAAAGAGTAATCAAATTGTATTGCTATGTAGGCAAATTCAAAATTTAATCGCCTAAATGCTGAGTGGGTATTAGCGTATCGGAAAAATCTGTGTCATGATGTATTGAAATCATACTGATAAGGTCTAATCAGTTCATCAACTTTCTGTATTTCGAATAATACGCTACCCAGCCAGCATTTTTTAAAAATTTTGATAAAAAAATATTCAATTATCATGGGGGTATGATTAAAAATGTTCAAAAAAAATTTTTTTTCCAAAAGGAATTTATCGTCGGGAGAAAAGAGTACCCTAAACAAATATTTAATATTCCTATATTGCTGCTACAGGCTAGGTACACTCACAAACATCAGAGTGCCGATATATTGCTGTTTAAATAATCGAATATACCTAAATTTACTGTCCGTGGTGATTCCTGGCTCTGACGATCCCATGTTCCTCTTGAAACTATATAGAAGGTTCGATGTGGTCATATTAAATCGTTCCCGAGATGGTCGGGCTTGTACCATAATGGAGCTTGTTATCGGAACTTACCGTATCTATATCTTTAAAGGGATCATCAACAACGATAACACTCCCACAACAGTCGTGATCCTCAAGGAGGGACGAGTTTTCACATTAGCATATGCAAAGAAATTCCAGAAGTACCGAGCGACAATTAACTGGATCCTACGAATAGCCGCAGCTCGGTCTCCGCAAATGCCATGCTTGACATTGCGGGTACTATACTTATTAGCACCTCAACTTACCACCTCAGACACGAAAGACAAACCATCCGGAGATGGCAACATAAATTGAAATTGAGGAAAGGAATGGGGAATCGATTTCCGATCTGAAATCATGGCTGGAGTAATTATTTGAGAACAGAAGTGCTTATATTGTTGACACATTTTCGACGTACACCACAGAACATTTTTTTCGCGAAACGGGAAAAAGGCTGCTTGGAGTAGCGCATAGAGCGTGGCACCTAGGCTTAAAAACCAGCTTTGTGTGTAAATCATCTCCAACTTTTATCTAATACAAAAAATATACTAAAGCAGAAACGTAGAAATAACGAACAACTAAATGGGAAAAGGGTTTTGGAAATTGGAAAAAGGGTTTTTGATTCGAAATTCCAAGTATGCAGTTTTTGTATACTCAACTAGACTAGTCATTTATGATTCCTTGTGGAGGCCTCGAAAGGAGCACACGTTCTCTGTCTTACTTACTTACTTAATTGGCGCTTAACCGTCTAAACGGTTATGGCCGACCAACAAGGCGCGCCAGTCGCTCCTTCGCTCCGCCAACCGGCGCCAATTGGTCACACCAAGGGAGTTTAAATCATTTTCCACCTGGTCCTTCCAACGGAGTGGTGGCCGCCCTCTATCTCTGCTTCCATAGGCGGGTTCCGATAGAAACACTTTCTTGGCCGGAGCATCATCTTTCATTCGCATAACATGGCCTGGCCAGCGCAGCCGCTGCGTTTTAATTCGCTGGACTATGTTGATGTCTGCGTATAGCTCGTACAGCTCATCATTAAATCTACGCCAAGGCGTAGAGGTCCATAAATTTTTCGAAGAACTTTTCTCTCGAACACTCCCAAAGCCGCTACATCTGCTGTTGTCATGGTCCATGCTTCTGCCCCATATAGCAGGACGGGTACGATAAGTGACTTGTAGAGGACTTTACTTTTCAATTGTCTACCTAGTCCAAAGTAGCATTTATTGGCAAGATTGATTCTTCGCTGGATTTTAGTGCTGATGTTGTTGCTAGTGTTGATGCTGGTTCCCAAATAAACGAAGTCTTATTCTATTTCGAAATTATGGCTGCCAACAGTAGCGTGGTTGGCAAGGCGCATATGCGCTGACTCTTTGCTCGATGACAGCAGGTACTTCGTTTTGTTCTCATTCACCATCAAACCCATCTTTACCTCTTCTTTTTCCAGTTCGGAGTAAGCAGAGCTAACAGCGCGGGCCGTATAAGTTTTGCGGGGAAACCAAATTCAGACATAGCGGCATATAGGCAGCTCCTTTTCGTGCTGTCGAAGGCGGCTTTAAAGTCGACGAAGAGGTGATGTGTGTCGATTCTTTTTTCACGGGTTTTTTCCAAGATTTGGTGCATTGTGAAAATCTGGTCGATGGTAGATTTACCAGGTCTGAAGCCGCACTGATAAGGTCCAATCAGCCGTTCACGGTGGGCTTCAATCTTTCGCACAATACACACGTTCACTGTCACACAGTGTTATTATTAAGGTATGTTTTGGATAACTTAAACGAGGGTAATCGCCATTCAAAGGAGCAACAAGGGAAAGGACCTATGTCCGTATGCATTTCGTCCTATATATTAAGTATTAACTCACCAAAACAATGGATTGAGATCAGAATTGTTAGTTGGGCATTCGCTCTTATGCAAAAAGTGGTCTGTCTTGAAAATGGGTTGCTGCTCAGCTGAGTCAGCTTGCGCTTTAACTCCATCATAGACAGTAACTATGTATAATGGGACTAGTAAACATTTAAGGGTGTCGTATTTAAATCGTCATTGGAACGGCACTTGGTTGGAAAAAATAATAAAAGACAAAAATCATTTGATTGGTTTTAAAAAAAATCACAACGTATGTATTTTAATGCAATTAAAAAAAAAAACTATTTTTAAGAAAACTCCCTGAAGAAAATAAGGAAGTATCGAAACGCATAGGAGGAAGAGGGAATATTACAATTTTTCTTTATATTTAACGGCCGAAAAGCTCCTACACAATATACTGCGAAGTGTGTTTTAGAACTTTTGGTACACCCTGTGCTTTTTAAGGCCATCTTCAGCATGAACCAGCTAATGTTCTTATTGCAGTTTTGAGAATTTGGCAGACACTCATACCATGATTTATGAAAAATAACTTTTTCACATGTTATCTCTATACATGCGCATTCTCTAATGTCAAAATGTGATATTCGTAACAACACTAGCATGTATGCATGTGAAAATATCACTTACGAAGCCGGAACATCACAAAGGTCGAGCATTGAGTACCGATGTTGATAATAAAATATATTTATGCATATCACAGACACACGTTAGTATGTATATTTAAGTAGATATTCTCTAATCAAAAACGCACAAAATATAAACTAACATATAAGTACATACGTACATACGTATAACACGTCTGCTAAGATCTTTCATAAAATTATCAAGAAAATAGCTACACGCCTTTTATTAGCATTTGTAGTGTATTTACATATGTATGTATATGCTCATGTTTATTTTATGCAAATGATAGCAAACTAACAACAGTTATTATTAAACCGACAGCGACAACAACAAAAAGATACAAATTGTATGGAAATTTAAAAATATGTATGTATGTATTATAATTACATACATAGCAATTGGCTTAAAAATTTCAATGGCGAGAAAATGTATACACAAAACATCATGGAATTATAAACTACAAAATTATAGTCGCTTAATTTGACGTATGATTGTATGTGCACGAGATGCCCATATATTTTCAATTACAAGCTTTTTTGAATGAAGTTGAAGATTCCTTGAATGTACAAAGAAATCGTGTTCCAGAGACTGGAGCTTGAAATCAATTTATCTAACCTGCCTTAGGACTTGAATCTGGGACCGTCAATTTGGTAAGCAATCCATTTCCCTCTGTAACACAGAAACCGCCAGATACGAGATAAATCAATGCATAGCGCCCCTTTACCAATTTCATTGTTTCTAAACATCATTTAAGTGAATCGAGTTCTTTACAAATTTGTTAGTACATTATCACTAAATTAAAATAGAAGTTTCATATTATTTTATTTAACCAAAAGAATCATTTTGATTTTTTCATTTTAGGGGGTTTTCAACTAAAAGAAAAAATATTTTACATTGATTGATATTCACTGACATTGAAAAAATAAACATTTTGCATTTTTTTCATTTTGGGGGGTTTTGAACTCACAAAATGTTTGTTACGTTAATTTGTTTTCCAAGGGTGAGCTGAGTGATGGTAAAGAGCATGCATTAAACCGTATGCAAAATATGATCGGATGAGTGCATGCCACCAGACTGAAGTTTAAATGCAGTATGTGGAATGCACATGAAAGGCGATCCCACAAACCGCGCCAACTACCGCCTGGTTAGTATCGCCTATAAGGTTCTATATAGCGTACTGTGCGAAAGACTGCAGCCCATTGTCAATAAAACTGATTGGACCCTATTAGTGCGGCTTCATACCTGGTGAATCTACTATCGACGAGATCTTCATAATGTGCCAGATGCTGGAGAAGAATAACGACAAGAGAATGGACACTCATGAACCTTTCGTTGATTCAAAGCAGCATTTGACAGCGCGATAAGAAGCTGATGATATGCTGATATGTCTGAATTTAACTTCCCTGCATTAGGCTCTTCCAAATTACTTTGAGCGACACCACCATATCTGTAAGGACCTCTCCGAGCCATTATAAAGCAAACAAGGGCACAGATAAGGGGACTCTCTTTCATGCGATTTCTTTGGGGCAATGCTGGAGAAGATAATTCTAACAGCAGAACCAAACCGTGATGGTACAATATATTATAAGAGCGTATACTTTCTAGCGTATGCTGATGATATTGATATTATTAGCCTGAAGAAACGCGCTGTGAGTTCTGCCTTCTGGCGATTAGTTAAAGTAGAAAAAGCAAGTCTTGCGGTAAATTAGGAAAAGATGAAGAGCTTGCTGTCATTCCAGAAAAAATTGGCGCATTGGCAACCATATGACTGTTGACAGATATCTTGGGCAAACGAGCTACTTAGATTAGAATTCGCATTTCGTGGTGCCAGCTTCCCACAGCCCGTTATGAACCCGAAATTCTAATATTGAACCACTGCGAGGAAAAGCCAAAAGTGAAACCAATAATCATCTTTGTATAATTCTCGTTCAAATACAAATACAGATTTTAAATTTCTATAGGGAACTTGAATATAGCAGAAATATAAAACAAAAACAATTGGAAATATAATTTATTTAATTGAAAACGTTTAAGTTTTATTTTCATAGCTGCAACTTTTGTACTTAACACTATTTTGTAAACGAAAGATTGTGATATTCTATTGGAAAAACTGCTGGAAGGTGGAAAACTCGCTTAGTGTAACCAATTGGCGAGAAAGCAACTGGCGAGCTTTGTTGGACCGTCATAGCCGTTTAAACGGTTAAACGTCAGTTAATTAAGTAAGATTTTTCTAGTCCAATGTACAGGCCAGTTTCTTTATTGTGTGTCTGTCGATGTTTTGTATCCATTTGGGTTATTGTTTCAGTTTAATCGAATTTATATATGTGGTCCATGAAGCAAATCTTCGAACCATAAGAATTTTGAAAGCTGAACGACATCAAAGGCTGTTTAAACTACCGACCTCCCTTGGCTCCCGTTTCAAAAGGGTCGTATATATTTATTGAGATATACCTTACTTATATCAAAATTTATTTTAAGGAAGGCCGTTACTTAATTAATGAACACTCTTTCTAAAAATATTTGCATAAAACTCTATCTTAGCAAAAATTCAATGCATTTTAAGCTAACGTAGGACGTTTTTCGAGGACCCTTAATTTTTTTTTAATTGCCGAATTAGGCAAATTTCTATCAACTGAAAATCTTTAATAAAGACAGAGTTTCGACTTAAATCTAGTGCTGCGAAATGTTTAAATATTATTGAGTCGCTTTAATTTGCATGTTCCTCTAGCGTGTTGTTGTCTGTATTATGAAGCGCTAAATGAAGACTTTAATATAAAATTAGAACCACTTTGTTTTTAGAGTAATTCTAATTTCTGGACATTCAAATTACTGAAGGTTCTAATTTGTGAGCGACTACTGTACTGCATTATCGTGTGCATTTGGGTAGTTGACGGTTTTAAGTGCACAAAATACTTGTGCGCCTATTAAGCGTTGAACGGTGGCTGGGGATTTTATTGGATAATTGATAAGACGTTCCGTGCGCGCGAGAGTAAAATAGTTAAACGGGAATAAGCTCGTAAATAGCAGGCATATGAATAATGTGAGTTTACATACAAATATTTACTTTGTATATGCAATTATTTATATAACAAGCAAACCCTATAGAAAAAACTTTCAGTGGTAAAAAAAAACAATGGTACAAAAAGTTAGGTGTCAGCTGGTTATAAAAAATTTAGTTTGTTAACATTTTTATATACTACATACTTATGTCTATACAAGTTTTGGAGTTCATGATCATGCGATTATTTTTGTTATTCATATTTTTAAACTGTACAGAGAAAAATTTTTAAATGTTCATACTTGGAAAGTCTCAACAAAACACTATGAACTCATTCACTCTATGTGAGGCCCTCGCGAACCAGTCAGTTCAACCTTAGGCTAAGCATACTTCAAAAATTACTATTTCTTTAAATAACCCCGCAGAAAATAATTATCAGTTGCTTACTGTAGCTCACTAATAATTGACTGCTTTGCGGGATTTTGGAAAATAACTAACTTTGGGTTGACTACAAAAAGTAATATCTGACTTTATTGTTTCTTTTTATAAATTTCACGTAAATGAAACGTTATATTAAGTTTGGCACGAATCTCAAAGTTGTAAGTTAAAGGAGGAGAGAAAGACCCACCAATAAGTATACCGAAATGATTTAGACATGTGCGTCTGACTGTTTGTTTGCTTGAACGTAAACTAGTCCCTCAAGTTTTGAGATATCTTGGCGAAATTCATTTGTTCGATTAATAATTTGTTGGTACCGACCGGATCGGCTACTATATCATATATATCCCATATAACCGATTTTTCGGATAAGAAAGTATTCGCCATCTCTTCCTCATTCTCGTTCATATATATAATATATGTAAAATACGAGTAGACCCGGCAGACGTTGTTCTGCTCTAGCTTTGGCCTATCTGCATAACTTTTAAGCAGATTTTGACTCTTACTCCCCTTTCCCCTCTCTCCCCTTTTTCCTTATCTTTTCTTCCCTCTGCCTTTCTATACGTTGCTTCGTTGTTGTAAATACTTATATGTATAGGCAAAGCGCTACCTATACACCAAATTTCAGGCAAAGCGAACCATGAACAGAATTTGTTCGAATTGATCGGTCCCTGGTTCCCTTCCCAGAAACAAAACGTATAGTAAATACTAATCTAGGCAAAGGGCTACCTATACACCAAATTTCAGAAAAGTCGAACAGTGAATAGATCGTTCCCGGGTCGACTTCCAGGAAATAAACTTCACAGGAAAGCTATCCTTTCTTTCAAGCTGAATCAAACTGCACGCGGTGTGAAAATTTGATTAAAATCGGTTAAATAGTTTATGAGTCCATTGCGGACAAACAGCGCGACACGAAATTTATGTATGTTAAGATATTATTTCACACAACCGCTTGTTCCGAAAAGAAGCTTTACGTAATTTCTTCCTCATTTTATGAGCTAGAAGCTTAAAAATTCACAGTATGGCATGTAGCCATGAAGCACGTTCGTTCTCTGAAAACATTGCCAAGATCGATTGTATATGTATAATATATCCCATACAACCGATAGTTCAGATAAGAGGGTTTTCGCCATTTTTCCCCCACTTAACAGCTTGAAACCTCACGCCATTCTTATATATGAGGCATACATTTTTGTTTAAAAAACAAGTAAGAAAGTCTAAGTTCTGGTGAAACCGAACATTATATACCCAGCTGTACACTTGAAACGTTGTTGTTGTTTGCTTTGTGTAGTTAATAGTGTTATAAGGCTGCGTTATAAGACTTTTAGGAAAAGTGGGCGTGGTCGTTAACCGATTTTAATTATCTTTACTCAGTCTATATAATTTGGCAAGGATAGGGTCTCTGCCAAAATTCAATGTAATATCTTTAACGGTTTTTTATTTACGGCTTGTTAAACTTCCAAATAACTTTCTTCTTCTAAATGTGGGTGGTGCCATACCCATATTCCAAAAACTTTAAGAACTTATGTTTTGCATCATAAAACAAATCCACCTACTAAATTTCATTAGCTTAGCGGTATTCGTTTTTTCCAAAAGTGGGCGTGGTTATAGTCCGATTTCTCTCATTCTCCATACCAATTTATTCTGGGTCCAGATAAGCACGTATACCGAACATGGTGAAGATATCTCAATATTTGCTCAATTTATTGTCGGACAGACAAACGGACAATCATCATTTTTTTCGATACTGATGATTTTTATATATATAATATATAATCTATCTCGATTCCTTCATATTTGTACAACCAGCCTTTACCCAATCAAAGTTGTAATACTCCATGTACAAGTACAGCTGAGTATACAAATCATTAAGATAGGTCGTATATATGTTATATGTATATCGCATTATTGTTCAGATCCATTCATGAAAAGTATAAAGTCTTCGGCACAGTCCCGTCCTTACTTATTTCTTTTATTGCTATACAAAAAGTTCAGGTTCAAGGCAGCAATATCACCTACTAAATATTTATTTTTTGCCGCATAAGATATAGAAAGCATTATATTTTTATTCAAAAGGCTAGCATTTGTGAGTATTGTAATAAAAAAAACTGTGCTATTTAGTTGAACACCACTGTCAAGTCAATTGCTGATTTCAATGTTTGAGTGTGAGATATACTAAGTATGGCAAATATCAAATAGTATTATTATTTCTGATTAAAGCGAAAAAACCCCAAATATATGTACATATATATGTATTCACGTAAACACAGATCAAAGGAAGGTAGAACATCTTTATATTCATCAGAGCAGAGCTCACAGAGTATATTAATTTTGTTCGCATCACGGTACACCGTAACAGAAGAAACTAATCGAGATAGATATAATAGACTTCTATATATCAAAATGATCTGGGCGAAAAAAGAAATTTATTTAGCCATGTCCGTCCGTCTGCCGTAAACATGATAGCTTGAGTAAAATTTGAGGTATCTTAATGAAATTTGGTATGTAAGGTCCTGCGCACTCATCTCAGATCGTTATTTAAAATAAACGAAATCGGACTATAACCACGCCCACTTTTTCGATATCGAAAATTTCGAAAACCCGAAAAAGTTGGATAATTCATTACCAAAGACGGATAAAGCGAGGAAACTTGGTAGGTGGGTAGGTGGGTTAACCTTATGATGCAGAATAGAAAATTAGTAGAATTTTGTACAATGGGCGTGGCAGCGCCCAATTTTAAAAGAAGGTAATTTAAAAGTTTTGCAAGCTGTAATTTGGCAGCTGAGTATGTAATGTTCGGTTACACCCGAACTTAGCCTTCCTTACTTGTTACATATAGCATTTTTTATAATTTTAACTTTTTCGCCTCTGCATTATTAACTTTTAGAATTGATTTTTCCCTTTCTTTTGCAGACACTTAGTCATATCAACAATAACAACAAAAATCATGAAGCTTTTAATGGCCATTGATTTCTTTTGGCAGCAATTAAATATGAATGGCGCAAAACCATAACAATAAAAGTCACACACGTACGTATATTTGGTACACCACCAGCATATGGCTCGTTGGCGTGTTTGGTGTCACACTATCTACATATTTTGCCATTAAGTTGACAATGGCAGGGACAGTGTCAGTGGTCGCTTTTGTGGCAACTACATATATACATACATATCTACACATGTGCTTTTCGACACCAAATACCACCCATTCAATGTGCGGCACTCTACATATGTACATACAAACGTGTGTATCTAGATATTTGCCAGTTCCGTCCTGCTTATATTATAGCGTAAACTTACAAAAATAAACAAGTAATACGCGAAAAAGGCAACAAATGACAAAAAGTATCGCACAAAATGCTTGCAGAAACCAAAATAAGAAATGCTATAAATTTTAAATATTTTGTTATTTTTTCTTTTTTTTTTTTTTTGTGAATTTTCATTACTAATATTTTCTTCTACCTTGCCTTGCAAAAACCGATATTTTGCTGCTTTCTCTTGCCTAAATGCTGAAAACACTTACCAATGCTTTGCTTTGGCGCTATGGTTTGGCTATTTGTTTGCTTTTTGGCTGCCACTAACGGTTACCAAAACAAATAAAAATTCTTGCAAAGGCAAAAATTTATTTTTGATAGTTTTCACTAGCTCACTTTTGGGTTAACTTGAAATATTAAATAGTTTGTTGTTACACCTTTTCTTTTGCATTTTTGTATATTTTTTCGATTTTTATTTTATTCTTGAATTATTTTACAGCGCTTTAGTGTAGAGCCGGAAATTTTCACCAATTTTGCGCACAGTAAGTGTTTGCAGCTTTTGGGTCATTAAACAACAACAAATGTGTAAGTATGAGCAAGGCAATCGACTTAAGCTCAACACTAAATATACCCGGTAGTGTTGAGTATAACTTAGTAGCATTTCAAAGATACAAAATTTCTGCAATAAATTCTGGTTGATGAGTTGATTGGTTTAGCACTAATCTTTTTAGATGTCAGAGATCATGACTTAATCACTGCAAAATATTGGAAAAAGATCTTGAATGTAGGCATGTTATAGCGCAATAACCATCCCGAAGAGTTGATATATTTTGCTAGCTCGTCCGACGTGGCATACTTTATTTCTGCGAGCACTTAGATTTGACGTCAGAAAAATGTTAAGCAATACAAATCAAATAATCTATCGTCTATTCTGCCTTAGTAATATCGCAGCTAAGACAGAATTTCCAATAATCAAGACCGACTCAAATATGTATCTCCTGAATATCTCTAGAATAATGAAATCATTTCTGGCAAATGTAGCATTAAAGTTTAGTTAACTTACGAAATTATCGTCTATACAAATTTGGTGCCTGTGACTTTATAACAGTGATTGAAACATCACAGAAAATCGCAGCGTTGACTTGGAAAAAGTTGCCGTGACTGACTGAAGTTTACGGCATCTGCGTCTTCATCACAATCCCTCTTACAAATAATAACAATCGCAGATCCAATCACAGCTCTCTCGGAAACATAACTGCGATTTTATGAACCAATTAACCTGTGATTTGTGCTGTGATCAAGAAGTGCAATATGTCACTATCGAAACGCTCTTTATCGCAGCATAGCTTCGAAAATATGTATCGATGAAAGAGTGATTTTCGCTGCTTTCTACGGCTACATGTTACAGTAATCTTCGGCCGCGTACATTTTCATAGCCGCTAACAATAGGAAGCAGTATAAGTCACTGCTTCATAGATGAATATTTTCGCAGATAATTGTTCTCTTTTCTAGGGAACTGTGAAATGAATTGTGATTACGGTTATTGGTAAACATGATTGTGATCCGGATCTGTTTTCACAGTCACGGATAAACATCGGACCGTCTGAGAAGACACAGTCAAAGATCATGTTGTTCCTGCAAAGTTATGGGATCAGCCAGCCTTAAAGCAGGGTCACATGGGTGTGCTTATCTGTTCTCCGAAATATTCCAGAAATCGTGAAGGAATGTATGAGATCGGCCATAAGCGAATTTCGCGGCATTTAATATTTAGCAGACAGTGGCAGCTGTGATTCTTTCCATCGTAAACTTAATTGGACCTTCAGTCCTGTTTAACTTATGTTGAGGAATGCGTTAACATGTGACGGGATAATCTACATCCGGGAAATTTATTAAAAATATCTGAGTGTAGTCAGGGTGAGTTTCCCTTCTTATTTTTTCCAGAATTGTAGCTGATAGGGGATATATGTGTAACTCGGCCCCAAATTTTAATGTAAGACACTTAAACGTCAAGAGGATCTGTTTTTCAAGACAATTGATACCAATAACAAACATCAAGGGGAGCTAAATTCTAACTCACCATCAGCACAGTTCGTCTGCTTTCCATCAGGGACATCTTTAACAGTACTTTTTGGAGCAGATATTTTCTTTGCATATCATGACCCAAATATCAAAAAGTTATAGCTCATAAAGTTGTTTCACTAGCGCTATAAGCGCTGCTTTTTGCGGAAACCAGCCCCCGACGGCTAAACCTAAAATAGTGTTAATGACAATGGCTGTTCTTTCCTGGATATAAATGTAATACATTCCGATACTAGAACTGTCTGACTAGCCCGACTATCAGGGAAGGATTTTTCGCTCCTCCAACCTTCGGGTTTTGGAATTTTATTCGTCTGTTATGACAGGCATGTCTTACCAAGAAAGCATTCTAAGCCCCTTTATCCACTGTGGCTCCTGCATTTCCCCTTTACCGAAAAAAAATCGAAATTAGATTTTAAGTACGTTTTTCCAAGATAAATAAAAATCAGAAAGTCTTCAACTTTTTATAAATAAAATAAATGTATGGCGCGATAACCTCCGAAGAGATTTAAGGCCGAGCTTCCAATTCTCGGCGTGCTCCTTTTTTTAATTTTTCCTGCAAATTGGTGGGACGGAACCGACTCCGAACGGCATCTGCAAGGCAGATGAGTTTTCACTTAGAGCTTTTCATGGCAGAAATACACTCGCAGCGCTTGCCAAACACTGTCGAGGGGCCACCTCGCTTAGAAAAATGTTCTCTTAATTGAAAAAAACTTGTATCTGAAATGTTTGATGTTGCTTTGCCCGTTGCGTGAACCCAGAATCTTCGGTGTGGTAGGCGGAGCACGCTACCTTGACACCACGCCGGCTTAAGCTTTTTACGCTAGGGAATTATCAATACTCCCATATGAATAATGGTAGATATTTTTTATTTACACATTCGAACGGACGTATGGGACTAAGAACCGAGATACAGGCGTATAGGCGTATGACAACAACAGTTTAATATAAGCAGTTCCGCCTTACCCCTGCTGGGTATAAAAATTAGTATAATAGCAGACTAACGAGGGAGAAAATCCTTAAAGCAGCCGAAAAGTGGGTTCTTAAGGAAGCTGTTGCTATGGCCAAACTTTCAAGATATTATGGCTTTTTGCAATTTTCAATTTTTTGTTGTTACCAAAACTGTTAAATAAATTAAACTAGAAAAATTTTTTTAAATTTTTCTTTTTTTTAACTTGTTGTTTTATTCTAAAATTTATTGACACTAAACCATTAAGTTTTGCATTTTTTGTTTTCTTTATTGTTTATTTTACTCTCTGTTATGTATTCAAAATTTATATTTGATTTGTTTACCAAATATTCACTTTTCAATCAAAACTCCTTTGTATACAATTGAAAGAATTTCCATTAATCTGCAAAAATGATTTTCACTTGATTGCAGAGTACATGAAAAATCATCAAAATTTATTTATTTTTTCGCTTTTCGGTATCATTCAACGAGTACAGCTGTAGCACTACTAACAAACTATTTAAAATCAAGCACTCACACAAAAAAAACGCTGAGAGATTCAAAGCGCGCGCATCCACTTTACAATTCGTATTCGTTGAGAGTTTTCTATTTTATTTTATGTTGTATGCACATACATACATATAAACAAATTCGTACACGTTTCATTTCAGAATATTCCACGATTTAATTTATTAAATTTGTTATTATTTAACGCGCACTCAACAACCAAATGCCTTCAAGTTCCGATATCAACTGTTTGGCCTATGAATTTTCGTTTGGTCAAAAAGCACCACAACAAGACAATGACTAAATGCCGTTTTTACCTTTTGTCTCTTCTGTGCATGTATGTGTTAAATGTTAAATACTTGCCTGTTTGACGTTTTTGTCTTACCTTTTGAGCACAGCACCGCTTTTGTATGTATGTTTGTATGTATTACAATTTACCCAGGCAGGCAGTTTCGTGTGCACATCTCGCATTTGCTTCACTTACTTGATTATGGAAAATAGCGGGCCATACCCAGTTGTATTTCTCTCTCTGTTTTGTTATACAAGATACATACATACATGTTTAGCATTTTTGATTTCAATGTAGTGGTGCATTAACATTTGTGGAGTGAACATGTTAAACTTCATGTTTCTTTTTACACTGGAAAAAAACGAAAGCAGTTTTACTTTACATTTGATTGAATTAAGTGCTAAATTTTGAAATAAGTGGATTGATTATGAATATATGTATACATATTTTTTTAGACTTAAATACGTCTGAGCATCGATTTCTAATATTTGTATTTATACCCAAATAATTAGCAATATGACATAGCTTTCGTAAAAATTATTTATATTAGAATAATTTTTCTCTCCAAATTTGGTTTGGTGATAACGGCGTTGTGCCAGTTTTTTTTTTTTATTTGTTCTGTTGTTATCGTTTGTCTTTTATTTACAGTTCGTAGGTAGCTGAGCCGACAGTGCCAAAATTTGGGTACATGTACAGTAGCGTACACGAAAATAGTAGTGGCGCATTTTATCAAATTTCGTCAATTAAATTCTCCTATTTTTGTTTTCAGTAATTTTACAACAAAATTTCAATGAATTTTTAACTGAAACCATGAAAAGCAATCTCAAAATTATTTTCGAAAAAGTTCCGAAATTCAAGAAAATTGTTGGAAAATTTGGAACGTTTTTTAATGATTTTTTTTTTTAATTTTTTTGAATATGCAGTTTTGCAGCACAATCAATCTTGGTCCAGACCATGATTCAATTACACGAGGTTTCGCATGTAGATTTTTTAAAAATGTGACACTCCGCACTCATGGTTGTTTTTAAGAAGAAGTGGAGAAGGGGGAAAAATGAAATCCCCTTTTTCAAAAAAGGCACAAATTCGACAAAAACCTCCTTTTTAGACATGACGATTGATAAAGCTTTAGCCAGGGGCTTTGTTAGAGAATATGGCCGTAATAAACATCCTGTTGACACTGAGGGAAAATAATGGTGTGCGTAACGCGTCATACATAAATCCTAAGATGGATATATGGACTGAAGTTTAGGAGCTGACAACTTCTCAGCAATTTTAGCTGTCGCTGTCTTCTTTCAAACTCGGCTAGTGTCTTCCCAGCAGAATTCCTGGGGTCTTATCCTGTAACTATATTCGAAGAAAAATGTTTTTCAAAAGCTTCCAAATAAAAAAAAATGGTTACTCCGAAAAAAATTTCTTTCGAATAGTTACAAAATAACACACCGGAGGACTTACTCAAGCAGCGCTACCCTGCAAAAATCGCGAATACTCCATGCATGCATGTATGGAGTACTCGCTATGGACCAACCGAGTGCTCCAAAGTTAACCACAATTCATACAAAAAATATGGTCCAATTAGCATTGCGATGCCCTAGGACTGGACCATACTCCAGCTCCGCATTACATCAGAGTAATCCATGGAGTACCCACAGTCCAATAAACCTCGTGTAGTCATTACAATCGTTAAAAACGAGCAGTGATCGGCTTACAATATGTTCGTGTAGAAACATGAGTTGGTCCATTGCTGGATTAAAGTGGAGTATAATGGTAAGTACTCCAGTAGACCACATGATCCAACGATTTTTGTAGGGATAATGGCGCTTACCTCCCCCATCACATCATCTAAGATCGTCTGCAGCTGCAAGAGGTCGCTTTAGGCTGTAGCTAACTACGCAACAGGCACCGATGGATGCGTAATAGGTGGCAGAGGTGCATCGTTTAAGAAAATAAATCTTTAGGATCATTGCCATAATCACTGGCCACTGGCTTTCATGAAGAAAGAACGGAGATCCTCTTTTACAGCATTGGATTGAGCTGCGTCGAGGAGAGCTACAAAGAAATAGTCACGCACTGCCTTTAGCTATGCCCAGCTTGATCACACGCTAGGTTTCAAACTATTGGCAGTTACACACAGCCGGAACTTCCGGAAGTTGCTTAGTACTCCGTAAATGAGATCTGGAAGTTCAAACGCCCGAGCCAAATGTTTTGAAAAGAGCGCCGAACATCCTTTTGATCAGCAGGAAGTGCATCAAAACAGCACCTCGTTATTTACTTTCGGGTTTTTAACATACGGGCAGCACAGCAACCAGGATTTGCGCTTATTTGTGGCATCTGCAAAATAATTAGAAAGTTCAAGTACTCAACATTGTTACAAAATTTCGTTTTTATTTGTAATTTACCCAAAAGTTTACTGCAAAATTATTAAATTTTTCATTAACGTTATCAAAAGAAACTATCAAAACTAAAAAAGTGTACCCTATTAATATTTTTTTTTTCTGAAAAGTAACACTTTCAGTACTGTTTTAAAGTTTTTTTTTTCATTATTCACAAAGGAGTTTGAAAAGAAATAACAATTTTCATTTTTAGGAGCGACTTGGGAGTTTGGAATGTGAAACGCACAGGGTGGTCTATCGCTACATGGGTAACCTTTAATAATTAAACCATGGTCCAGACGAATTAATTGTTGGACAATTTTTTTCCCGAATGGCGTTTCAGATTTTTTTCCATATAAAAAAATAAAAATTTCGCCCTTTGTACGGAAGCCAAAATAAAACCCTCTTCGAAAAAAAAAATTGTCAACAATCAATACCAATTTATAGATGCCTATAACTTGTGTTATGTCAGACTAAAATCAATTGTGCTGTAAAGCTGCACACTCAAAAAAATTCAGAAAGCTCTATAAAAAAGTTCGAAACTTTCGTATAAACAAAAAAGGGGGTAGGTTAACAAATACTAAGGCATGTCGTGGCTGAATGCGTTTGTGACACTTCAATTATCGCAGAAGGGCGAGTCCGACTCCCATTCCCGGGAGAAAAGCCTTTGTAGAGATTTGCAAGGTAAATCGAAGCAGCTGTCGCCTTGTCCGTCCCGATGTTTAAATTGTTCTCAAATTTCTAAATAAAAAGAACTGTTAAAAAAGGGAGTTTAATGGACGAAATTAAAACAAAATACGCTATTTTGGTTTAGTATACATATGAAAATAGCGGTAATTTTTTGATATAAAATTTTCCCTATCTTACTACGCGATTTGATACTGCCGCGTCTTCTTCAGGGAGTTCTGTTTTATTAGGTTCAAAATATTTTCGACCATGTAATTCGCACAGTTAGACTCTCGTATGATAGTAAGTTTCCATATATTTTTGTTGTATGCTGCAATGTGCTCTTGTAACCTTGTTGTTATTTGTATTCTTGTTTATTGTGCGACTTTCTCTTAATATTCGTAGGTGGTTTGTATACGCCGTATGTGCTAAACGGATCCCCTGAGTTAGCGTTGGTACTAAGTTCTTAGTTTTCGCTCTAAGTTGTTTTGAACGCTGAGTTAATGTTACATTTTTTAAAAAAGTTAGCCAATCTAAAGTTCGATTTTCCAGACAATGTCATAATCGTTTTGTTCTTCATGTTTGCTTCTGACTATATCTACCAGCGCATTTTCATCGTAACCATGTTAGTGTTAAGCTTTGCGTGACCAACCCTCGCTTCAATAGTAGTAGTTATTGGAACAATATCCCTCCTAGAATGCACCCGTAGTCTTGAAATAGAATAAGATTACCGTTACTTACTACTGACAGGACGTTAAGCGGATTATAATGGACAGTGCTTCAGTTTAAGCCTTTTTACACATTCCCCCGGCTTATTTGAGAAATTGTATCCACCTAAACTTTACTGTCTACACATTTCCTTTTTTCCTATTCCGGCTCAATGATCCTTAACCTTTTTATTCACTTGTGGCCCATTGACACCAAGCAAATTCCCCACTCTTTTCCTCTTCCAGCGACAAGGTTGTTCTTCCCAGCATGAATTCTGTACGTTTCGGTGAAAGACCAAAATATAGAGCTTGGCAAAGGTCTGATTTTTCATTTAGTAGTAATATAAATAGCTAAGTAACGAAAGAGCTGACGAGCTGACATAGAACAGTGCAGCACTCAAGAAATATACGGTAGATGTCTCAATCCGCTTGGGAGAAACTAAAAGGAGACAGTAGTTGGGTATGAAACAAAGAGAGTGGCTGCTAAGTTTCTGGCGCATGATGGGCGTACTAACTGGTATTGCCTTCTGGCGTCACATGCTTATAAATAAGTTTTTTTCACTAACATCAAAAGTGAAGTATCTGGCGAGCACCTTCTATGTTCGTGTCCTGGGCTCGTGAAATAAAGGCTCCAGATACTAGGGGCAGGAATAATATCAGCATAGAATAGCAGTAATAGAAAACTTCAAGAAGATGGAGATATTTTAAAATATAAGTCCTGGTACCCGATTGCGGTTTTCCGTTTGGTCGTTAAACTAATTCTGGTAACAGTATCTTTTTTTTTTTTTTTTTTTAATTTGGGATTAATCGCAGCCGTTCTATGATCATAGTTCCAGGTACAAAGTTGAATTTCCATTTATATGTAGTCAAATATATTTGTTGTGAAACATATTTGTTGCACCACGCCAGGCACAAAATCAGTAATATGTTTTTCCGTTATTCACAGTAGCTCCAATTCCGTTATTAATTCTTCATTTAAAACTCCGTTTTAATTGATTAAAAGTAAATTTTATTTCGCCCAAAACTTTTCAACACCTTATGTTGGAAGAACCAAAGCAATCCTGTAGTCAGGCTTAAGGATTTTTTGCCCATCCGAACTTCAAATTCCTCAAGCTTGTTTCTTGTTTACAGCTTGACCTAACCAAGCCTTAAAAATGTTTTTAGTCTAGCTGTGAGTAACTGGCCCTTCCCAGTAGCTCTCCAAAGTCAAACTGCTGATAACAGGCAGTCTTTATTGACCGGCCAGTTCAGCCTTACCTTACCAATTCAAAAACTTAAAATAATTATTTCTTAAACGAAGCAATATTCTTGATATAAAAAATAAAATAAACGTAAGGCGCGAGATCCTGCGAAGAGATTTTAGGCCGAGCTTCTATTCCAATTTGCGTCGTGCTTTCTTCTGTTTTCTTCTAATTGAAAAAAAAAATTCTAAAATTTTGATGTTGCTTTGCCCGGGATGTGAACACAGGATCTTCGGTGTGTAGGCGGAGCACACCACCATCACAACACGGCGGCCCCATGTTCTTGTTTTATTCAAAATTTATCTAGAATATCTTGTTATATGAAGGAAGTCCCAAAAAGAGTTGGTATATTTCCATTACCATCTTTATCCGACAGTACAATTTGCCCGGGCGTGAACCCAGGATCTTCAGTGTGTAGGCGAAGCACACCACGGTGGCCCCATGTTCTTGATGTATTAATTTAAAATTCAAAATTTATCTAGATTATCTTGTTATATGAAGGAAGTCCCAGAAAGAGTTAGCATATTTCCATTACCATTTTTATATGTATAATTTTTGAAGCTTTATTGGCCTCATTCTTCCGACAGTATCACTTAAGAAGTTACAAATATTTTGAGTGTTTTTTTTCAAAGCTAAGGTAATCATTTTCTATACAAACCTTAATGTTGTGGTTAACATACTGCACACTTTCGCTGATGAGCACCATCTGTATAACTGTACATGTATGCCTATGTTATCACTACTCTTTCAGTAATTTGAGGAATTTTCATTTAGCAGCTGAACAAATTTGTAAAGCTAAATAATACAAGCACAAAGTGAGCGGACAGTTTCTATACATTTCATTAGGCAGATATTTTAGAGCTGCTTAAATTTTTCTCACGAAGGTTGTTGTTGTTGTTGTAGCGATTAGGTTACTCCCCGAAGGTTTTGGGGAGTGTTATCGATGTGATGGTCCTTTGTCGGATACAGATCCGATACGCTCCGGTAACACAGCACCATTAAGGTGCTGGCCCGACCATCTCGCGAACGATTTATATGGCCACATTGAACCTTCAGGCCATCCCTCCCTCCCCACCCCCAAGTTCCATGAGGAGCTTGGGGTCGCCAGAGCCTCGTCTGCTAGTGAAACGGGATTCGCCGCTCGAAGGTGAGGTTGACAATTGGGTTGGAGAAGCTATATGTTGCGCTACACAACCCCTTGAATCCCTTCTCACGAAGGTGGTTGCAGGCAATGTTGCCAGAGTAAATTTTTTATTTGAGATTAAAACAAGAATTGAAAGGGATAGAATAAAACAAAATTTTTTCAGCCGAATTTAAATCCAAAACCCAAAGTTGCTAAAAATATTTTGTATTTTTCGGTTAGCTAGTTGGTAGTTGATATTTTTCTTATGTGTTAGGTGAGGTTAGGTTAAAAGGGCGTGCGTAGGTATTACCCACACTTCCACTCGGATACATTTTTGTCCATTGTGAGTGCCGTCAGTAAGTGCAGGGTGGCGGCACATTCGTTTAATCCCATTACCTCCTAGTGGTCCTTTAACGAACCACTTGCTTTACCTGATGAACCCAAGAAGAAGCGAGACGTTCGCGTTCCCAACCTCTGCCAGTTTGTCGAAGAACCGTGAGGCCAGAAATCTGAGCCTTCTTCTTTGAAGCCGCAGACATCGACAGAGAAAGTGGTAGATCGACTTCTCATCCTGACAAATTCTGCAGAGGGCGCTTGTTGGTATTCGCCACCATCGGAGCATTGGTGCGATAGCACAGTGACCTGTAATGACACCCGTAAGTATCCCTACAGCGGATTTGTTCAGTTTGAAAAAGAGGCTGGTGCCTTTCCTATCCGAGCATAGCCATAAGCACTTTGCGACTTCGCAGTCAACCCTGTTGGTCCATAGCCAGTCCGTTGCCCTGTTCTCATATTCCTGGATTCTCCCCTGCATATAACCCAGCGGTGGTCGGACGGAGCTGTTCACTTCACTTTTTTCCAAATCGAAGCCTTTCATAGCCATCTCCTTTGCGAGTTCATTCCCTTCAATACCGCTGTGCCCAGGGACCCAGCAAAGCGAGATACATTGAGATTACTTATAGGAACCAGCGAAGCTCGACAACTCCGCACGATATACGATTTTATCATGTTGGACTCTATTGCCCTTAAGGCGGCTTGGCTGTCAGCAAAGATTGTTACGTCGATGTTGGAGACCATACTATCTTGAAGCAGCTTTCCTGCTCTGTCTATGGCATAGACCTCGGCCTAGAATACACTGCATGCGTCAGGAAGTCGGAATGATTGCCTTAAATGTAGATGTCTTGAGTACATCCCAGCTCCAGTTCCCTTTTCCATTTTCAATCCGTCGGTTTAGCTTGTAATGCCCTTGCTATTGTCTAGGCCTTGTTGCCATTCTTATGAATACATACTCACTTTTTTTTCCAAAATATCGCATTTCTATTTATAAAACCTAATGACTAACGAGCCATGTGGAAATACCGCCCATGTTTAATCGTTTAAAAAAAGGTTGACTCAACGCAGCTACATAGAGATAAGATACTTTGAAGGCTCACGTTATTTAGTTAAAGATCTAAAAACAGTTTTCATTTAACCATATTGACGCTATATTTAGTGACGCAATATTTCAGCTATCGCTTCGAAAATATCCTTCCCCATTTTTGATCGAAAATTTCGAGTTTCTTAATTTTTTTGAATAATATGTAATCTTAAAATTGATTTAGAAACGCTTTCTCTTAAAACATCCTATGTTGTTGTTGTTGTTGTAGCGCTAAAGACACTCCCGAAGGTTTTTGATAGTGTTATCGATATTGTTGTTCCTTTGCCGGATATAGATCCGGTACGTTCCGTTAAAAAGCACCATTAAGGTAACAGCCCGACTATCTCGGGAACGATTTACTATGACCACATTGAACCTTTCAGGCCATCCCGTCCCCTAGTTCCATGAGGAAATTCAAACATCCTATCTCAGCTACAAAAATACTGCATTTATGTTGGTATAACATATTTCTCCGTAAAATTTTGTTACAGTACCAAATAAATATTTGTCTCCCTCGTGTTCTCCTAGTTCTTGACTCAGGCGAGGCACTATAATCGATCAAATATATGGCCACATAGAATACGATAAATGCTCTTTCGACATACGAAGCAATGATAGGCCGATGTTGTGTTACGCTTCGCCAATTTGGATACCGGAATTACAAAATAACCTCCATAAATCCATAAAAAGTTACAAGCTAGCCAAGACTCTCCACTTTGATCTGCTACGAGATGTAAATGCTCAATATTAAGAAGCGAAATGACATGCTAAGCCAGCAGCTCCTACCGAAGTGTTAACGACTTTTGCATCAAATTAGCTCAACTTCGATCTGAACATTGAAACAGGTTAAACTATTACCTATTCAAAACCCCCTTGACATATGACGCCAGTGGTTGATATTCCCACCATAGTCATGGTTGCCATAAGAGATTACTTAAATCTACATCCCCGAAAGTACGCGGAGTAGAAAAAATTGTACCTGAGATAATCGGTGCAGTAGCAGAATATTTATGCATAACGGATTCAATTGCACAAAGTGCTGACCATATTCGGAACACTCATTTAACAGCATACTTGATGGTAGTGCTGCATGTATGTCCGCAATTTAACTGTAATATAGAGCCAACTACCATTTTGTAGAGGAATTTGAACACAATCCTTGAACCTATGGAACGAGGTTAAATATTGCTACTACAACAATATTGCTACTGCAATACCAACAATCACAAATCTTATAAATTGTTAAACTAATTTCGTCCTCAAATAGGATCATCTAATGACTACAAGGACCGCTCCCACTAATAAGAATAGCAAGAAGAAGAAGAGTTATTCCAAAGCTTACAATCACCGCAAAGGTTGGGTATCATATGAAAGTTCAACCTTCAAATGTCAATTGACGTTATGACCATTTCGACTGGCCATAAGAAAAGTTGGCCGTATGTCCACTCCAAATAGTCACAATTTCTATTGACTTCATTGATCTTTCTTAACTTGGCTTTATGAGCATTTAGGAAGTCTCCGTTTGGCCTTGTGATAACGACGTCATCCCACACATAAGGTCAACGGCCAAAAGAACAATTGACCTTAAGACCGCTGCAAATTACTGCAAGGTCAATATGTCCTATATTTAACTGTAATGCAAAACCAGCTGTCAATTTCAAGAGGAATTTGAACAAAACTTTTGAGTTAAAATATGATTAAGAAAAAAGAGCTAAATTTAGATCCAAGAGCAGTAAAATGGCAACACTGGTTTTAGGAAACTTGTTTGAGTTGGAGTATGCGACAAATGCGCAATTAGAAAATGTTATGGATGAATGACTTCAAAAGTTTTTGTTGTAAAAGCACCATGTTGACTTCCGTATCGTAGGAGTCGAACAAATGTATTTATTCGATTGCATCTTTGAGTCAGTTTTTGCATCACATCTCAAATGCTGCGAAATATATTCTAATATTACAGATCAAAACGATAACTGTAGAAATAGGTCAAAATGTAGGTTAATAAATAACATACGGCTTTACTATCGCAGCTGCTCTCCTATTGACCTCTTCGCTGATAACAAAAAATACCGTTGCCTCTTTAAAAAACGTACGTATGCATTGGTTCTCTATTCTACTCACTTTATCTATACATGTGCGTCGTACCATCATGTGTGTAATTGTACAAACTCTCGCTCTCATTTAAGCTGCTATTAATTTTGAGTACTCCCGCAAAATAATCAGCTGATTGCGGTATCAAAGTGGCACATACATACAAAAGCGAATTTATACACCAATACACATGCCATGCATTGTTGCACTGCTAACATAGATGTGTTTAACTACATATATATAAACACTTTTAAACAAATTAACCAAAAGAAATAAGTAAACACGCATAAGTTGCCTGATAATAAATAAGCAAAGCGCGGAAAAGTTGACTACATGAGTGTTTACAGAAATATATATATATATATATATATATATATATATATATATATAAATATAGAGAGAGAGAGAAAGAGAGGGAGATGGTGAGTAAGAGCGTTTGAATTAAAAGCAGATAATGAAACAAACTGGGTGAGTAGAAGACCGCATACATCTGACAATTGTATGTGGAAGTCGGAAGCATTGCACTGCATGCAATATCGGGATAAAGATATGTACATATATATTTTAATCTACAATTTGATGTAAACATTAATTTATAGCAACAACATGACACAGTGCACTGACGCAAAGGCGCAAAAGTTATTAATACTATACTCAACAATTCAGCACATTTGGTGCATGGATAGATAACACGGCTTAGGGATTTATCTAACCTAACATTTGTAGAATAACTGTAAATTATTCACACATATTTACGTTGCAGAGTTGATACATGTTTACACTGTTTTGCTTACACAAAATATATGCACATCTTTGTATATTTTTTAAGCTGGTATTACAACGTCATTCATACTGAAAATTATATAGCGCTTTTAATTAATTTATTCATTAAATTTTGGACAAACATTGTAACATAATAATGGATATATCATGAAAATTGTATGTTCACCTGCTTATTTACTTTCTTTCTTTCGTAGGTGTTTCGCTGAAGTGATTATAATTACACCATTCTAATCGTTGGAAATAGAACTACAGTGGAGTCTGGGTATAGTGAACCCCCGGTATAATGAACACCTCGATATAGTGAACGCTTAAAAATTTACATTGAGTACTCTAATGAGTGAACTATCGAAAACTCGAAATAGTGAACAAAGTTCTAAACGCAACAGCAAGCATAAACTGTTAAAGAAAAAAAAACAAAACTTAAACAGAAATAAAGTCCGGTATTCACTAAAATTGCTCATTTTATATTTTTTACTGGAAAAGCTGTTGCTATGTGCACTGTTTTATGTGTTTGTAAAAGTGTTTATGTGCTAATAAATTAAGTTGTATCATGCCTGTGAGGAAATTCCTTCCATTAAAGCTAAAACTTGAAATTGCTCAAAAAATCGAGAAAGGTGCTAGTGTTTCATCCTTAGCAAAGATTTATGGTGTGGCCAAATCAACAGTTTCGTGAATAAATAAAATGATCGTAGTATTATATCCCACCAGGCAGTCGGAGCATCTAAGCGGAAGACTCTTATGGATACTGAAGAATCTGGTGATGACAGCCAAGGCGAAGGACAGATCGGCTACTGAAGCCATCAAAAGCTTCGCTATAGCTATCGCATGGGCTGAAACTAACACCACTGACTACGCTGGCATGCTAGTACTGAAAAGTCTTCGCGAAAAAGCGGTTCAAAAGTCAATTTCCGAACACAAAAAGCAAACATATATTCATAAATTCTGTCAAAATATTATTTTATATAAATAATCTGTTTTATTTGCATAAGCAAACATGTATTTAAAGCTAACAAACCAAGTTAAAAAAAATGTCAAACTTAATATAGTGAACAACCTGGATACTGTGAACAGGCCTTGCAGAAATTAGTTCATTATATCCAGACACCACTGTAATACAAAATAAGATAAAGAAGTTATAGCCATGCCTAAATGTTACAGTACATTTTTAGGCCACACAACATCAATAGCTTTAATCTTGTGCAGAGTAGAACTTTCGGTTCTGATGAACTATCAAATCGTAACCGAGATGATCGGGCTAGTACCTTAGTGGTACCTGTTACCGGATATGCATCCGGCAAAGGACCATCAACATCAATAACAGTACCCAAAACCTTCGCGTAGTATCCTTTTCGCTATAACAACAACAACAACAGTGAGTACCAAGAAAGTACGAAAAGTAAACATAAGTGTATACGTCCAGGGGCTCATATATCAAAACATACAAGTCTTGTAATACGAGTAAATTACTTCTGATAAAAAAATTCAGAAGAAACTCACTTGTAATACGTATATTTTTGTGAAGAGAAAAATAATAATGTTTTTACGGTAACTTGAGCACGCTAAGGAGCTAAAATTAACCAAAACAAAAGCAAATTTACCAGAAACAAATCATATTGGGCTTTTTGAGATAACTTGGTCGGCTTTTTATTATCGTCGAGGTATCGGTTCGTTATCTGTTTGTTATAGCCAAGTTACAAATGTGTGATCGTATTTATTATAAAATTTTATGGATATCTGTTTCATAATAAACCTTTGAGTTGTCGATAACAAATCGATTACACGCCGATAACAAATTCGGTATCAATCGATAGCTTTTTGATTACAAATATATAATTTTTTTGATAACAAACTGACAATACTCCGATAACAAACCGCAACTTGTTTATAGCTTATAGATAACTTTTCGACAAATAGTCGTATACTTCTCGATAACATATCAATAACTTTTTGGTAAAAGAATAGATAAACTTCGAAAAACTTTTTGGTGACATTTCGATAAACAATCGAAAATTGTTGAAAGTAACTCGATCACTTTGTGATAACAAACCCATAAATAGTCTTCAAATACTCAGTCGATATCATAGCAAATACTAAACATATAGCAAACCCACAACTCATCGAAAACGAACCGTTAACTTCGATTAAAAATTGATAACACGCAGTCCTATTCGGTTCCGGCTTCGATTTTGACCTTTAATCTTTCCTTTTCTCTCCCCTCCTTTTGTTTTTTGCTTCCTTTGTTTTACTTTCCTCTGGCTTCCTTTTTTTTCTTTGCTAACCCTTCGTTTCCTTTCCTTGTACTGATAATTATAACCATCGTTATTACCATTCACATCATTATCGACGTTTTTATTATACTCTTCGATTTCTTCCTCCTCTTCAGTCGCACCTTCTTTACATTTACTTCTTTTCCTTTGTCTTTTCACTTTCTCACTTATTTATGTGATCAATTTATTTTTCTGTCTTTATTAATTTTCATTAATTGATTTGCTGTCTGATTTCGCTCATATCAACTCGTCTACGTACATTGTTTCCATATTACGACATAGTGTAGTTGCTACACTTACGCATACATTCTGCAATCGCCCGTACAGCATATCAATAGTACACACTACGCCTACACTTACTTTCACCTTGTGTAAATTTTACACAAAGTTTTTTATAAATGGTATATATATTTAAAAATAAATGTTTATTGCAAGGATGCAATATGGCCACCAGGGCGTATGCGTAACTTTTACAAGGGGCGAACGCGATTTTATAGCATACACTTAGGCAAATATTTCGTAGGCTTGACAGAAGAATTTCATTAAACTTTATTCACCTATAAATGGCTTGAAAATCTTGCAAATAAAAATGGATGTGTGTGTATGTTTTATAGGCGTCCAAAGTACATAACCGATCTTCACAAAATTTGCAGGGCTGGTTCACGTGTCACTCGGTACTTTTCTGGCTATATAAAATTTTGAAAAAGTGAGCGGTGTCAGCCCGCGTATTAAAACTCGCTCTTTGCCCGTATTATTTGAGGCAGGTGTCCAATATTTGGTGTAGAAATTCCAAATATCAAAAAAACAAAAAAGGTAGGAGGGAGTAGAAATAAAATTGAAAGTAGGAGCAAGAGTGAAAGTGAAGGGTGGAATGAGTGAGAGTGAAACCGGAATTTTACACTCGTTACATTTGGTCTGGTTTATATTTTCGGTATATGGGGAGGTAGAAAAAGTGCGCAAGTAGGAGTGAGGATGGAAGTAGAAATGGGAATGAAAGACGGACGAGAAGTGAAACAAAAATTTAAATTTGATATATATATGTAATTATCTTAGGGGGTTCACAATATTTTATATATAAATTCAACAAACGAGGTTATTCTGGTGGAAGAAGTGGAGGGATTGGAAGTGGAAGCACCAGCGTTAGGGGGAATGAGAGCGCGAGTGAAACAAATATTCGAATTCGATATATCTCCGTAATTATTTGAAGGGGTATGTAATATTTGCTATATATTCAGTTTCTATGAATAGGTTCTATGTGTGGACTTATTTAGGTGGGAGAGGTAGAGGCCGTAGAACTGGGAGTGGGGGTTAGAGTGAGAGGGGAACAAAAGTGTAAATTCGCGATATCTGCGTAGTTACTTGAAGGGGTATATATTTGGTATACATTGTCCATATTTGAAGTAGTTAGGTTGAAGAGGAAAAAGCTATGGAAGTGTGGAAAGAGCAAGAGTTTGAATGAATTCTCTATGCCTCTGTAATTTTTTGAAGGGGTATAAAATATTTGGTATATAGATTCCTAAACTGACCCATCCTAATAGTAAGGTTATAACTTAAAAGTTATGTTAAAAAGTACTCGGGTATCTCCATGAGATTGTTAATAATGTCATATTTCAGAAGGCCGTTTAAAAACGTTGTATGTTATGAAGAAATTTCAATATGAGATATAGAGAGTAGATGAGGGAGTAAGAGTGGGAATGGGAATGAGAGGAAGTGGAAGGTCAGGAATAAGTAGGAGAAATGGAAAAAAAAGTAGAGTTGCAGTCTATTCGGTGACATAGAGAGTGATAGATAGGGAAGGGATGTCCACTTTTCTAAAACAGGGTAGGACCTATGCCGGATACGCTAATATACTATAAAATCCTTCCTAATTAGGTCGCCCCTCAGCAGTGTTTTGGCAGACAAATTTTTGCCATTAACAGTTCTTCTGCCTTGTAGATGCCATTTGGAGCCAGCATAAAACCTGTCTGCTTAATTGGAAAAGTAGCTTCGTACAATTTGGCCGCTCGGTCTTAATTTTTAAGTTTTCAAATATTATCGAAAAAAAACAAAAATCAAAAACAAAAAACGGTATAAACTTGTGTTTATCTTAAAAAAGCAAAAATATTCAAAGGTTCAAGTTATTTAAAACTTTAGTTTGCACAATTTTGTATTACTTGAATGTAGCAGCGCACTATGGAAAATAAAGGCCTGTTTCTGATTAAAAATCAATAACTTTTTTATTTCTCAATATTATGTTCTAAAATTTTGCACATGTATAGAATACGGTATATGGCTTCAAATGATTCGTTTGTAGTGGATTTTGATCATTTTCTAGCATGATGTAAACGAAATTTTCTATAATCCTTATAACGGGATTCTTGTGCATCTTCCGAAAGTTGACCAATAGGAAGTACTGCAAAATGCTTTATAACACTTTCTCCATGAATCAAAATTTTGTGATCTGAAGATGGCATGTAGTGTTATTCATAATTGTTCACATAGATCCTGGCAGTCTCCATAGCATAACTGCCAACATTTTCAGCATTTATCATTGAAACAGCTTGCAGAATTATGTAAAGTCGTTTAATCAAATTTATATCCACTCCTGTAATTCCAGCAGAGCAGCATGTGTTGTGACAAATTCTTCTGGAAGTACTACCGTCATTAGTATTACCACTTACTTGCTTTGGTTTGTCGATGATCAATCCTAGCTCTTCACGGAAACGCCTTTGTACAAGGGTTTTCTTCTCTTGCTTTAGTCGTTTCTTTCCTTCGCTTGTGGCTCACCATGTTTGGAAAGACAGATTATAGGAAATATTTAAAATCATTTCCATACAACGAATCCAGGCGAGTAAAGTAGAGAGTCCATATTAATAAGTATCTTCGTTTTCAGGCCCAGCAGTCACTTTAGTCAAATCGTTCATTTGTACCGTAGTACAAATATTGTGCTTTCGTTAAATCCAAGTCAATAAATACGCTCAATGCTTCTTCATTCGTAAACAAAAGCAAATTTACCAGAAACAAATCATATCGGGCTTTTTGAGATAACTTGGTCGGCTTTTTATTATCGTCGAGGTATCGGTTCGTTATCTGTTTGTTATAGCCAAGTTACAAATGTGTGATCGTATTTATTATGGAATTTTATGGATATCTGTTTCATAATAAACCGTTGAGTTGTCGATAACAAATCGATTACACGCCGATAACAAATTCGGTATCAATCGATAGCTTTTTGATTACAAATATATAATTTTTTTTATAACAAACTGACAATACTCCGATAACAAACCGCAACTTGTTTATAGCTTATAGATAACTTTTCGACAAATAGTCGTATACTTCTCGATAACATATCAATAACTTTTTGGTAAAAGAATAGATAAACTTCAAAAAACTTTTTGGTGACATTTCGATAAACAATCGAAAATTTTTGAAAGTAACTCGATCACTTTGTGATAACAAACCCATAAATAGTCTTCAAATACTCAGTCGATATCATAGCAAATACTAAACATATAGCAAACCCACAACTCATCGAAAACAAACCGTTAACTTCGATTAAAAATTGATAACACGCAGTCCTATTCGGTTCCGGCTTCGATTTTGACCTTTAATCTTTCCTTTTCTCTCCCCTCCTTTTGTTTTTTGCTTCCTTTGTTTTACTTTCCTCTGGCTTCCTTTTTTTTTTCTTTGCTAACCCTTCGTTTCCTTTCCTTGTACTGATAATTATAACCATCGTTATTACCATTCACATCATTATCGACGTTTTTATTATACTCTTCGATTTCTTCCTCCTCTTCAGTCGCACCTTCTTTACATTTACTTCTTTTCCTTTGTCTTTTAACTTTCTCGCTTATTTATGTGATCAATTTATTTTTCTGTCTTTATTAATTTTCATTAATTGATTTGCTGTCTGATTTCGCTCATATCAACTCGACTACGCACATTGTTTCCATATTACGACATAGTGTAGTTGCTACACTTACGCATACATTCTGCAATCGCCCGTACAGCATACCAATAGTACACACTACGCCTACACTTACTTTCACCTTGTGTAAACTTTTACACAAAGTTTTTTATAAATGGTATATATATTTAAAAATAAATGTTTATTGCAAGGATGCAATATGGCCGCCAGGGCGTATGCGTAACTTTTACAAGGGGCGAATGCGATTTTATAGCATACACTTAGGCAAATATTTCGTAGGCTTGACAGAAGAATTTCATTAAACTTTATTCACCTATAAATGGCTTGAAAATCTTGTAAATAAAAATGGATGTGTGTGTATGTTTTATAGGCGTCCAAAGTACATAACCGATCTTCACAAAATTTGCAGGGCAGGTTCACGTGTCACTCGGTACTTTTCTGGCTATATAAAATTTTGAAAAAGTGAGCGGTGTCAGCCCCCGTATTAAAACTCGCTCTTTTCCCGTATTATTTGAAGCATGTGTCCAATATTTGGTGTAGAAATTCCAAATATCAAAAAAACAAAAAGGTAGGAGGGAGTAGAAATAAAATTGAAAGTAGGAGCAAGAGTGAAAGTGAAGGGTGGAATGAGTGAGAGTGAAACCGGAATTTTACACTCGTTACATTTGGTCTGGTTTATATTTTCGGTATATGGGACTATTTAGGTAGGGGAGGTAGAAAAAGTGCAAGTAGGAGTGAGGATGGAAGTGGAAATGGGAATGAAAGACGGACGAGAAGTGAAACAAAAATTTAAATTTGATATATACATATATGTAATTATCTTAGGGGGTTCACAATATTTGATATATAAATTCAACAAATGAGGTTATTCTGGTGGAAGAGGTGGAGGGCTTGGGAGTGGAAGCACCGGCGTTAGGGGGAATGAGAGTGCGAGTGAAACAAATATTCGAATTCGATATATCTCCGTAATTATTTGAAGGGGTATGTAATATTTGCTATATATTCAGTTTCTATGAATAGGTTCTATGTGTGGACTTGTTTAGGTGGGAGAGGTAGAGGCTGAGGAACTGGGAGTGGGGGTTAGAGTGAGAGGGGAACAAAAGTGTAAATTCGCGATATCTGCGTAGTTACTTGAAGGGGTATATATTTGGTATACATTGTCCATATTTGAAGTAGTTAGGTTGAAGAGGAAGAAGCTATGGAAGTGTGGAAAGAGTAAGAGTTTGAATGAATTCTCTATGCCTCTGTAATTTTTTGAAGGGGTATAAAATATTTGGTATATAGATTCCTAAACTGACCCATCCTAATAGTAAGGTTATAACTTAAAAGTTATGTTAAAAAGTACTCGGGTATCTCCATGAGATTGTTAATAATGTCGTATTTCAGAGGACCGTTTAAAAACGTTGTATGTTATGAAGAAATTTCAATATGAGAGATAGAGAGTAGATGAGGGAGTAAGAGTGGGAATGGGAATGAGAGGAAGTGGGAGGTCAGGAATAAGTAGGAGAAATGGAAAAAAAAGTAGAGTTGCATTCTATTCGGTGACATAGAGAGTGATAGATAGGGAAGGGATGTCCACTTTTCTAAAACAGGGTAGGACCTATGCCGGATACGCTAATATACTATAAAATCCTTCCTAATTAGGTCGCCCCTCAGCAGTGTTTTGGCAGACAAATTTTTGCCATTAACAGTTCTTCTGCCTTGTAGATGCCATTTGGAGCCAGCATAAAACCTGTCTGCTTAATTGGAAAAGTAGCTTCGTACAATTTGGCCGCTCGGTCTTAATTTTTAAGTTTTCAAATATTATCGAAAAAAAACAAAAATCAAAAACAAAAAACGGTATAAACTTGTGTTTATCTTAAAAAAGCAAAAATATTCAAAGGTTCAAGTTATTTAAAACTTTAGTTTGCACAATTTTGTATTACTTGAATGTAGCAGCGCACTATGGAAAATAAAGGCCTGTTTCTGATTAAAAATCAATAACTTTTTTATTTCTCAATATTATGTTCTAAAATTTTGCACATATATAGAATACGGTATATGGCTTCAAATGATTCGTTTGTAGTGGATTTTGATCATTTTCTAGCATGATGTAAACGAAATTTTCTATAATCCTTATAACGGGATTCTTGTGCATCTTCCGAAAGTTGACCAATAGGAAGTACTGCAAAATGCTTTATAACACTTTCTCCATGAATCAAAATTTTGTGATCTGAAGATGGCATGTAGTGTTATTCATAATTGTTCACATAGATCCTGGCAGTCTCCATAGCATAACTGCCAACATTTTGAGCATTTATCATTGAAACAGCTTGCAGAATTATGTAAAGTCGTTTAATCAAATTTATATCCACTCCTCTAATTCCAGCAGAGCAGCATGTGTTGTGACAAATTCTTCTGGAAGTACTACCGTCATTAGTATTACCACTTACTTGCTTTGGTTTGTCGATGATCAATCCTAGCTCTTCACGGAAACGCCTTTGTACCAGGGTTTTCTTCTCTTGCTTTAGTCGTTTCTTTCCTTCGCTTGTGGCTCACCATGTTTGGAAAGACAGATTATAGGAAATATTTAAAATCATTTCCATACAACGAATCCAGGCGAGTAAAGTAGAGAGTCCATATTAATAAGTATCTTCGTTTTCAGGCCCAGCAGTCACTTTAGTCAAATCGTTCATTTGTACCGTAGTACAAATATTGTGCTTTCGTTAAATCCAAGTCAATAAATACGCTCAATGCTTCTTCATTCGTAAACATTTTTGTCTGCCTTGCGTCTTCTATGAGACTCGAGAATAAGGTTTTATTTGCACTGTCAGCAATCAACCTCGTTAGTTTCCTACCTAAGGTGTTCATTCATAAGTACTCCATCAACAAAGTTTCGGATTGTAAGTATATTATGCAAAACGGCACTTAATACTTTAATTTTTTATTCTTTAAAATAGGATTCAACGCTCAATGTCACACGGGAGACCTGGAATTTTTATTAATAAAAAATAGGTATTTTACATTGTAATAATATAATTCCGCCCACTGAAATAGAAAAATTTAGGTAAAACTGCATATAGCGTTTTTGTTATGATGTTTGAAAAGATAATGCTTTACTTTTTTTTTATTGTTTAAAGCTGTATTCAACCCTCGCGGTCACTCGAGAAAACTGGGACTTTTATTGAGAAGAAAGAAAAATCATTCAGCGCTGTTCTCTGGTGTGCAACTTGTTTATTAATATTTACACACGCAACATGAGTGCAAAAGAGATAAACTTCCTAATGTCAATGAAAAATTACAAAATTTACCGCAAACTATTGATGTACACAGCAACATTTAAAACCCCAATAGATACCGAGCGGTTTTCCGTTTTCTGACTTTTATCACATTTTTAATACTTGCTTCGAAAATCGCAAATTTCCGCAGCTTTTTTTTATTTGATTATGTTTGTGGATAGCTAGGCTATAAATCAACATAAAATGTGGACCGTTGGTAAACGTGGGCAACTGTCAAAAGTCTCGATGAACTTTAAAAAATTTTTTTTTCACCATATTTTATTTTGCAATTATTTTAAGGTAAACATAAACATAATATTAAAAACATATTAGTTGTTTCATATTCTTCAAAAAACGCGGTTTCCAGAAATATATAATACATAAGACCTTTTCGTGTAACGTATAACATTAAAATCAATTTGAAAATGATGAAGGGATTGGGCTTAACATGGACGTCCATTTTCATATAATATGTATAATTTTTCGGTGTTATAGTCTAGTTTGGTACTTAAACTATTGAGTGAAATAAAAAAAGCATGCCAGTAGCGACATCGAAAAAACCATTTTTAATCAGCAGTTTTTCTACGATTTTCCATAGTGCAGCGCTTTAGCGATTATTACTTTTATGAGGAGCAAAACCTCAAATGGGCACAGACTGTAATAAACGGGTCGGGTGAAAAATAAAACTTAAAACATAATCGTTGCAAAGCGGCTACTTTAATAAAAATCATAACTGTTACGATCACTTTTCTTTATTCAAGTACTACTCAATATAACAAATATTCTAATGCTACGATCATTTGCTTTATAAAACTAGTACACTGCCTGTGAAACTAAACTCGAAATAAATATCATCGATACCTTTGTAAAACCATTTGCAAAATCGCCCAAATACCACTATTTGGCAAACTTGATATTTCCTAGCCCTCAGCTCAGCGCAATTAGTTGTTCTGCCCTCTTGTAAAATTCAAATGCGATCAGATAGACGGTTTTGCAATTGGTCGATAGATGGATTTGCAAAAGTCTGGACGATATGAAAAGCACGCCATTCCAAAATCAAGTTATGTGGCCACCAAAACCTCATATCAAATGATTATATCAATAGCTTCAAAGTCAATGTCATTTAGTGATCATCGCAAGAGCTTATTATACATATTTAGATGTTTGGTTAAATATTTGCTTATACGAAAATAAAACAAAATTTTTGTTGTAATCAAGTTTTTTCCAAACTAATACCAGTTCGATGATAACATATACTTAACTCTCAATTAAATGCGTAAATATTTACCGCAATCAAGTTTTTAAAGATTTTCCTACTTTTTCAATTTCCACTAGACAAATAATGTACAGTAATAACAGATGTAATCACCCAATTACTGCTACTGGTCTGTAGATATCGCATATGTAAGTATGTAATGTTATACATGTTTACATATTTAATAATAAATTAAAATTTGTAGGCTGATTTCACTTAAAAGTTGTCAATAAGTTTTCATTTCAGATGCAAACTAGTTGTCTATCTAAAATATTGGCGGCAATATTGAAATTTTGTTTGTGCTTATCAATAAATTCAATATGCAGTATTTTATACCCAACTTACAATGAGCAAAGAAAAATGTATTGGAAAATCATTGGTGGGGATGCATTTCGGTAATATGTTGTTGTTCTGAATACACCAGAGAGATAAACCAGGTTTTGAAATGAAACAAATTTTTCAAGTAAGAGTGAAAATATATCATATAAAAATAATAATAACAAAAATTTGTTGTTAGAGCCTTGAACTCTTTTCGAACCCATGATCTTGTAAATTAATAGGCTGGTAAAACAACAACCACAAAATTTAAAATTTTGTCTTATTTTTGTGATCTACCAAAGTGCGGTTACGCATTTATATACTTAAAGACAGTGGATATAAAATTATATGTTTATCTATATAATAAATAATCTACAATGAGCTACTTTCATTAATTTAAATACCAGTTGTACCTCAATTAGCAAAGAAATATTTTAATCATTTGCAAAGTTCAAGCAGTCACTAACTAGCGCAAAGTGAGTTTTCAAATCTTTTAACTACTGTTGCTCCAAAAAAAGCGCTAATATCAGAGAAAAGGGATGTGTTTCTCCATGTCCAACCCAATATAAGTAAAATGAAAATGCCATTTTCAAAAGCTTTTTAAACCTTTTGTATCTTTTATTAATAAGAAAGTATGGGATCTAAATGAATATTAGAAAACCAAAATATTATTTTCTGATTTAAATAATTTTTTTCTTTAAGGAATAATTCATATACTGATGCAAAAATAACACAGGGCAATGAAATTAGAACAGCGTGTCTGAGTAATTTTTTAGTCGTACTTAAAGATTTAGGGGTCACAAAAGGCTTTTGGTCAAGGTGCTTAATATTTGGTAGACTTACAACTTTGGTGTCCTAGAGAAAACGTCTACCATTAGTCATTCCATAGGTTTTTTACTCCAGAACATAAGTTGCCGAGTAAATCTTTAGCAACATGTTGCATCAACACGTAGCAACTACGTGCTGCCTTCGAGAAAAGTGTGGAAATGCGTGGAAGGAGAATTGATGGAGTTTCCAAGTGTTAATATGAATTGTTACTCATTGCACAAGAACAGATATTCCTTAGGAACCAAAAATTTGACATTTCAGAATTCTGTAAACATTACCGAAGGACACCTTGTGACCAAAATAACCTTTAAATGCAAATTAAAAGAAACTAAATAAAATGGACTATACGTTTTTCCAAAAAAATGTATCTGAACGATATCACCCTGCAAAAAATACCATGCTTCCTTTGTTGCAAAATTGCTATTGCACAGTGTAACTAATACTGTTAAGCAAAACTAAGAAATATAGGAAGAGTTCCAAAGACTGGAACATATGGAGCTTTTCATATAAAGAAATTGTGCGGTTAATTAACTGTGGGACACGAGCGACCGAAACATGAATAGGATCTCGAAATTTCGCCTTTTTCTTCTTCGATAATACTTTCGATAAATGTTTTAGCCAACAAATTTCTATGAACAAAAATATATTCATTTTATAATACGACGAGAATTTAATATATCAGATAATTTTTCTTTCCCACTCTTCAAAATAATTACAAAAAAAATGTCCAGCTTGTATACTTCTTTTTCCAATTAAAAAAAATTTTTTTCAAGTTTTTGCAATAAGAGCCGGGTCAGATTTTTCTTAAATATACATACAAAAGAGCTGCTCTTTTCTTCAGCAAAGATGTACACAACAACTACGAGCGCAGTCAACTTAAGACGACGCTAGATAAGCTACATATTCACATGCTTTTATTGTAGCGATAAGGTTTTGGGGAGTGTTATCGATGTTGATGGCCCTTTGTCGGAGATATGTAGATCCGTCACGTTCCGGTAACAAACACCATTAAGACCCGACCATCTCGGGAATGACTTATTATGACCACATTGAACCTTCTAGGCCATACCGCAACCGCACCCCGTAGTTCCATAAAGAACATGGGGTCTCCAGAGCTTCGCTTGCTACATATGTATATGATATATGAATATTTGTAAGAGGATTCGCCTCGCGTAGATGAGATTGACAATTGGGTTGCGGAAACTTATCATGAATCCTACTTACTTACTTACTTACTTAATTGGCGCTTAACCGTTTAATAGCCGCCTAACAAGGCGTGCCAGTCGCTTCTTCTCTCTGCCAACAGGCTCCAATTGGTTATACCAAGGAAATTTAAATCGTTTTCCACCTTGTCTTCCAGCGGAGTGGGGGCCGCCTTCTACCTCTGCTTCCATAGGCGGGTGCGATAGAAACACTTTCTTAGCCGGAGCGTCATCTTTCATTTGCATAACATGGCCTAGCCAGCGCAGCCGCAGTTGCGTTTGAATTCGCTGGACTATGTTCATGTCTGCGTAAATCTCGTACACCTCATCATGCATCTCCTTCGGCACTCGCCATCGTCAACGAGTAGAGGCCCATAAATCTTTCGAAGAACTTTTCTCTCGAACACTCCCACTCGTTTGCCGGGAGAGGACTTTACTTTTCAATTGCCTACCTAGTTCAAAGGAACATTTATTGGCAAGAGTGATTATTCGCTGGATTTCAGAGCTGATGTTGTTGTTAGAGTTGGTGCTGGTTCCCAAATAAATGAATGAAGTGTTTTACTATTTCGAAATTATGGCTGCCAACAGTAGCGTGGTTGCCAAGGCGCATATGCGCTGACTCTTTGCTCGATGACAGCAGGTACTTCGTTTATAATGAATTCCACAAGCAGGCGTATATATCACAGCGAATATGAGGCAAGTAAGACCGCGGCCACCGTGGGCCCTGGGTTCACACCCCGGGCAAAGCAACATCAAAATTTTAGAAATAAGGTTTTTCAATTAGATGAAAATTTGTCTAAGCGGGGTCGCCCCCCGGCAGTGTTTGGCAAGCGCTCCGGGTGTATTTCTGCCATGAAAAGCTCTCAGTGAAAACTCATCTGCCTTGCAGATTCCATTCGGAGTCGGCATAAAACATGTAGGCCCGTCCGGCCAATTTGTAGGGAAAATCAAGAGGAGCACGACGCAAATTAGAAGAGAAGCTCAGCCTTAGATCTCTTCGGAGGTTATCGCGCCTTACATTTATTTATTTTATTTTTTTAAGACCGCGATGTTAATAAACAACTACTCGGGAAGGCTATTCGTGAAAGGTTTAGAGCCTAGCACAAAATAATGGCAAAGCAACTGAGTGGTATATAAGCGGCGCCGACTAAAGTATCAGTTAATCAGTTTTATTTTAGCACGTTGTAAGTGAAGCACGGCAATATATTAAATTATGAAGTTCTACTACCATTGCAGTGCTGAACAAAGAGCAGTTTGCTGTATAGAATATCTGTGTATTATTTCAGTGAGAAAGCCGATAACAAGAATTATCGAGGATTTTTAAAATTCCTAATATTATTATTACTATTAACCATGGACTCGTCCAACTATACATACTGGCACGTATATTAGCATCACTAAGTTATGCCATCACTAAGGCGATGCTAAGGCCATGCCAAGCAGTATTTACGTTAATAATCAAATCAAGTATACACATATATAAGGCAGCCCAGAGAGATGTCACACACAGATGCATTTATTTATACGCCTATGTGCGCGCGAGAGACATAAACGAATAAATTATTGCGTCTACACATATGTACCATGTACGAATACGAGCAGCGGAGAGTCAATGCGCAAACACATGCATATATCTGAGAAGTTTGAGAGCTACTGGACTAGTAGATTCTTGAAGCGCCTAAAAGATGTATAAAATTGTGCAATGTTAGTTATAGCTGAGAAGTTTGAAAGCTCATGGACAATGCTAGTACATTCTGGAAAAATGCGGACGAGGAAACCAAAGGGTATAAACGGCAACAGATGAAGAGGCGCTGTAATTCAGTTTGAGTTAAGCTATCAATCAGTTTGATTAAGCACGCGATCTGGCGGCCAATAGTAGAGTTTCATTTGAGTTATCAGTCAGTTTGGTTATTAAGCCAGCGAGTAGCAAAGTATAAGTGTTATTGTGAAGTACTTTAATAAAGGCCATTTTTCCATTATTCAATATTGGAGATATTTATTCAACAGTTTAGTGATTCGAACTTAGCAGAGGATTGCAAATAAGAGGATTTGCAGCAAATTCGTTACAATTGGTGTCAGAAGAGGAATTGTTGAATAAATTCCGAAGATTGGGAATACAACTTGGACATGGCAAAGTTCAGTGAATTGAAGATCCAGCATCTGAAAAAGGGGTTGGAGAACCGTGGATTAAATACAACCGGCAATAAGATCAAACTTCAAGCACGGCTACGAGAGGTAATGGAGTCGCAAGGAATTGATGTGGACGAGTTTGTCTTTTATCCTGATGGGGACGAAACAACGACAAAAATTGAAGAGAAAAACGAAACATCGCAGACGGTTACCAGCACAGACTTGAACATGATATTGGCTGCAATATCTGCACAAACATCGACAGTAGCATCAATGTCGTCGCAATTGGCATCCCAACTGGAAGCGCAAGAGGCACGTATAACAGAAATGTCATCGCAAATATCCACCAACATGTCATCTCAGCTGGAATCGCAGGAGACACGTATAACATCCAAGATGGAAACTCAACTGGAAGAACAGAAAAAGTATATGTCATCACAGATGGAATCACAGGAGACACGTATAGCATCTCAACTGGAATCGCAGGAGAACCGTATAACATCGAAGATTGAAGCACAAGAGGCACGAATGTCCGAAATGTCGGCGCAAATATCAGCGCAGATCTCTGCACAACTGGAAGAGCAAGAAGGACGTATTTCTTCGAAGATGGAGACGCAAGACACAAAAATTTTGCAACTTGAAAACAAAATCGATGCCGAGATTGAAACATTGACAGGTCGTATACAGGAGTTGCAACTAATTCGCCCAGTTGTTTCAGCAAGCAATACGAAGGTAAAAACTCCATCTTTTGACGGTTCTGTTCCTTTCCAGGTCTTCAAGCTACAGTTTGAGAAGACCGCAGCAGTGAACAACTGGAATGCGGAGGATAAAGTTGCTGCACTGTTCGTGGCATTGAAGGGGCCAGCAGCGGAAATCCTACAGACGATTCCCGAAGGAGAGCGGAACAATTATGAAGCATTGATAGCTGCTGTAGAACGACGTTATGGAAGCGAGCATAGAAAACAGATATCCCAAATTGAGTTGCAAAACCGCTACCAAAAAGCAAATGAGACATTGCAGGAGTTTGCTTTAGATATTGAAAGATTGGCTCATCTTGCAAATGCGGACGCACCCGTGGAATACACTGAAAGGGTAAAAATCCAGAGTTTCATAAATGGCATACGGGACGTGGAAACGAAGCGAGCTACATACGCAAACCCAAAGCTGACATTTGCTGAAACGGTATCACATGCATTGACTCAGGAAACAGCCTCACTATTGAGTAAACCAGCATACAAAGCTCATCGTGTGGAAGTGGAAAGACCAGATTGGGTAGACACTATTTTGGAAGCACTGAAGGGATCACAACAGAAAAATGCCGGAGTTATTAAATGTTTCAAGTGCGGCAACCCAGGTCATATTGCACGACATTGCAGCAGCGGTCCCAATAGCTTCAATAATGTGGGTGGTCGTAAACGCAGAGCAGAAGGTGATGAGCAAATCTCCAAGACCACTCAATCGTTAAAATAAATCGAGTCAGCCGCAAGGGGCGACAGCTGGCTCCCGCAATTGAATGCCCAATAATCTCTATCTCGCAGATTGGAAGAAGATCGAGCAATCTTACTGTTGGAGGACATGTGGACGGAAAGGAACGGTTACTGACTGTAGATACGGGTGCATCTCATTCCATCATTCGAGCGGATTTAGTCAACAAAAAGATAAGACCATTGCTTGGAGCAGGTAATTGGAGAAGTAGAATGTGAAGTCGCAATTGATGAAATTATAATTGGAGTGGACTTCTTAATCGACCAGGGCATCAAGATCGACATGCAAAGCAAGACGATGCGATATAAAAACATGGATGTACCACTTAATTTCGGCTACGAGAGAGGCTACAGCAGTAAACGAGTGCTGGTGGAAGAGAGTCAGCAAATACCACCAAAATCCGAAGCAGTCATCCGGCCAAAGGTTGATGGAGATTGTGGGACAAACAAATTGTGGGTTGACGAAGCAGCAAACAAATCAGCACTAAACATACTTGTAGGAAAAACACTGGCTATGACAAAACAAGATGGACGTATTCCGGTAAGAGTACTCAATGAGTTCAAGTCACCACTCAAACTGACTAAAGGAGCTATTTTGGGAAGATGCCAAGAGGTTGAAGTAGTTATTAACTGTGAACAGCTCCAGGAACACGTTTCAGCTAGTAATACTAATCTTTCAAATGACATCACGGCATGGATGCAAGGGCTAGAGGAAGCATATCAGAGTAAGGCAAAACAACTGCTCATAAAGTACGCGAACATATTTGACCAGGATGATTCTAAACCGCACCAACTTTGTGAAACATCAAATTGACATTGGAGATGCGAGGCCGATCCGTCAAGCTCCACGTAGTGTTCCACTGGCGAAGCGGGAAGTTGTGAATCAAATCATTCAAGAAATGAGCGACAGCGGCGTCATCGAACCATCAGCTAGTCCATGGAGCTCACCGGTAGTACTTGTAAAGAAGTAGGATGGAAAAATGAGGTTTTGTGTGGACTACCGGAAGTTGAATGACGTTACGAAAAAGGATAGCTACCCGTTGCCAAGAATTGACGACACTCTGGACTCGCTATCTGGTACGAAATGGTTTTCCACACTGGACTTGAAAAGCGGCTACTGGCAAGTTGAGGTGAAGGAGGAAGATAAAGAGAAAACAGCCTTCAGTGTCGGTGATGGTCTTTGGCAATTTACAGTGATGCCTTTTGGACTTTGTAATGCACCAGCTACTTTTGAGAGACTCATGGACCAGGTACTGAAAGGACTACATTGGAAAACATGCTTGGTGTACCTGGACGACATCATCGTATTGGACAAGAGTTTTGATGAACATCTTAAGAACTTGGAGGAAGTTTTCCAGAGAATAGCTGGCGCTGGTCTGAAGTTAAGTCCCAAAAAGTGCACGCTGTTTAAAAAGGAAGTAAATTATTTGGGCCACAAGGTAACTACAGAAGGTGTCTGTACAGCGAATGAAAAGATAGAGGCACTAAAGGATTGGCCAAGACCACAGAACCTACATGAA